>NW_019384373.1:162564-475791 GCF_000671375.1 Centruroides sculpturatus | reverse complement strand
TTTTTTTATCAAAAAACTTTATTTATGCGAGTACTATTTATTGTTGGCAAGAAAAAATTTTGTGGCTCTTTAAAAACTTTGAAATTTTGTAAATTGTAATTTTGGCTCTTCCGACTCAAAAGGTTGCCGACCCCTGGGACTCTAGTGCCCGGTCAAACTGTATATTTTGAAAAGATTTGTAAATAAGTTAGTTTACTTTTCTGTTGGATAACAGTATATAATAAACAAATAAACAAAAATATATTGCTTTTTATATGGTTATTGTGAATTCTAAAATTTAAAGAAAATGTACGTGGGTTGTTCAAAAAGTTCGGGAACTTTTTGAATAGCGCGCCTCCAGTTTGTTATTTTTTTTAATCGGCTTGTGTCCGCGGAAACCCTCCCCCCCCCCGAGTAACCTCCTTCAACCCGTTTGTTGATATCTTGTTTTGGTGATTAGCTACGGCCGTTTATGTGAAGTGGTGTGTAAAGTAGTGACCTTTTAGCAAAGTGGGGACAAAAGAGGCGCGACCTTGTCAATTGGACCCACGTGCGGTCGGGTAATACCACTTGTAAAGTATTGACTTGTAAACAAGGGTAAACAAAGGAAGCGCCGGTTGTGTTAATTGGACCCACCTGCAGTCAGAGGCAACAAGTGGCGGACGTTTGTGTAAGCTTCACTCTCGTCGGATGACGGCGGACCCGAGTGTAAGCTGTTCGGGCATAAAAAAAGGGTTGTGATTGGTCGGAAGTCCCCGTTCCAAAATCCCTTAAATTGCAGGGCAAACGAGAGAGGAGGAGAGAAGGGCAAGAGACTGATTCACGGTTGTCTTAGGCACTTGGGAAGCCGGCTGAGCGTAAAGAGAGAGTGTTCTCCTCTGTTGATCTTCTCAGAGACGGGTTAGTGCCGAGACCGGACCGACCGTGCAGTTGAGCCGGCTCCACAAGCTGAGTGAGGTCTCTCCAAAGGTTATTAGTTCCCAGACGCCAATCTGGCACGTGAATTCACCACGCATGGTTATTCTGTACATATGCTATGTTTCTAACTTGTACTTTCTACAACTGTAAATAAACTGTAAATATATTCAATTTGAGTGTGGAGGTGTGCTTTCCAACGAACCAGATTCAATACATAGAGTCGTGATACACAAGAAACCAACTCTACGGGACGGAGTTGGGAAGGAAGGGCAATAAGATCTTCACTTGGTGTTTGTGGGGTTGGACGAAAATTCGGATCCGCGGAAATCATCTCTTTGAAAGAACAGCATTGTTCTGTGAAATTCTGTTTGAAACTCGGAAAATCCTTCACGGAAACTTTCCACGAATGGGTGAAACAGCCCCCCGCCCCAAAACATCTCGACAAGTTCGCTCAAATGTTAAGGTGATGTTCACTGTTTTTTCGATGCAAAGGGGGTTGTGCATCACGAATACCCGGACAGTCATCACGGAGTACTACCTGGTGTTACGAAACGCCTAAGATTTATTAATTGAATGAGCCGGGAGGGGACCCGCAAGAAGAAAATGTCTAGGACCCCAAAGTGGGTTAATCCGGCCCTGTTAGGTAGTACGTCAGATGTTATCATAAAACTGGTAATTGTTAGTTTCGGTTTTGTTTTCGGTTTATCTTCTAGAAGCAGCGTTAAAAGTGAAAGTTTATCACAGATATCCTATACAAGATACCTATAGATAATGCTGACATGATACTTCTACGTAATGTTCTACGTAATCCGTACGTAATGTTGGCATGATGATACCTTGCGTAATATTGGCCTGTCTTATGTTAAATGGGCCATTCTAGACCCCCACCCACCGCTGTGTAAGAAACTGTAATATTTTCTTTGATCCCCTCCCCTTCTTTTCTAACTTACTAACACATTTACGTGGAGTTTTTTATCGCCTACAACGTAGATGGTAGATGGCGAGCGATCCGACTACCAACTGTCATGGCGGCGGTAACAGGTAACGCTCGTCACTTTTTCTCCTTATTTACATAATTATTTAATACATATTTCACCGATTATTACCTTATAATTTCTCATATTTTAATTTCATTTTTGATAAAGTGATCTTAAATATACTTTACATATTTATCAAGATTTATATTGATATTGGATATATATATTATTACATTAGGTTAATTTATTAATAAATATACTTACTCAGACAGAGCGCCGTTCATTTTCTTAGACGATATATAACTAATTATGTGATTACAATGTTCTAGACACGAAAAACCTTCCCATTTTGTAGAATCTTATACATAAATATATCAATTCTCAATGGAAAGCATTGAAATTTATTCTTATTTTAGAATATTTTGAATTTCGATTAATAAATAATCAAAAACTAATTAATATACATTACTAAAACTTAATTTCGATATTCAGATTTCTCTTTCTTTTGAATAACACTTAACCACGTGGAACGAGTTCGTCTTACACGTGTAAACAATCGTTAGCGCCACCTGAAGTTTTTTTTTTCGTAATAACAAATATATATACAGTATATATTTTTTTTAAATATAAATCTTTATTAATAGTGTAATATTATATCTAATATTTTTAATTTATTAATTATGGAGTATTAAAATTTTATTTTTTATATCAATTTAAAAAATTGGAATAGATGGTCGTGGTATTGATATGAAACGAGAAGTCTTCAAGCTTTGAACCGGAATGTCTGCAAATGGGTGTTGGACAGTAGATACAACTAACTTATTATTATTGTTGTACCCATAATATTTCATGTTTCCATGCAATTTTATCCTTGTAGGCATAAAATTAAGCCGCAAAACTGAATTATCTGTACGGGAAACCCAGGTGAACTATGACCTATTGACCCGGAAGTTTGGCCAGCACCTCACTGATAACGAGAAAGGCTTAAGTTTAAAATCTGAGCTTTCTAGACCCATTTGTTTTTTTCCTTTACGGGCGTCTGCAGTACCGGTTGGAGGAGGAAGAGGAGAAAATACAGCTCTTTTGGAGATTTTTGCATTTTTCAATTGCTTATATTTCGGCAACCGCTTCATAGAAAATCTTGAAATTTTTCGTACTACTTAAGAAAACGACTTCTTTTTCGAACGAGTTATTCGGAATCACGTCAGGTGTTTGTGGGGTGGAGAAATCGAACCCTGAAAATTGCAAATCTCAGTGTTGTTTGTTTGTTTAGTTAAGTTACGGCAACGCAACACTTGGGTGATCTGCCTAGGGGATGCCTTCCGGGAGGTCTTTTTAAGGGTAACTGGCCCTTAAAAAAACCTCCCGAAAAACCACACGTGGCCAGTCCGTCCTGGCGAGGCGCGAACCTGCGAATTCCCAGTCTTCAGGGAACAGAACCGCTTGGCCACTGGTGCGCCTCTCAGTCAGTGACTCTTTTTACTTGACTTTTTTAATTATTGCATTAGTTCACCTTATAAAACAGTGAAATTTGCAATTTATTTTTCACAAAATATGAAATGACGGCACGGTTTTTTAATTTCTACAGTTAAAATATCGCTAATAATTATGCTGATGATACGGTAAACTAATTATGCCACACATTTAAAACGCTAAAATTGATAAGGCTCGAAAATAAGCCATGTAAATCCAGTGCCTAGCGTTTTAACCACGCGGCTATTGCCGTTTCGAAGACACGTGGAACTTCAAAGACAAATTAGCTAAACACTCAATTTTCAGGGTTTCGGTTTTTTCGAAAACGTTCAGACGTGGGTCCTATTATATGAATAACGAGCTGATAGGGTTTTATGGCTACATGCTAACCAATTCTCGGCATTTTGACTAAGATCAAAGTGCAGGGCGTACTACAAGCGGTCTGATTCAGTAACTCTAGGGCCTGGTAAACTTCCACGCCCTGCCTTTGATAGCGACGTTTTGGCTGTGTGCTCTAGCCTAGCTTAACCTTCGGGCTAAGCCATTATTGCTATGTTTTTGGCTACCATTCTGGCTACCACCCTGGCATTTCGTGCCAGAGAGTGGTTCGCTGATGGCGGCTCAATAGTCGTAGGATGTTTCAGTGGAAGCAGAAATGGATGCAGGAAGGAAAAAGCTTCGCTTGAGAGTCCCTAAACTTTGATCATCAAACATTTGATTGCTACAATTTGGGGGTTCCCGCTCCCCCATTCACTGCTATAAACTTACCGTAAGCGATTTACTATAATTGAGTATTAAAATTAATGGCAATCTTTTAACACTGAATTCAAATTTTTACAGAATTTCTAATTATTTAATCGATATTTATCCCAATTTTTTTTTCAAAATGACAGTCAATTTTACAGCTGGCAACAGTGCAAGAGAAGAAACTTGACGTCACACTGTAATTGAAAACAAAGGCGGAAATGTGACATTTTTAGGCTTATCTCAATGTGAACAAGGGAGGAGAAGAATAGAATAGACATTTCCAGGCGTCTCAGAGCACGAAGAAAGAAAAGGCTTCTGTGATTAATATTTAAATCGTTTCTGTAAACAATGGACGAAGAGGTTGAGCCTTCGACACGTGACGACAGAAAACGGAAGTTTGAATGTATATATATATCGGACAGCGACAGTTTGTGGAGTACATCAACATCCAGCGATAGTAGTGAAGAAGAACGAAAAAATGATGAGGAGGATGATAATGATGATAGTGAAAACATCCTACATGAAGAAATTGATGATAGCGAAAACATCCTAGATGAAGAAATTATTGATGATTGGATGGATACGGCAGGCCCGAGAGAACCATTTCCTGCTCACGATCGAGGCGTAATACATATAAATTTCAGTGAAAACCCCACACCAAAAGATATATTTGATTATTTTTTTCCACAAGAATTAATTGAATTAATAGTGAAAGAAACAAATAAGTATGCAAACGATTGTATCGAGTTACGGCAAAAGAAAGGGTTGCAGAAACGTAATAGTAGAGATAAAAAGTGGACGGATACAAATCCCGACGAAATAAGAATACTACTTGCGTTAATTATACTTCAGGGTATCGTCGTCAAACCGACGGTGCAAATGTACTTCAGTACGAGAGAAATTGTCGAAACTCCTTTTTTCAATCAAGTAATGAGTCGCGACAGATTTCTGATATTGTTGTCGTTTCTGCATTTCAATAACGAACAGAAGACATTTCAATCAAATTCAAATTATGATCTACTTCAGATAAAACCAGTTTTAGATAAGCTTTTGGCAAGGTGGCAGTCGACGTATACCCCGGAGAGGGACGTATGTATCGACGAGAGCTTTTTGATGTGGGAAGAACACTTTAAATGGAATTCAAGCAGGGTGAGGATAAAGTTGTACATGTTATGCGAATCGTCTACGGGATACGTATACAATTTAATGTTGCATGCCGGAGGTGACACAGTTATACCCGACAGGATACAAGATATTAACCTCGAAGATTTCGATAAACCTGGTCAAATAGTGTTGACCCTGATGGAAAGCTTGCTGAACCTAGGACACAGATTATATGTTGGTGATTTTTATGGATCGCCTATGCTCTTTGATGCATTGGTGGATAAGAAAACAGATGCCGTAGGAACTGTTACAGGCAACAGAGAAGGTATGCCAAAGAAAATGACTCTGCAAAACAAATTATCTGCGTACTATCGGAAAAAACTGATGGCTTTAAAATGGGTCCGTTCGAAAACAATGCTTTCGACCATTCATGACGATAGTATGAAAACTTATAGTAATACTAATAAAAGACTGGTCACCAAACCAAAAGTTATTTTTGATTATAAAAGAGGAATGCGAGGAGTTCATCTTTTGAATCTGTGCATTGAAACTTTCTCACATAGAAAAGTAATGACAAAAATTTATTACAAAAAGTTGTTCTTTCAGCTTTTAGACATCGGCATCTTCAATTCTTTCATTGTTTATAAAAAATGTGGTCATAACATTACTCATCTGAGGTTCAGAACAGAGTTAGTCAAGGACATTATAGATCAATTTGTTAACAATATCATTAAAAAAAAATCTGTGAACAATAACAATAACATTATAGATCAATCTGTGAACAATAACAATAACATACCTCGGAGACTATTAGGAAATCATTTTATTTGTCGGAATCAGAATTCTCGATCTACGAATTATACTCTTCGTCGTGCATGTGTTGTTTGTTCTGCAAATAATGTTCGAAGAGATGTTAGATATAGTTGTCGGCAGTGTAAAGTTGCTTTATGTGCAGTGCCGTGTTTTGAAATATTTCATACGCAGAAACATTTTTAATACATTTTTCTATGTGAAAGATTTTTTTTTATTCTTGTTTTCATCTCCAAAATTTCCTGCAAATTTTAAAGATCCAAGTATTTTTATATCAATTATAATTCCTTAATCGCTTGCAGTGTAGAAAACAAATCACGAGTCCACCTGTAAGCCATGAGAATACATATTTTGTAATAATATGTCTACCATTAAAATAACTGGAATATGAGAACTAACATATTTTGTAAATAAAATCATAATTCTCATAAATTTTTGTGAATTATAATGATTTTATGTTGACAGTTTAATAAACTAGTTAAAAACTATTATTTATACTAAGCTTTTATGATACAATGTAGGGACAAGTAGAATGTGGACCATCTGCCCCATTCTCATCACAAGTTATCCTTTCAAGCATAGATACCATGCTCTGAAAAGTGTGTGGAATAATTCTAATGGCACACATCAGGCAAAAGATGAAAGACAACTATCCGCTTGTCTCTGAGAAACGAGAGAATCTTCGAGAGAAAACGTTGTTCAGAATCATGTTTGGAGAGATGCAATGATCTCTCAAGACATAAACAAATGGTTAGCCAATCAGCGACCGACTTGTGAGAGACGAGAGATGACCAGAATAGAGCCCCAGGTTATGTCCCATCACACCAAGAAGGAAAAAAAATAGCAATGTAAAATAACATTGCTGAATATCTTAGCCCAGTTGGTGAAAATAACATTGTTATACATTTTGTTCTCAATACTGTGCTGTTTAAAATTCAATCACCGGTATCGGATAAATGAGGTTTATGGTCTGATAGATGAATCTTGTAGGAACGTGGCCCCTTCACTTCTCTCAGCACGTCTCTCACGATTTCCATGTATGAAGTCCCTTTAGGACAATTGGTAGTGCCCATATGCAGTCAAGGATTTCAGAATATGTTTGGCCATTATTGTTTAGTACTTTGTTACATCACCTTCTGCTTTTATGAGTATATATCTGGTCTGGCAGGTTGGAAACAGTTTTTCACACTTCTATGATTTTATCCCTTTTTTTTGGAATTATTGGTCCAATTTATACTTAGGGTGCGACTATGCAGACGCGAATTTAGAACGAGCAAGAGGTTAAGAGCGATTTAGTTTTCGCAAAGGAAAACCATGCACAAACGAGAAGCGAGAAATAACGCTAGCGAGAGCAAATTTCTGGTTCTCGCACATATCTGACAGGTTTTGATATTTATCGCGTCTCGCCTCTTCTCACCACATATTCTCGCTTGCTCGCGTCTGCATAGTCGCACCCTTAGTTGAAGGATGTTACTTTTTAACAGCACTTTTTCATAGTCTCCAATTCTCTATTGGTGACATATCTGGACAGTTTGCTAGCCAGCAAAAAACATCAATCTTCTCACCTGTAAACCTTGTTTTAACTATTTTGGTTGTGTGGTATGTGGCATTATCTTGCTCAAAGATGAAATTACCATCAGTATGCAACTTCTGAATGGATAGCTTTGAGTTTTCATCTAAAATAATAATGTAAAGATGAGTTTGTAAAGTGAAGTGCAAATTTACTACCTCTTCCACTCATGCAATCCTGCACCAAGAGGCTTGATGGGAATTGAACAGCACAACATAAACAACATTCATAAAAGGCTTTATTTTTCTTTCTAGGAAATTTACCTCTACTTCCTCAAACTTTGCTTCATCATAAAATGAACCTGCCACCTTCTTACTGTCCAGTGTGGTATTTTTCCCTGCCTATGCCAATTGTCTTTTCTTTTGCTTTGTTTCGCTGTTATTATATTTTGCCACACACAAGTGGAAGCAGGCACATCTTTTGAAATCTCTTAGCACCACATTTTATTTCAGAGAAAGATGTATCTCAATCAGTTGCTAATTTCAACCAGTTTATTTACCTGTGTTCCTCCAAAATAACAGAAAATTTCAAAGTAGTTGCATTTTTCCAACATACGCTCTGTTACTTTCTTAAATGTAGACTATAGCTAACAAGTTATGCTTGCTGGAAAAAAAAAACATACCAGTCAAATATTTCAGCTTGCCCCTCATAAATATAGCACGGTGATTTATTATTAATGGAGTTATGATGACGTGGTACAGAAATCTGGAATATTTCAAGATATGAGTAAATGGAGACGCAAGAATAATATAATTATAACCTGCTCTAGCTTTAGGTATCTAGCCAACATTTTTTACTATCATAATACAGTAGTTTCAGTAGCAGTTTGTCTATTAATTTAGATTTTATTCTTCAATGTGAGAAAGTTAATTGGTATGAAATTACCAATGGCAGCACATCAGTTAAGACATTTTCTTTGTGCTGAGTTAAATTAATTGACGTAACGAAACAAACAATATACCACATTTAACAGTGGATAGCATTTTCAGGAAAAAAAAAATATATTTTAACTCAATGGACTGTTTATAATGTGACAGGTCAACACTAGTTCAAGATGGAGTAAACCAACAAGGAAAGCTGGACTATGATATCAACAAATGGTGTTAAAGGAAAAACTGCCAGAAAAAAGGATTCCTTGTTATTGTTTACTTAAAGAATTTGCATAGTTTATTATATTTGTATGGAAAATGTATTGCACATTTCTAATGATTTTAGCTGTCCATTAGTCTATATCAGTTTTGGAAAGATGAAGAAATGTTAAACCAGACCTGTTCTTGAGTTTGGTGATCTTCAGTCAAAATGGTTTGTATTAATGCTAATTGTTCATTTTCGGCTGTGATAATACATTTCACTTTTCCATTTGTTGTCCAGGGAATCTTTATCATTGCATAGAAGGGAGTATGGAGTTTGGATGCATTGAAATGTCGTGTACTTATTATTACCGACAATATCTCTGAAGAGAGGTTGTACGGTCTTAGAGCATGTAAAAGTACAGAAGAAAGAGGCCTTATAATTAATCAATATATAATTGATGTGTTCAGTATCCTTCACAAGTCAAAGAATACTACATAGTTGAGATATTTCTGTAGGCTAGTCTGATAATTCTGTTGAACAGTTTAGCTGCAGTTAAGCTTAGTTCACACTGAGCGTGATTCGCTAGCGAAAGTGAAAAACAAAGCGAATAACCGGTCAAACATGACTTGTTTGACAGGTTATTCGCTCTGTTTTTCGCTTTCGCTAGCGAATCGCGCTCAGTGTGAACTAAGCTTTAGCTTAAGTATGATAAGTGAAAAGTTTAACACATTGAAGGAGGTTATTACATTATAGTATGGAAGGTTGGTTGAAGATTCATTTCAGTGTGGACTTTTCTTTCAATTTACAAAAGATACTTGTCAAGAAAGTGAATGGTTACATTCAAGCATGCATCAGTGAACCACAATATATTAAAAAGTATTGTAATATTTACCACCAAGTTTGTCAGTGTAGCAACTGATGGACATTGCCATATCCATGGCTCAGTGAGTGCAATCTATGACAAAACAATATGGCCATCTCCATGAATATATTATTAATTAATACCATTTTTACTACTACTGTGTATTAATCCAAAGTTATTTTCATAAAATAGATCTGCAAATTCCAATATAATGTCATTTACATCTGCCATCCTGTAACGTTGACAGACATTTGGTAAACACTTATTAAACCCTTCACCAGTGCATCAGTTGTGGCTGAAACTGATGCATACAAGAATGTACCCAATGTTATCCATGTTTAGATGATGTATTTATAGGTATTGTCCTTATGGACAATACCTATAAATACATCAGCTTAACATGGATATATAGATGCTTTTCTACATCAGGTTGCTTTATAGGTATTGTCCTTATGGACAATACCTATAAAGCAACCTGATGTAGAAAAGCATCTATATCAGGTTAAGCATCCAAATATGAGCATACCAGTTCTAGTTTTCTAGCAAGAAGTTTACTAAGTGATCCAGAAACTATTTTTTCTTTAGGTACTGTTTCTAGATGTTACTGTTGAAGGAGTAAAAAGACTGCATGTCATTAACTGAGATAGTTATAAGTATATAAGCTGAAAGTATATGTTTGAATGGAGAAACAGCTGAAATATATGTGTTTTTCAGTAGTAAATTATGTTCCTTTGAGGCCCTAGGCACAATATCCATATTCCATACTTTAAAGGCTGTCTGTGTCCATGCCTTGTTTAATGCTGTTTCGTTTAGCGCTTTGTCGTCTAGGAACGCATCCCCCACATTAAGCGGAGTCTTACTGTACTTTTCAACTGATTGCACAGTTAAAAGTTAAATCATAACCACTTACAAAAAGTTCTATATTTTTGATAATTATTATTGCATTTGTCGGCTAGGTGACGACATTGTATAAGCAAATGTAATGGCTCTGTTGCTTGATTGATTTCTAAGCCTACTATCAGCTATAGAAAGGGTTATTTTGATTTGGTATGAACTGAAATCATACTTTCTTTCACAGTGAAAATGCTTGCCCCAAACTAATAAGAGACATTTTTGAAAACCCACTCAATGAGTTACTACCTTTATTTCTTGATGGCAGCCTTCAGATTATTCAAGAAAGTGTATTGTTTTTGAAAGAAATGAAGTTGCAGCTATCAAGATAGCATTGAAATACAAAGAGACGAAACTGAACTTAAAAGCCAGGGAAATAGTAAGTTCATATCTCACTTTTTCAAGCAAAAGCTTCCTCACTATGTCAACAGTGGAGATGTCGCCAAAAATGATTTAGAAGAGAGCATATTTTAAACTTTTATGAGCAATGTAATGCCTACTTAGAAATGTGGAAAAACCAGTCTTGAAGGCAGACAACAGTTTTCTTAGATAAAATTAAGCCAAAATTTTTATATTCAATGAAGCATCTGCAGAATTTGTTAATTCAGTAGCTTCTATTTTGTAAAAAGCAGCTATTGATATAGATAACCTTTTTCATAAGGTTTCAATCATAGAGATGACTAAAAACATGACAAGCAAAAGACATCAAGAGAAAAATTAGGGAAGGATTTCAGAAGTATGAATCAGATATTGTTAAACTGTGAGTTGATGTTTTCAACGTGCCGAAAACAAGGAGAAGTGAATGTCCGAATGTCGAGAAGCTGACTAAGTTCATTTTCAGCTTGCCAGGATCAACAGTGTCAGTTGAAACAGTTTTCTGTGATTAAGTGTTTGGTCTCGTGATCAAAACAGACTTCAAATCAAAGTGAACTCGCTTACAGACGTGACTCACTACAGTTTTATGAATCAATTAAACATGACATAGCATCTTTAAAGAAAGTTCATTCCTCTGAAACATATGAAGATTGATTAAAAGTGGTAATTATTATTTATAATGGATACAATTATAAACTCAGATATAAAGTGTTACAAGCTAAATCATTTTGACTATTAAAGATGAGAAGGAAGGTGTAAGTTAAGAATTAGCATTGCATTCTGTGCCCCAAAGCAGGGCTGTGGAGTCGCATAAAAATCTACCAACTCCGACTTCGACTTTTCCTTACCATCCGACACCGACTCCGACTCCGACTCCACAGCCCTGCCCTAAAGGGAAGTGTAGGTTGAAACTTTATATTATATGCCTACAATTACTAGACTGAAAAATGTGAATAAATTCCCTTTATTTTGCCTCACTGTCTGAGTGCATTTAATGCTAATCTGTCTGTATTTTGCCTTCAACTATTATAATAAAGCTATGTAGAACAGAAAAAGGAAAAAAATTATGCTGAGATTAGGAAGGAATTTAAAAAGGTAGTTCTGGAGAGAAAGAAAAGAGAATAAATCACTAGAAACTAAGTTAGCTAATTAGCAAGAGAATTATTCTAAGAAGCTGTTAACAGAAGAAATATTTGAATTTAAATGTGAAAGTCATTCTAGTATTTCTACATAATTTCTAGAAATCTTCTAAAAAGTTATAATGAACAAGTAGCATAAGTGAAGCTTATTACAGAAACAATAAGGAAGCTGGTAAAGAGAAATTCTAACAAAAATGAGAAAATATAAAACAAAAACAAATGATTAGAATGCTTACATAAACCAGGTAACCAGATATGTGCGGTGAAGAAAGATAGAAGAAAATGTGAAAATTACAGAGGAATTTCAGGGACTTCAGAATTTAATAAAATTTAAGAACTTTTAAAAGGAATATTAAGAAAAGAATAGACATATATAAACACCAACCGAAACCCGATGCGTAACAAATAGACACCCACATTATTTACGACAGTTGTGAGTGTTTGTTAGAAAAGAATAGCTTGAGAGTCAATGTTTTTTGACTCTCAAGCTATTCTCAAGTCAATGAGAGTCAAGAAAAAAACAATATGAGAAATGAGAATTATATATAAACAAAAAAGAAAATACTTGTATTTTGACAGTATAAAAATGCATAATAAAGAACTGACAGTACTGTACATGACCAGCAAACATATTTAAGAAAAGAATGAAGCTCTAGGTGAGAGAGTTATAAACAGACAAAGGGCATTAAGTGTTTAAAATCACTGCTGAAATGTAAAAATGTTAAAAAAAAAACATTTATAACATAAGTTAAAAGATTTTATTATTTACAGGTGAAACATGGAGAATATCAAGAATAGATGACAGAAATCTTCATTTCATCTGCTTTTGGTAAATTTAGTTAAAATGGATGTACTGAGATGATGTAGAATATCATGTATGGACAGAAAAAATAAATAGCTAAATATAAAAAATTGGCTATTTATAAAATAATACGCTACACTATCCAGAACCTATAACCGGTGCGTAATGCATATATATTGTATATTGCTGTTGACGAACTTTTTCAAACAATCCCTTTGCTCTTCTTCAGGTCAACTGGAGTTCCCTGGAAGGAGTGTATTCTATTTGTTGGGATCAGGTGTCATTCCGATGAAGTGGGTTCTTTCTTACATGCGCGGTCGTGCGCTGGAGGAGGTAGTTGCGGGTTGGCATCCAACAGGGATTGCCAGGCCAGAGATAGAGTCAGCTCCTCCGTCCAGTTAATGCACATGTTAACCCAGCCAGCATTGGACCCACTTCATCGGAATGACACCTGATCCCAACAAATAGAATACACTCCATCCAGGAAATTCCAGTTGACTTGAAGAAGATCAAAGAGATTGTTCAAAAACATTCATCAACAGTGGTATACAATATATATGTGTCATGCATTGGTTACAAGTTCCAGATAGTTAATGTAGATTTCACCCCGGTGTTGAGGTTAGAATAGTTTCTGTATATAAAATAATAATACTCAATTAAAATGGTATAATCACATGAGAAGAATGATATGTGCAAATAGCAGAGGATAACCATAGAATGGAAGCTAAAAAAAATGTGGAAGAAAAATGAGATGAAGACACAGTTTTATAGTCTATTGCTTTATGTATACTTTTATTCGAATATGTGTGAAGAGTGATGGAAGAGAGAGATCACTACTAGTCAAATCTGGAACTACCACAGTATATAAAGACACTGAACATACTTTACACAATTTTCTCAGAACTAACTTTAATTAAAACAAATTATAGAAGAAATGAACAAAGTAGGACAAGATTCGACAGGATCCAGCAGTCCAAATTACTAAAAATACTGGAAGAATTGGGATGTAATCAAAGAGAGATCAGAATTATTAGTGAACTAGATAGCTTCTGTTCATTCAAATAGGGGAAATACTGAAGAGATAAGAATAAGAAGAGGGGTGTAACAAGATTGCATTCTGTCTCCAATACTTTTTAATATATTATCAGAAATTCTATTTAAAAAAAGCTTTGAAAATAAAGGAAAGAAGGAATTATGATTAACGGGAGGAGATAAACAATATATGCTAATGATACAGTTTTAATTGCAAATAGTTTAAACAACCTTCAGTTACTCATATATTTAATAGAAAAAGCAGGGATATTGATACAGTATAAGCATAAATATAAACAAAACCAAATATATGATGATAAGCAGAAACAAGATTATTTCAACTAAGCTAACACTTAGAGGATTCAACATTGAAAGTAAAATAGTTTAAGTATTTGGGATGATGAATTAATGAATATGTTGACAATGAAATGGAAGTGAAAAACAGAATTGAAATTGCTCAGTGAAATTTCATGAAAATGAAATCTTTGCTCCGTAATTGGACTTTGAAATCCAGGTACAAATGATGACATGTTACATATGGTCTACTCTTTTATATGGAGTAGAAACTTTGACGTTAAAGGAGATGAAGATTAAGCAACTCAAAGCATTAGAGATGTGGATATATAGATGAATGATATATATCCCATGGACAGCTAAAATGAGAAAAAATAGGGAGAAATAGAGAACTAATCGACATCATCAAACGAAGAGAAATAACCAGGGCTGTGGAGTCGCATAAAAATCTACCAACTCCGACTCCGTTTCATATACATAACAAGTTGGTAAGTAAAAAATGAGTCAGAGTCGGTGGATTTTTTGACGACTCTGACTCCGGCCAAAACTCCATGACTCCGACTCCGACTCCACAGCCCTGGAAACAACTTATCTAGGACATCTAATGAGAAACACAAGTATCTACATTCTTCAACTGAACCTAGAAGAAAAAATAGCAGGGAAGAAAATAAGAAGAAGACAGATTGTCTTGCCTCTAGACAATGTCAAGGTATGAACGGGTGTTAACACGGAACGATTAATAAGAACTGCTAGAGACCAGAAGTTTGCAGAGATGGTCACTGGACTCCAAATGAAAATAACACATTAAGAAGAACAACAATGACAAAATAGAAAAATTTTGAAGATGGAGGACATCACACGCCTTAAGGTTATATGTAATTGTAAAATATGTAAGTGTGAAACAACTAAACATTTGTTTTCCATATAAGATGATCATTACTGGACTTGCTGGTACAGGAATAATAATTCTAGTAAGACGTAAATAACAGAATGCAATGAGAAAATATTACTTTTAATTATACTATAGATGGCTTGTCAATTAGCTATCTCTGTTATTAAACAATGCAAGACACTAAGTGAAGGATGGACTTTTAATTCTAAACTAAAAGAGATAATCCCATTTTGCTGGTGTTTCTTATAAAATTTTAAAAGATTAATATATTGTTGCATGTAAAATAAATATTATTCTTAATATATTACATATTTTATTATGGTTTGTGCAAATACCTAATGTAATTTATACATTTTTTTTATTTTAGAATAAAAAGAATTCTGCAAAATTACATTTGTAAGCCTGGAAATGGTGAGAAATTCAAAATGTCAGGTAAAAAGAGAGTCTTGATCAAAAAAACAATAATAATAATAATGATAGAGAGGAGTTTCTTTAAGGTATAAACCTGTTCTGTCTCCTAATATTGAGCTATTATTTGTATTTCATTTGTTACTCCACTCTCACAAACATTCAGGTACTTTCAGCTCACTGAAACCTTAGGTGCTGTCCATAAATGACATCCACATTGAAATGGAGGGAGGGTTATGAGAAGTCTGACAAAGGGGAGGGAAGGAATTTCAACTTCAATGGACATGTTTTATTTCCTTAAATTTTACTTAATATATACAATTTAATATACATAAACTGATAAATATTTTGAGGGTGATTAAATTTTGCTGGCCGTCTGAAAGGGAGAGGGTTACGGAAACTTGGACAAACTGGGACAAGAGAAGGGAGGAGTGAAAATGTCAAGAAAAATGTATATGTAATTTATCGACAGCCCCTTATAACTAACTTAATGATATGGAGTCTTTCACATCTCAAACAGTAACATCTACGAGCAGTATAAAAGGGATACAAATGACAGTACGTTAGCATTTGCTAACTTATTTTGTGAAAGTAACTTTAGATTAATACAGATATATAGTAAAATGGTATTAGGATGGCCATATTCTTTTACCAGACTTCAGTGTTTCTGCAACCTTATGAGTGTGATGTGAATCGGTTACTGTAGCAATGAACTTGAACTAGCCACCTTCCTGCAAGATTCATTTATCAGACCATTAACCTCATTAATCTAATACTGGTGAATGGATTTTGAACAGAACAAGATTGACAACACAGTGGATAGCAGTCTCAATGTTTCACCAACTGGGCTAAGATATTCAGCAATGTTATTTTACATTGCTGTTTTTTGGTGTTGTGGGCCCAAATTCTGATATGTGCCATTCAAAATTGCTCCATACACTTTTTGGTGCATGCATGCCCATATGTTATTACCACTGTTTTAAAGTTTAAGTTGTATTGAAAATAGGGTGGGTGGTCCAAATGATGATGGACAACTCTCGCTGTCTGATGGATCTATAAATTCAAATTTCCATTTCTTTTCATTATGTGTCGAAGGCTCAACCTCTTCGTCTTCTATTTTTGACAGAAATGATTTATTAACAGGTTAAAGAAAAAGGTAAAACTCTTTCTCGTTTTGATATTTCCACTGACAAATTCTGTACAACTCCGGGGCCTTTTTTATATGATTCACCATGATATATTTTCAATCTGTAACATTTGCTAGCGATTAATCAGTAGGTTTAGTCAGCTCTCCATAAGATAAATGCTGCATCCATGATGGAATGCTATTATAGTTGTGATGATTTTTAATTTTGCTAGTGAAATTACTAAAGTTTTGGAGTTTTTTTTTTATATTTATAGGCAAGATATCCTGCTATATACTGAAGAGCATCATGAGAAGTTTCTTCAGAGATTGTGTTAAAGTCTGGACTTCATGTAGAGTTTCCTGAAGATAATATATTTGAAGAAAAGTAATTTTACATTCAGTATATTGGTCTGTATTTTCACATGATACTTCTACATGTGCTTTCTCTAAAACTTTGTTTATAATATATTCCTCTTGTGTTTGATCTGAAGTATTTTTTTGTCTCTAAAATACCAGGATTCTTACCTAAAGTAATCACTCTAATCCTATATATAGCATTCAATGGGCTTGGAACCCTGCTTTTTATCATTTTATTTAAATGTTCTTGTAATTCCAAGTCTACACCATATCCATTTTTGCTTGGAACAGAACCTCTTGGTGCATACCTATTAAAAATATCAAACCACATATTTACATATCTAATAAAATTACCCAATCTCTCTGCCTGTACCGGGAAGGTAGTGTAAAAGAGCTGTAGCCACGGTATTTGATAAAATCTGAGCTGCCAATTTAACATTTTGGCGCTGGCTTTTTTGACGGCTTAAATCTTGTTAAATGGCTTGTTTGACAGAACCATCTTTAAACTTAAAACTGACATCAATGAGCCAGTTTTGCAATAATTTCAGTAAATGAAGAGCATCTGCAAATATATATATAATGATTTTTTGTACTTGGATAAAGGAATAATGTGTCATTGATATTCACATTTAATTCTTTCCATAAACTTGTTACTGCAACTACAGTCACTTACGCAAGCTACCACATTATACGATAGTAAATAAAGTTCTGTTATTATTTTTAAAAGTATCTCCCTGGTCATTTTTTGATTCCAATTTGAAAATAAAAGACCTCTTATCGTGACGACTCGCATTTGATTGTAAGGTCCTAGAACTTCATCTGCAGAGACATCATACTCTTCGACTGTCTTAATTTTCACTTCATCAAATGAAAGCACCACTGATTTTTCAAAAGGTGTAACATTTTCTCCAGCCAATTTTAACATTAATAAGACATTGATTTTAAAAACATTACATTCTTCTAACAGCTTCTTATATTTAATTTCCATTCAGACCTAATGCTTTTAGTAATTAAGTCTTTTTGTCTAGGAAACACATGAAACGTTACACTTTCTCCTTTAGCTTTTACTGCAAGAAAGTTATTATTACAGCCATACACAGCACACCTTGTACAGTACGTGTGCCGTGCTGTGAACGGCTCCCGTATTTGTAAAATCTAAGTGACTCGTACAACATGGAATTCATATAAAACAATAATCAACAGTGTTATAGGGGTGTGGACTGTATTAAAATAAATCACTTCGTTAATCACAAAATTGGACGAATATTAAAGCGAAAACTGAACACGTGAACGGGCTCGCTTAAAGAGGCCCTCTTAGAGCCCACGGGGCAGAAAGAGTTAAAATAAGAAGAAGACTAAAAAGAAAAAGGACAAGATGCCATATTTTTTCTACTGCCCTTCCTTCTAGTCTCACAAATAGGCCCTGTTAGTGTTTGCAGTTACCCCGTCACTGGTTCAGCTACCCCAGATGGCAGGGACAGGTGGTAAGGGGCCCGACATATCCGAGACAAAGAGCCACGAAAATTTTCAGACGAGTGCTTTATTGGTTTGCGATTTATAAAAATTATAGACCTATAAATTATTCTTCCTTAATCTCGAGAATGGAGTTAGATGAAAGTTGATATCAGATGTGGAAAGCTCGGGGGCAGGCGGTTCTGTTTATTTACATTTATATTACACGATTAAATTGGGGATGAAATGACCACTCAGGAGCACCGATGCTCGCGGTGTTCGCCAGTTCCGCCGTCACTTTGAGAGGAATAACACTTTTCTCATCAACTAATTTGTAGGAGAATCACGCATACTTTATCAAATTTTTCAAAATGTCGGAGCATCTAAATGTTTACCGCCTTTGCAACTTCCTAAATTGACGAAGAACCCGCGGTTGCAATTAGATCTTGATTTTGGAGGATGCTTTCCCAATAGGTAAAAGCATCCTTTAAATGTAATTTTGCAACGTTGTCGTGCAGTGATTCTCCTCCACAACAAAATAGCACCAAGCCATCGTTTCATTCTTTAGCGAACAAAGATTCAATTATACTTAGGTTAATTAAACAATGACTTTGTTGCCAGAGTAAGTACAGTACATATTGTTCGAGAATATACAGAAAATGTTTTGTACAGTTGACTTCCCCTATAACGCGGGTTCATATAATGCGGATTCGTATATCGCGGCGAAAAAATTGCGCCCGTATTCGTATAAAGACGCTAAAGGGACTCGTAAAATGCGGTAAAACGTCATCGCCGACTCGTGTCGCGACAAGATTGGTCGAATCAGGACCAATAGTGGACGAGCAGCCGAACTACTTACACGCTACGGAGAGTTTAGGCGGGTAAGTTGAGTTTACTATCGTCTGTCCAGTATATAAATTAGGTACTGTAATTTTATACATTTCTTGTGAAAAAGAAACATTTCTTAATCAACGGCCAGGGCCGGATTAACCTACTTTGGGGTCCTAGACATTTTCTTCTTCTCCCGGTTCTTTCAATTAATAAATTTTGTTACTATTATTTCCATTAAATTGCATATGGACACTGCAGCTGCTTTATAAAAAATAAAAGCAAAATTATTTAACAATATTTCACAGGATTTAAGAATACATATAGNAATTGAAAATAGTTCGTTTGATTTTCGGCAATTCTCTTCAGCGGTAGGTGTTATATAACAATTACTATGGTTATTGAAATATTGGATGTAAATGGGGTTTGCTTGCAAAACCTCCGCTGACGAAGTCGCGGGTAACAGCTAGTAGTTAATATTATTCTTATCGCTATAAAGAATATTCTAAATTATTGGGAGTTTTACTTTCAATAAGAAGAAACTTAAGAATACGAGGGTTGTTCAAAAAGTTCCCGAATTTTATTTATTACAAAAAAAATACTTCACATACAATTTATTTGTCAGAGTCCCCTTCAAAGTAGTCTCCTCCGCAGCATATACACTTCCACTTTTTGAAACAGTCCTGGAACGCTTTTTCCAGAAAGCTCATAAGCTCCTCCGTCTTTTTTTCTATCTCTGGAATGGTGGCAAATGTTTTTCCTTTGAGCGCGTTTTTTAGTTTGTTGGAGAACAGGAAAAAGTCGCACGGGACCAGGTCAGGTGAGTAGGGTGCGTGTGGAAGCACAGCGGTCTTGTTTTTGGCCAAAAACTCATGTGTTCTGAGGGAGAAATGAGCCGGCGCGTTGTCGCAGTGAAAGAACCACTCGCGGTTCCTCCAAAGTTCGGGACGTTTTCGCCTGATTTTGTTTCTTAGGCGATTCATAACACCAGGTAGTACTCCGTGTTGACTGTCTGGCCTGTAGGTAGGTATTCGTGATGCACAACTTCTTTGCATCGAAAAAAAAAAACAGTCAACATCACCTTAACATTTGAGCGAACTTGTCGAGCTTTTTGGGGCGGGGGGCTGTTTCACCCACCCGTGGGAAGTTTTCGTAAAGGATTTTCCGAGTTTCACACAGAATTTCACAGAACAACGTTGTTCTTTCAAAAAGCTGATTTCCGATTTTTCACCGAATCCCAAAAACACTGCTTCACATAAACGGCCGTAACTAATCACCAAAACAAGATACAGTAGAGCGTCTATTATCCGAAAGTCAATCATCCGAAACGTCAATCATCCGAAAGAATTCCAGTCGGCAAATTTAAATTTTCGCCAGTGCCGTGGCGCTGCAATTTTTGGCTATGTGTTGGGCTACTCAAATATTTTACGTTTTTGATACTAAATTAACTTCCCAAGTATAATTTTTTATTGTTTTTATATTTTTCAATATATTTATTTTGTTCGTACAAAATAAAAAAATCATTTTTAACGATACAATAGTCTTCGTTAGACTTAACATCGACGAAAATTAAACGCAAAGCGACACGCAACGGAGAAAAATGTCAAGATGGGATAAATTAATATATTTTTCGTGCATGATCGGTTATCCGAAACGTCGATCTTCTGATCAACCCCAGTCCCCAATTGATTCGGATAATCGACGCTCTGCTGTATCAACAAACGGGTTGAAGGAGGTTACTCGGGAGGTCCGCGAACACAACGCCTCCAAGCAAATTAAAAAATAACCAACTGGAGGCGCGCTATTTAAAAAGTTCGGGCACTTTTTGAACAACCCACGTACATTTTCTTTAGATTTTAGAATTCACAATAACCATATAAAAGCAATATGTTTATGTTTATTTGTTTATTATATACTGTTGTCCAACAGAAAAGTAAACTATCTTATTTACAAATCTTTTCAAAATAGACAGTTTGACCGGGCTATCCTAAAAACCGGGCCCTAGACATTTGTCTATGCGATGATCCGGCCCTGTCAACGGCCATAAAAATTATTTCTATTAATGATGTCTCCAAAGTTCAACGAATTTTTCGCAGAAAAATAACTTATCAGAAAATGCTCCCGCCGTTTGGTGCGCTGCTACGCGACGAAAACAAGCTTAAGCAATGGCGTCCTTGAACGGTGCACACTCAGTAAGTAATCCTACAATTTTTGTTTATAGCATAGTTTATACGGATTATTCCCAAAAAGTTGTACGTATTTTGGAAATGTTGATTCAAATTAGTCTAGAATCGATTAATTTTATAGAAGAAAACCTTTCAAACAGCCGTAGTCCATAAACTGCACACGCGCCGGACTGTGATTGGCTCATATATTTAAGGATTCCTACAACGTGAAATTCTTATAAAGTGGAACGTATCTACCGCGTTATATGGGGTTCGACTATATTTAAATATATATTGTTAGGTGACATTTCCTAATCGATTTTGACATTGAATTGTTACTTGAAACAGGTCGATTTTATTGTTTTCTTAACCTGTTTATCGTACAGTACATTTGTAGCTTTCTAAAAAGAAAGTGACGTCAAACACACCTGCAGTGGCGTGTTGAGAATGGACTAGGGTTTTTTTTTAAAGTCTTTCCGCCCTGTGTCCACTAAGAGGGCCTCTTTTAGCAAGCTCATTATGGGTGCGACCAGTCCCACAATGGTGCTGCTGGGTGGTGAGAGACGAAGGACAACATATCCGGTCGGACCACCCCGAAAAATACTCCTGAGGATTTTTGCGGGGTCGCCTAAATTCCTTGAAGTACCATCTCATTATTTTCAATGCATTTCTTTATGAAACCTTTCACTTGAAAAATATATATATATTTTTCGTGCCGGCCTCCCCCTTTACTCTGAGTTCAAGTTTTCCACGATCCAACCCGAACACCCTCTTAGTGCCACTTTAGTTGATCGTGCGACAAGACTAGCGTGTTCCAGTCATAGTCTTGTGTTTTGTGCGATTCGAGGCGTTCTGTAATAAGAGATTTTTAGCTTTTTGTGCTTGTTGAGAACAAGCTTTAATGATTTTTGCTTTTTATTATCATAAAACACTTAAAAGTTTTCATCTAGACCATGAATTTATTTAAAAGACAGTATATGTGATTAGAAAGCTCTGAATTCAACATGGAAGGGGACTCAGTAAGCGAATCAAGTCCGTCGAAAAAAAATATATAGCAACGAGTTGCTTAACTTTCCCAGCAACATTTTAAACTATGGTGGCATCTGTTATGATATTTTATTAAAACCCTTTTTATATTTTTAACTATTATAAATTGGCAAAAAGCTTAGTTTTGAAGGTAGGCGCGGGTTTTATAAAAAGAAAAATTCTAAATGCTAATAACGAGTAACTTTAATGAGTTACTACCCTACTCGAGACACATGATCTCATTCTATCCCCCCTCCTCCTCGACCTTTAACCACCAAAATTTTATAGTATCAATCCTCCTAATACACAAACCTCCCCGCAAAGTTTCAGAGATTTTTGACAAAAAGCACGGGAGTTATTACGCTATAAAGAGGGTGAACAAAATCTTTTCATTTCAGGTACTGTACATATATGTGTATAATTAATGGTAGCAGCCGTCTTAATCTGTGCCTTCAGCGCTTGTAAAACTGGCTGCACTAATCTTACAGAAGCTAATTTAAAATGGATATAGAGTAACTGTCTTTAGGCAAACCGCCTTTACTAAAATTTGCTCCCAATTTATAATTTTAAAGACTATAAGTGTATACTAATGGCATCGTTTGACACCAAAATTTTCATACTTCTTCTCTTGGCCTCTGGAAAAAATATAGAATTTCATGGAGAGACCGAACTCCCCGTCCGAGGGAGTTCGGTCGTCCCTGGGACGGGCTGACCACGTGGAATTTTTCGGGTTTTCTCTACGTCTGTAACGCCTAAATAGGGGCCAGTTTTCCTTAAAAAGACCTACCGAAAAGCATCCCCCTAGGCAGATCGCCCAACTATTGAGTTGCCAATTTTTCCGAATCGGAAACCCGAAAGTCTGGCAACACTATAACAGCGCTTTTCCAGGCCGTATTACTAGACCTAGAAGATAAGGCGATACACAAAAAATACATTATGCCATCTCCTATAATGGCGTATTAAAATTAATGACAATCTTAACACAGAAAACAAATGTTTACAAAATTTCTGATCATTTAATAAATATAACAATTTTTCCTTCAAAATGCCAGTCAATTATCGAGCTGGCAACAGTGCGGGAGAATAAACACGACGTCACATTGTAATTGTAAACAAAGGCGGAAATGTCACGTGTGTAGGCTGTTTTTTTTGCAGGAAGTAAGAAGAACTTCCGCTATTAATAAATCATTTCTGTAAAAAATGGATGACGAAGAGGTTGAGCGTTCGACAGGTAACAGAAAGAAACGGAAATTTGAATTTATAGATCTATCAGACAGCGAGAGTTCGTGGAGTTGTCCATCATCATCTAGCGATGATAGTGAAGAAGACGATTATGATGACGATGATGATGACGATGATGAAGATAGCGAAAATATCGGAGATGAAGATTGGGTGGATACAGCTGGCCCAAGAGAGCCATTTCCAGCTCACAATCGAGGCGTAATACATAAAGATTTTGGCGAAAACCCTAGACCAAAAGATATATTCGATAATTTTTTCCCACAAGAATTAGTAGAATTAATAGTAAATGAAACAAATAAATATGCAAACAAATACATCAACTTACGGCAAATGAATAGGATGCAGATGGAGCACAGTAGAGATAAAAGCTGGAGGGATACAAATCCTGATGAAATAAGAGTGCTATTAGCGTTATTTATACTTCAGGGTATTGTTGTGAAGCCAGCACATGAAATGTACTTCAGTAGGAGTAAAATTATCGATACCCCTTTTTTCTGTAAAATAATGCCTCGTGACAGATTTCAGATATTGTTGTCTTTTCTACATTTCAATAAAAGACAGGAGCGAAGTAAATCAAATTCAAATTACGACCTACTGCAGATAAAACCAGTTTTAGATATGCTTTCGGAAAGGTGGCAGTTGACTTACACTCCGGAGAGGGACATATCTATCGACGAGAGCCTGTTGCAGTGGAAAGGGCGCTTTAAATGGAAGATTTACGTACCGAGGAAGAGGAATAAGCTGGGGATAAAGTCGTACAAGTTGTGCGAATCGTCTACCGGATACGTATACAATTTAATGATATATTCCGGAGATAAAACTGGCATTCCCGACAAGATACAAGATATTGACCTCGAAAATTTTGATAAACCTGCTCAAATAGTGTTGACCCTGATGGAAAGCTTGCTGAACCAAGGACACAGATTATATGTTGATAATTTTTACGCATCACCTAAGCTGTTTGACGCCTTGGTGGAGAAGAAAACGGATGCGGTTGGTACCGTTAGACGCAACAGAAAAGGTATGCCAAAGAAATTGACGCTTCGAAATGACACGTTAGCGGCATACTATCGGAAAAAACTAATGGCTTTAAAATGGATAAGTAAAAGGGAAGTATATATGCTGTCGACCGTTCACGACAATAATATGAAAACTTACAGTAATATTTATAAACAGCCGGTTACCAAACCCAAAGTTATTTTTGATTACAATAGAGGAATGGGAGGAGTTGATCTTTCTGATCAACGGATCGCAAACTATTCCCTTGCAAGGAGACGAACAAAAAAATGTTATATAAAGTTTTTTTTTCATCTTTTAGATATCACCATTTTGAATTCTTTCATTATTTATAAAAAATGTGGTCACGACATTACTCATCTGAAATTCAGAACAGAATTAATCAAGGACATTATAGATCACCATCTTAAAGGAGATGGTTTAAGGAAAAGGAGAACATATGAACATGACATTGCCATATCTCAGAGACTATTAGGAAATCATTTTATTTGTCGGAATCAGATTTCTCGATCTACGGATTATACTCTTCGTCGTGCGTGTGTTGTTTGTTCTGCAAATAATGTTCGAAGAGATGTTAGATATAGTTGTCGGCAGTGTGATGTTGCTTTATGTGCAGTACCGTGTTTTGAAATATTTCATACGCAGGAACATTTTTAATACATTTTGCTATGTGAAAGATTTTTTTTATTCTTGTTCTCATCTCCAAAATTTCCTGCAAATTTTAAAGATCCAAGTATATTTATATCAATTATAATTCCTTCATTGCTTGCAGTGTAGAAAACAAATCATGAGTCTACCTCTAAGCCACAAGAATACGTGTTTTGTAATACTTTGTCTGCCGTTAAAATAACTGGAATATAACAATATATGCTTCATCACGAAAAGAATCTTTTACTACCTTCTTACTATTGAGTGGTGTATTTTCTTTGCCCATGCCATTCATCTTTTCTTTTGCTTTGTTTTGCGGTTAGATTTTGCCACATACAAATGGAAGCAGACACATCTTTTGAAATCCTGTAGCACCACATTTTCATTTTTTCAGAGAGAGAGATGTATCTTGATCAGTACTAATTGTCAACCAATTGATTTTCCTGGTGTTACACGTCTGTTTTACTGGAAATTTGTAACAGTACCTTTACTGTTGACAATGGTAATTTTAAATCTTTTGCAATTTGTGCATGTGACAGTTCATCAGTGTTTTAGTGCTATTATTTCACAAAGGTCTGTCAAAACTGGCTCACTATAAGACATAGTTCTTTGCATGTGGACATCTGCAGGTTTAGACTAATTGTTGTCATCAGTGCCATAACTAGGCAGGTGCAACAGGTGCACTGCACAGGACCCAATTGAAAGGGGGACCCAAAATGCATGTATTTGTTTTACTATTCTCCCAAACCTAATTAATTAAGGGGCGTAAATGCAAATTCTTGCACAGGGCACATGAATGGCTAGTTACAGCACTGGTTGTCGTCACCAGATGCTCCTATTTTTGTCTGTCAACAGTGGAACTTTCTAATATGCTTTTGTAAAATTAGGCTCTGTTATTTTTTTAAATTCGGACTAAAGCTAACAGGCCTATTCTAGCTGGAAAAGAAAAAAACATACCAGACAAATATATCAGCTTGCCCCTCATTTATAAATTTAGCACAGTGATTTATTACTAATGGTCTTATGATATGACCAAAGGAAACTGGAATGTTTCAATATAGAAGCAAATGAGGACACAAGAACAATTTGTTCTAGCTTTAAGTATTTTACTAGTGAGAGATCATAATGCAGTACTGCCTTAATGAGAGTTTCTTTGTGTTGATGCTAATTTCATTGGTGTAACAAAGCAAACAATATTCCACATTTAATACTGGATAGCAGTTTCCTGAAACAAATGGCTTGCAACTCAGTTATTGGACTGCTTAAAATGGGTGTGTTTCCTAGTAAATCTGCTTTACTTAAGCTATTTTTGTTTTCATAGGATGCACTTCTACATCTTAGTTATTGAAGTTGGTTGTTTGACTCTTTTTATATGTTGTTTCATACATGAAAAATATGTCAGAAACGACGGAGAATTGTTAGGTATAAAACATCAGAGGCAGCCTATCAAGATAATTTGACATTGTGTATAACTGTATCATCTATATGGTAAACAACAAGAATATAAGGAATGCATTTGCCATTACTTATAAATCTGAAAATGTTTATGTTGTAATAGATTGTGTGTAAATCTACATTTTTAAATTTTCCAATAACCAGTTTCTAATAGTTTTTCATATGTCACGATCTTCCTTTGAGGTACAGTACACAACATATGTATAAATATAAATGTATAGTCCTAGGAGAATTGATTGATTGACAGATCATGAAGAATATCATGCACGGTACTCTGCTATTGCTCTCCTCGAAAGGAACAGCCTCCATCCCCATTGCTGTCAAGACTCATAATCTCATCAGTATTTCTGATAATCACCTCACTATAAGATGGTCACATTCCCACCAAGGACTTTCCAGAAATGAAAGTGCAGACCAGCTTGCCAAAGAGGCTGCTAAAAACCAAAATCTTGCCATATCTTACAATAAAATAAGCACTTTCATGCTAAAAGGGCTTCTATGGTCCAATGTTCTTACTCACTGGCAGAGAGACTGGAACACCTGCCAGAACTCTATACCATTTCTTTCCATCTGTCAAAGACATCAGTGACTATATCTTGTATAGACTGGACCACTAAATGACGGTTTCTCACCAACCATGACTGGTTTAACCTCTACCTTAAAAGATTTACCAATTCTGATAACAATGTAAAATGCTCTATTTGAGATACAGAGGACTGAAGTCTGCACTACCTCTATGGATGTCTAATGCTATCAGCCAAAAGGCTGCAGCTTCAGTTGATCAGTGACAGGAGGAAGGGCCATTGACTAACGACAGTGATACCTATATCTACTTCCGTAACCTCTCAAAAGTAACCAGCAGCTTACCACCATACCATTTGGATAAACCATCACATTTATGCTATTGGCTGCATATTTTGTACTCACCATTGTATTCACTTTCACTGTAATTACGAAATCCTCGCAAACAGCTATTTATATATACTATACGATTGCATGTAAATAACGTACCAATGTATTCTATAATGTTTTATGTTATGTTATCCTATCTTATTTTAATTGTCAATTTATGAGTTGCAAAATATACAATTTTCAATCTATTTTATTTTAAAATTTAAAAGTCTGTCCTCTTTCTTATCATCTTGAATTGTTTAGTAATTTAAAAACAAAGGTTGTTAATTGACGTGATTTTCACTATAATTAAGAGTAAGATTTTATCATTGCCTCATGCTATGTACTGTACATATTACTAGAGTTGTAGGCTATTCCTATACCAGGTAAAAACCAAAACGAATTGAAAGTCTCGTAGTGATCATTCATTATATATGGAAAACAAATGTTTAGTTGTTTCACACTTACATATATTAGAATTGTACATAAGTTTAAGGAATTCAATGTCTTCCATCTTCGGAACTTTTTCCATTTTGTTCTACTTGTACATATTTCTACAATAGCTCACTGTTTGAAAACATTTAATCAAAGTTATTTGCTGGAAAAGTGTGTAGCAGGCAAAGCTCTGGCATTGTGCAGTAGTGGGACAGCATCTGTGTGTAGGTGTGTTCAGTGTCTTTATATACTGTGATAGTTCCAGACTTGACTAGTAGTGATCTCTCTCTTCCATCACTCTTCACACAAAGTATACATAAAGCAATAGACTATAAAACTGTGTCTTCATCTCTTTTTTCTTTCACATTTTCTTTAGCTTCCATTCTATGGTCTGATTTTATAAATGTTTTTTTTAACATTTTCACATTTCAGCAGTGATTTTAAACACTTAATGCCTTTTGTCTGTTTATAGCTCTCTCATCTAGAGCTTAATTCTTTTCTTAAATATGTTTGCTGGTCATGTACTGTCAGTTCTTTATTATACAAACAATGTCTGTTAAGTGAGATGCTATTAAGTACTTTTCTTAAGTCAATAAAAACATGTATTCTTTGTTTTCTTTATGTAAAAAACATTGACTTTTCAAGCTATTCTATTTTAATACTACTATTAATCAAAATTTTTTTTCTAATACAGTATTCCTTTTAAAAGTCTCTCATCAATTTTACTAAGTAGTGAAGTCACTACAAATTCCTGTGTAATTTTCACATGTTCTGCTATCTGTCTTTATTGTATTGATGAAATTACACTTATCTTCAATTCATCCGACAGTGCTACTAGTGTTAAAAAGTTATGGAAGCATTCTGATTATTTATGCTATTTCTTCATTTATAACTTTCTAAAATATTTCTAATAATTCAGTTGTTTTTTCTGTTAACAGTTTCTAATAGTAATTTGTCACTAATGTGCAAAAGACCTACATATAAACTGAGCTGAAGGTTGATGTTTAATCATGCATGTTGCTATACATTGGGAGGTTCACTCTTGGATTGAGAACAATGCGATGAAGGAAAGTTACTCGCGACTCATCTTAACACATTACCATGCACTGTATTATTATCAGATTTTTACAGAGAATGTGTAAACAAATCACATACATACTGTAACATGCACTGATTTATAAAAGTTTGGAAAATACAATCCAATTACAATTTATAATCTGGTCCCATAAATGCCAGATTAATGAACTATTATTGTATTAATTGCAATTAGTAGTAGTCAGATGGCTGAGGAAGTAGAGGCATCAGTGTATTGCTCTGGTGACCGCATGTGAAATCTCGGTGTACTCAAAATTTACTTGGGAGTTGAGTTGAATGGATAAAAAACCTTTTACTGCTAATTCATAAGTTATATAGAAAGAGAATGCCTGACACAATATATATATATATATATACAATAGAAACACATCTTTGGAAAATTTACTAGTGTTTGTTTTCCTTTTACTTTTGGGAGTGCCAGGGCACTCTGGCTTACCCTCTGGGTGTGCCACTGTTGGCAAGCAACCTCAAGAATTTTTTGGTGGCAGTCCATATCAGATATTTCAGACCCATTTCCTCACAACCCTGCTGCTCCTACTGTTGACCTGTCCTAACCCATAATGGGTTTGGAAAAATGACCCTGTTAGTTCCCACAGGACAGGAATAAAAATAAATCTTTTGGTTTTCTTTTTTTTATCAAATTACAGCTCAATGAATATAAAAATATGATTAAAACTTGCAGGGAATTGTGATTATGCCAATAAATAATTGCTCATTCCAATTGTCATATACACTACCCTACAATAATGGACCGGACACCTGTCAAGTTCTGTGGTAGTAGTGTTTTTGTTTGGGGGTGCTTTTCATGGTATGGCCTGGAACCTTTGCATGTTGTTCCTGGTAAATTGAACGCCTACATGAACATTTTGGACAATCAAGTTCTTCCTACGCTCTGGCAATTTTATGGAATGGGTGAATGTTACTTCCAGGATGACAATGCTCCATATTATGCAGCCTCTGATCAAGCAGTGATATCAAGATATGGGTGTCAACCGTCTTCCTGGCTTGCTCAGAGTCCCGTCCTTAACCCAATAGAACATTTGTGGGACTAGTTAGAGCAATGCTTACAGACCAGGGAACCACGTCCAAAATCAGATGAACTGGTGACATTCTTGAAACAGGAATGGACACAAATGACCATAGCTGTGTATCAAAACCTTGTTGAAAGTATGCCCAGAAGGGTTGCTAGTGTAATTGCAATACGTAGGGGATCCACCCTCCTCCTATTAAAGCATGTATTCTTTACCTTATGCCATCGCATCTTTCTGTCCGGTCCATTATTGTAGGGTAGTGTATATGCAATGAAATATAAATGCACCTATTTATCGGACAGATACACTTTATACAGAAGGAAAAAATTACGTACAAAACTTGCATACATAATACGTAGCATATTGCTACGGAAAATCTCAACTCTAACCATCAATTATATGCAAGTAATTATTAAAATGCAAATCACACGTTCGCAATTTTGTTGTGAGGAATAATACGTTTCCTATTATCTAAGAGAATCGGAAATGGTGTAAAAAAATGCCACTTTTCACCAGATTTACACCTATTCGGCATTCTATTGTTTCTTTTTCTCATGGGTAAAAGTACCCACGACCCCACGACCGAACTCCCAGTGTTCAGGGTACAAAGATCGCTTGGACACTGGTGGGCCCACCAAATTGGTTACATCATTTATTTAGTAATATTGCCGTATCTAGCCCGATATAATTCGGCATTGGTAGGTGTCTACCTTTATAATTCCGTGCATAAACTAGAGGAATTATCATATATTCTCTCTTGTATCGGGATTATTAGTCGCCTAACCTTCGAAAGAACCGGCAGAAGCTTTATCCGTGACAATACGAAATTACTCGCAAAAACCTTTTAAGGGTAACTGGCTTATATTTAGGGCCTAGGAACGTGGAGAAAACCCGAAAAACTGCACCAATAAAATCATCACATTCCTAGGAGGAAGAAGCAGTATTGGTCTGGGAATACGGACAAGCGCTTGACCGTAATTTTTCGAGGGTATACGTCGGGCCCCTTTCCTTATTACCGTCCTTCCCGATGGGAGGATTTGTGAGCGCTAATAGGGCCTTTTCTAGTCCTTATAAGCGTAACTAAAAGATAGGGCGGTAGAAAAAAATATATATGGTTATTCGATCTTCTGTAATGGAGTATTAAAATTAATGACACTTTTTTTTTAATATTGAATTCAAACTTTTATAAAATATTTTTATCGGTTAATTAATATTTATGTCAATTTTTTTTTCGAACTGCAAGTTAATTTTTTAGCTGGCAGCAGTGCGAGAGAAGAAACTGACGTCACACTGTAATTGAAAACAAAGGTTGAAACGTGACATTTTTAGGCCTATCAGAGCACGAAGATAGAAAAGGTTTCTGTGATTAATATTTAAATCGTTTCTGTAAACAATGGACGAAGAGGTTGAACCTTCGACACATAACAAAAAGAAGCGGAAATTTATAGATTCATCGGACAGCGAGAGTCTGTGGAGTTCATCATCGTATAGCGATGACAGTGAAGACGAAGAAGAAGAAGAAGATGATGATGATGGTGTCGTTTACGTTGATGAACACAGAGAAGATGATTGGGTGGATACACCAGGACAAATAGAGCCATTTCCTGCTCACAATCGAGGCGTAATACATAAAGATTTTGGCGAAAACCCCACACCTAAAGATATATTCGATCATTTATTCCCACAAGAATTAGTAGAATTAATAGCGAATGAAACAAATGAATGCGCAAACCAATATACCAAGTTACGGCGAAAGAGTGTAGAAAAAAGTTGGACAGATACAAATCCTGATGAAATAAGAGTACTACTCGCATTAATTATACTTCAGGGTATCGTCGTCAAACCAACAAATCGTATGTACTACAGTCAGAATAAAATTATCCAAACTCCTTTTTTCAATGAAGTAATGAAACGTGAGAGATTTGATCTGTTGACGGCATTTCTTCGTTTCAATAAAAAACAGGAGAGAAGTAAATCAAATTCAAATTACGACCTACTTCAGATAAAACCAGTATTAAATATGCTTTCGGAAAGGTGGCAGTCGACTTACACTCCGGAGAGGGACGTATCTATCGACGAGAGCCTGTTGCAGTGGAAAGGGCGCTTTAAATGGAAGATTTATGTACCGAGGAAGAGGAATAGGCTGGGGATAAAGTCGTACAAGTTATGCGAATCGTCTACCGGATACGTATACACTTTAATGATATATTCTGGAGATAAAACTGCCATTCCCGACAAGATACAAGATATTGACCTCGAAAATTTTGATAAACCTGCTCAAATAGTGTTGACCCTGATGGAAAGCTTGCTGAATCAAGGACACAGATTATATGTTGATAATTTTTACGCATCACCTAAGCTGTTTGATGCCTTGGTGGAGAAGAAAACGGATGCGGTCGGTACCGTTAGACGCAACAGGAAAGGTATGCCAAAGAAGTTGACGCTTCGAAATGACACATTAGCGGCATACTATCGGAAAAAACTAATGGCTTTAAAATGGTTAAGTAGAAGGGAAGTATATATGCTGTCGACCGTTCACGATGATAGTATGAAAACTTACAATAATATTTGTAAACCCGAAGTTATTATTGATTACAATAGAGGAATGGGAGGAGTTGACCTTTCTGATCAACGGATCACAAACTATTCCCTTGCAAGGAGAAAAACAAAAAAATGTTATAAAAAGTTTTTTTTTCATCTTTTAGATATCACCATCTTGAATTCTTTCATCATTTATAAAAAATGCGGTCACGACATTACTCATCTGAAATTCAGACTAGAGTTAATCAAGGACCTAATTGATCATCATTTAAGAAGAACTTGTAAGAAAACAAATTTTAAATCTATGAGAACTGACATGTCTTTGAGACTAGTAGGAAAACATTTTCATTCTTACAATTCTCAATCTGGGAGGCATGTTTATCGTAGGTGTGTTGTTTGTTCTGCAAATCATATTCGGAAACAAACTAAATGGCATTGTCAGCAGTGTCACGTCGCTTTATGTGTAGTACCATGTTTTGAAATATTTCATACGCAGGAACATTTTTAATACATTTTACTATATAAAAGGTCTTTTTATCCTTGTTTCCATCTGGAAAATTTAAAGATTATATTTATATGAATTATAATTTTTTAAACCTCTGTTGTGTAGAGGATGGATACACAATTTGTCTTCTGTGCTACGAGAATACATATTTTATAAATAAGATTGTCACCTTCATAAAGTTTTAATTACCTTCAGTGTTTAATAAATTAGTTAAAAGCAATTGTGTGTACAGTGTTTATAATGTAGTTAACATAGAGACAAGTAGAATTTGGACCATCTAACCCATTCTCATCACAAGTTATGCTTTCAAGCGTAGATAACTTATGGCATGCATGCTCTGTAAAGTGTATGGGATAATTTTTTATGGCCCACCACACCAAAAAAGGAAAGCAAAAGTTACGCCAATCTAAAATAACATTGCTGAATATCCTACTTCGGTTGACGAAAGAGTGAGATCCTTATCTTCTGCTGTTTAAAATTCATTCATCTGTATTAGATAAATGAGGTTTATGGTCTCATTGAGGAAAGATGAACCTTATAGGAAGGTATCCCACTACTTCTCTCGCCATGCCTCTCATGTTTACCATGTATGATAACCATAGTCACAGGTATGGGGTTAACAGTTCACCTCTACTTGCTCAAACTTTGCTTTATCGGGAGACCTTCTTCATCTTCATTTTGTTTTTTGTTTTAAATAATTTGGGAATTATAAAAAAAAATATATCACTGTTAATTGAAAAGTTAGAGAAACAATAGCATATGTGCATAGTAAGTCAAATACTGTTTTATTTTGTCAAAGTGCCGTACTGTTAGTAAGGGTCAGAGAAAGTCATTGATTTTAGAACAAAAATTGAGTAGGATCCCTATAATATTATTAGAGAAGTTGAGTTTAGCTTGGAACCTTTGTAGAACTTCCTAAACAATTCTTTAGTAGCTTATTACCTTGATAACAACTAACATTTTCTATCCTTCAGCTGGATCTTCTTCAGGTCAATCATAAACATTGCATTTTTTAAATTAGTTGTTACCAAGGTAATAAGTTACTGGGGAATTGTTTAGAAGGTTTGGTGCTATACTTTCACTCCAGTATTCATAATTGTGTGTAGAATATTGCAAGCTATGCATCCGGCCATTGTAAATTATGTTCCTTTGAGGCCGTAGGTGCAGTTTTGTTATAAGGCCCTTTATGTAAAAGTGTTTCTTACATTAGAAAGACAATAAGAGTTATGTCACTGTTCATGCCAGGGTGCAAAATACACAGTTTTAAACGTTCACTAAATTTTTTTAAGCTTATTATCTTCCAGCTATATAATTTGAGGCTCCTCTAGACTAATACCGTATCTAATGCACCTGTCGGGTAATCTGTCATTTATAGACTGAAGCTCTTACAATATAATTAGATATTTGGATCTAAGACCTGAATGATTCTGTGGAAGAAATAAAGCTTATTTGGTCCATTTTTTCATAATTAAAAGTTCATTTTAAATTATTTCTTTCTGCAAGATGACGGGATAACTCATGGCTGTTCTGCAATGAAACCAAAACACATTTTTCTCCCAATTCAAGAACATAATTACCAAAAATAGGATCAATATTAGGAGACAGAACAGGTTTATATCTTGAAGAAACACCTCTCTATCATTATTATTATGGTTTTTTTTTAATCAAGACTCCTCTATACAACTGATTAAAGATGATAAAGGAGTGGTATTACAAAAGGGTCAAGGAAATATGGAAAGAATATTTTAGGAATTTATTGAATGAAGAAAACCCCAGGACTTTATACAAGAATGGTGAGGCAAATGAAGGAGTGGTGCAAGATATAAGCAGAAGAAGAAGTGGAAAGTGTGCTTAGGAAAATGAAGATGGGGAAAGCAGTAGGCACTGATCATATTCTGATTGAAGCTTGGAGAGGTTTGGGTAAGAAGGGAATTGATATCCTGTGGGACCTTATGAAGAAACTCTGGCAGCAGGAGAAGATACCAGATGAATGGAGGAACAGCATTCTGGTGACGATCTTTAAAGGTAAAGGGGATGTACAGAATTGCGGAAATTACAAAGGTTTAAAGTTATTGTCCAGATTTGGGAGAAAATTGTAGAAAGAAGGATTAGAGAGGAATCTGAGATTGGAGAGGAACAGTTTGGCTGGAAAGGAGTACGACTGATGCTATCTTTGCTCTAAAACAGCTGATGGGAATGCAAGAAGATTTGCACATGGGGGTGTTTATAGATCTAGAAAAAGCGTATGATAGGGTACAAGACATATGTAGATGTTTCAGAGAAATATGTTAGGCTCGTCAAGGAAATGTACTAGGGAGCAAAGACCCAAGTTAAGAGTAGTGTGGGCACTACAGAAGGGTTCTTCGTTAATGTCAGTTTACATCAGGGATCGGCCCTTAGCCCTTATTTGTTTGACCTGATAATAGACGTGTTGGTGCGTAACGTGAAGTGTGAGGCTCCGTGGAGTATGATGTTTGCGGATGATATTGTACTGTGTGATCTTTTCCAAACTGGAAGATTGGAGGAAAGTTTTGGAAGAAAGAGGCATGAAGATTAGCAGAACTAAAACAACTTGAATGACTCTGAATGAGACGAGTGTAATATTAAAATAAAAAATGTGCCCCTTCCTTTGGTTCTGAGTTTTAAATATCTTGGGATATTTGTCGAGATGGGAGGAGGATTGATCTCGGAGGTGCAGCATAGAATTCAATGTGGGTGGATGAGGAAGCTGAGTGGTGTGTTATGCGACGAGAAAGTGAGCTGCAACCTGAAAAGAAAATTGTATAACTCAGTTGTTAGATCTACAATGTTATATGGAGCGGAGACATGGGCAATAACAAGAGCCCAAGAAAGAAAGATGGAGGTGGCGGAGATGAGAATGTTGAGATGGATGTGTGGAGTGTCAAGGAAGGATAGAATAAGGAATGATTTTATTAATAAAGGTTCTATTTAGGTTGAGCAAAAAGATGCAAGAATGTTGGTTGAGGTGGTTTGGCCAGGTAGAGCAAAGAAGCGACAATTATGTTGGAAATAAGATCGGAAAACTGTTAATAAAAGGAAAAGAGGAAGACCAAAGATAAGGTGGAAAAAGACTTGAACCAGAGGGGACTTAAAGCCCTGGATATTACACGATCCTCACCAGAGTTAGCCTGAAGCAGTTCTTTGAGTTGTCTTCCAATGTGTGGAAGACAACTCAAAGACAACTCAAGCTGCTACATCTTGCATTAAAATAGTGCTGTGAAGGAGTTCACTGTAGCAGAGCGGATCTAGGAATTTCATTTATGGGGTTGCGCTTTATGTCAATATCGATACGCTTTGTAAAATAGTTCTATTATGGAAAACTCTTTTCTAGGATAATAGGGATGCGTACGTACAGTACCCTCCGCACCTCCTGGATCCGCCCGAGTAGTGCTCACTCGTGACAACGCATCTTTTAGAGCCTTCAGAAGCTTATCAATTAATTTTTTACTTCACGAATGATTTTAAAAGCGCCGTATTAATTAAAGAACTAAATAAGGTGCTGTCCATAAATGACGTCCACACTGGAAGGGAGAGAGTTATGACAAGTCGGACAAGGGAGGAGGGGTTGAACTTCAATGAATGTTCGTTTCATTTCTTTAAATTTTACACAGTTTATACATTTTATTATTCATAAAGTGATAAAGATTTTGAGATTGGTCGAGTTTTGTTGGACGTCCAGAGGCAAAGGAGTTGCGGAGAGGGAGTAAAAACTTCAAGAAAATGAGGATTTAATTTATGGATAGCCTTCTAACAATTGCAATTTCATAATAATTTCTGAATTTTTTTATATTTTCAAGGATTATCTACGTATAATGAGTATAACTACTTACATTTTTTCAGGATATGAAGCAAAATTAGGGTTGCCGTTCTCCATTTTGAAAACTTATCACGCTTCTTCCAGAAAAAGGATCCGGGTACCCATTAGTGGATAAACCATTGAATGCACCTCAACGGTTTTTTTCACGTGTCTAACATTACAATTGGAGACAGTTTCCCATAGAAAGCGCACACCAAATGGATAAAACCACTGAACACCTCTACTTGTGGGTTCGTGCCTCGACAATGCGCTAACGGCATGGAGTTTTCCGTGGTTTTTTTTTCAGTTTAGTAATTCCTAAATATGAACCAGTTTCCCATAGAAAGTTTACTCAGAATGCTCTCCCCTGGCGTTGCCATATTTCATCCATCCAACGCAATGTAACGCCGTTAGGACCTCGTACAGTACTTAAAACCACCGTGGATATGATATAGACAGAAGCTCAAATGTCTTCTCACCTAGGCCTAAAACTATTGTGGTTTTGGGTTTGGGCTTCAATCCCACCAGCGGTCGAATGGGTGAAATTATTGGATTTTGGTAATTGGTCACGGGTCGCGTTTACCAACCGGATAGTCACTTGATTTTCCTCGTTTTCTTCGCATAAATGGGGGCAATTTTCACATAGAAAGTCCCTGGGAAGCGCAAACGTTGGCAGATCTCCATTTGTTGCTTTACCACTAAACCAAACGAACCCATATTTCTTACAATAATTCTCCTTGTCCTTGGTCACGCAAGAAACAAAAGTAATAATTAGATAACAATATTTCCTTCTATTGTGACGACATTCCTACCTACCATGACCCCGCAGATAGGGGTGAGCTTTGTTTCTTTCCAAGTATAGAAGTATTAACAGGGCCATAGAGGAAAACAAATACCTGTAAAATGTGCATACGTTTTCATTATAAGGTTAATAGAGAATTTATTATCTTTTAGAGAATCAAATAATTTTGTTAGCGAAGATCTGTGGAAGTTTGGTCGCTATTTATGTATTTCATAAATAAATAGCCTCTTAATTTGACGAACAAAATACCCTCTAAATATGGTGAGAAGTGAGGGAAATTCCCTTAATTATGGTGATAGATAAAGGGAACATCCGTAAATGTAGTGAGGGATAAAGAAAATGCCCCTAAACATGTAGAGAAGTAAGAAAATATCCCCTAAATATGGTGAGAGGCAAAGGAAAATGAGCTACATTACTGCACAATATTTTATTTTTCCATAAAAGATATCAATAAAACAATTAATAGACAAAAATTATTCGCGTGAGCTGTATAATTAATCATATTTATTTTTTACATTTTCATGAGAGAAACATTTTATTCCCTTATTATTAATAATACACGAGAAGACAGAAGAACATTTAAAGAGAGTAATGCTTTGTTACCACGGTAGCATCGGGTATGTGGCTGTAGCCAATGGTAAGATCGAACACGTGTGACGTTGTACACAAGTGTTGCTGTGACACACGCGATGATCTTTCTAACATTTCCTTCAGGGAGAAATAAATCACGTGATGCAATCGGACTAATCAAAATCATGCAAATACACGAAATATTAGCAATTATTTAGATCGATTCGTGATTTTTCTGTGTTTACAGATAAATAATAAGATAATTTTATTGCATTTTAAGCAAAAAAAAAGGTCCTCTAATCGTTTATTTTAAACAACATTTTGAATTCTTGATACGAAATGACGTAACAATGGTCAGTACGAATGACCGTTATTTCGAATGGAAGCTGACGTAATAATACTAGAAATGATGTCACGATGACGCATCTTCGAGCATAATTACGTGTAATTTTATTGTATAATTACAATATTAACATTTATAAGCATTTTATACGTTATTACGGTGCTTATTATATGAATTTTAAGTGCGTATAACGTATGATTGCATTGAAATTTTCGACGTATTGTGTTATTAATTACTGCATATTCACAGTTAATTATGCATTTATACTCGCCTTAAACACTGTAAATTACGTAAGTATGCTTACGTAATAATATATTTTAAAATAGTGATTAATAAACGTCATTTTATACAGTTGATGACATACTAAGGTTTGCAGTAAACAGTACAGTATATTTTTAGTTATTGATCATTTGTAGGCAACAACGTACGCTCACGAGAAATAATTAGGTATGAACAATACGTTGAATTTTTATATCGTGATATTCAATGAAGAAAGCAATGCTGCATTGTTTTGTACTACAAAATATGATATTGTATTTTTTTATGCAGCTATACAAGATATAAAAATTACAGTATTGCATCTTCGTGCAAGGAAAAAAATCGTTATTTTATATTTTTTTTTNCTGCACTACCTCTATGGATGTCTAATGCTATCAGCCAAAAGGCTGCAGCTTCAGTTGATCAGTGACAGGAGGAAGGGCCATTGACTAACGACAGTGATACCTATATCTACTTCCGTAACCTCTCAAAAGTAACCAGCAGCTTACCACCATACCATTTGGATAAACCATCACATTTATGCTATTGGCTGCATATTTTGTACTCACCATTGTATTCACTTTCACTGTAATTACGAAATCCTCGCAAACAGCTATTTATATATACTATACGATTGCATGTAAATAACGTACCAATGTATTCTATAATGTTTTATGTTATGTTATCCTATCTTATCTCATCTTACTTTTAATTGTCAATTTATGAGTTGCAAAATATACAATTTTCAATCTATTTTATTTTAAAATTTAAAAGTCTGTCCTCTTTCTTATCATCTTGAATTGTTTAGTAATTTAAAAACACAGGTTGTTAATTGACGTGATTTTCACTATAATTAAGAGTAAGATTTTATCATTGCCTCATGCTATGTACTGTACATATTACTAGAGTTGTAGGCTATTCCTATACCAGGTAAAAACCAAAACGAATTGAAAGTCTCGTAGTGATCATTCATTATATATGGAAAACAAATGTTTAGTTGTTTCACACTTACATATATTAGAATTGTACATAAGTTTAAGGAATTCAATGTCTTCCATCTTCGGAACTTTTTCCATTTTGTTCTACTTGTACATATTTCTACAATAGCTCACTGTTTGAAAACATTTAATCAAAGTTATTTGCTGGAAAAGTGTGTAGCAGGCAAAGCTCTGGCATTGTGCAGTAGTGGGACAGCATCTGTGTGTAGGTGTGTTCAGTGTCTTTATATACTGTGATAGTTCCAGACTTGACTAGTAGTGATCTCTCTCTTCCATCACTCTTCACACAAACGTGCATAAACTAGAGGAATTACAGTAGTGGGACAGCATCTGTGTGTAGGTGTGTTCAGTGTCTTTATATACTGTGATAGTTCCAGACTTGACTAGTAGTGATCTCTCTCTTCCATCACTCTTCACACAAAGTATACATAAAGCAATAGACTATAAAACTGTGTCTTCATCTCTTTTTTCTTTCACATTTTCTTTAGCTTCCATTCTATGGTCTGATTTTATAAATGTTTTTTTTAACATTTTCACATTTCAGCAGTGATTTTAAACACTTAATGCCTTTTGTCTGTTTATAGCTCTCTCATCTAGAGCTTAATTCTTTTCTTAAATATGTTTGCTGGTCATGTACTGTCAGTTCTTTATTATACAAACAATGTCTGTTAAGTGAGATGCTATTAAGTACTTTTCTTAAGTCAATAAAAACATGTATTCTTTGTTTTCTTTATGTAAAAAACATTTGACTTTTCAAGCTATTCTATTTTAATACTACTATTAATCAAAATTTTTTTTCTAATACAGTATTCCTTTTAAAAGTCTCTCATCAATTTTACTAAGTAGTGAAGTCACTACAAATTCCTGTGTAATTTTCACATGTTCTGCTATCTGTCTTTATTGTATTGATGAAATTACACTTATCTTCAATTCATCCGACAGTGCTACTAGTGTTAAAAAGTTATGGAAGCATTCTGATTATTTATGCTATTTCTTCATTTATAACTTTCTAAAATATTTCTAATAATTCAGTTGTTTTTTCTGTTAATAGTTTCTAATAGTAATTTGTCACTAATGTGCAAAAGACCTACATATAAACTGAGCTGAAGGTTGATGTTTAATCATGCATGTTGCTATACATTGGGAGGTTCACTCTTGGATTGAGAACAATGCGATGAAGGAAAGTTACTCGCGACTCATCTTAACACATTACCATGCACTGTNATGTAAAAAAACTACAAAAATTATTGCATTTTATTCAATAAAACATCAAAAAATTACGTACCAAATTGTAATTTTTTTAAAAATTGCTATTGCATTATCGATTTTTATCTGTTATAAAATGCAGTTTTTACAAAAAATCAGTTTGTTTTTCTAAAAAATGCAATTTGAATTTGAAAAATTACATTTGGATGCTTAAAATCGATTTCCAATTCAAATTTCTCAATCACTTTTGAATTCTTATCACCTGTAAAGCACACTTCTAAATCCTTATTTATCTACAGATTAGAATATAACGTAAGTATGTCTGTCCTCTGTTTATTCACTTCAAATGTAAATAATTATTTTAAAATTTAGAAAAGAAATTGGATTAAATTAATTAAAATTTATGCCTTTTTTTTTAAAGAAATCATTGGAGTGTTTTTTTTTTTCCTCACTCTATCGCCGTAACGACGTGCCATATGCCATTGTTTACTTAATGAAACTGTGTTAATTTGTGACGTAAACAACTACGTCAGCATTTCGGAGATTTAAGGAAAGGTGTGATACTGTGCGATTTTTCTAAATGCAGGATTGAATTTTTTCGTTGCAGAAACTAGTTCAAAAGGTTAATTTATGATTGGAATGTGGAACGAGCGCCTGTGCCTGTGCACAGATGAGTGTAACGGTTGTTATTGCCCGTACCGCAGAACCGGCGTCAGATACTGACTGCATGACATAACAGCTGCTGTGACGTCACAGCAGGAGGAGAAGAGAACTGGTGTGTTGAGATGCCGCGGGGAACACGCCTAAATATAACGAACGTGTTTCCTTCGTCGATATCAGATGGGCGTGCAAAACGTTAGCGTGACTCAACGTGTACAGTACGTTATTAACGTCTCGTACAACGTTTTTTAACGTTAACTTTTGTTAAATATAAGCATCGTATCGGATTGTATAAGTCACAGAGGATTGTGTTGTTGTATACCGTGCGACAATAAAACAAAGAGAAGGGGGAGAAAAACATGTTTGACGTTGAGAAATTTATTAGTGCCGTAGAGAAGAGGCCTGCCATCTACAATTGTAAGTTGAAGGAATACAGCAATCGTGACATTAAGAGGAAATATTGGGATGAAATCGGTAAAGAGATGTACGAAAAATGGGACAGATATTCGGCAGTTGAGAAGAACGAATTGGGTAAGTCAACGTTTACTTGTAATTTCACTTCTCTTTGTTATAAACTTTGTATTTAAACAAAGCCCTTCGTATGCTGACGTCATATTCTTTTATGTAAACAATTTACTAACTTCTGGCACAAATCCTTCCGCTAGATTCACGTTCATTGGCTATTAAGTTTCTTCTTTTGTCGGTTACACAACTTTCTTTTGTTCTTATCCAATCTCCTATTCGCATAATAATTCAAATTGTTTTTACGATTACGAAGGCGTAACGTTCGTTACGAAACGTCGGGTCTACGTTACGCGGAATGTTACCTTCTCGTTTACAAAACGTGAACAATGAGTTTCGAACCTTTTCGCACTTCTTTGTTTCGCATAAAAGAATGGCTGATGTAAACAAACCAGTTCACTAAGGACGTGTTCGTCCGCACGTAACGTTCGCCCATTGGTCGAAGGTGAGTCACGTGGTGGGAGCAGGTCTTAAGCACGTGCGTACACACGTGGGGGAAGTCTCGTGCGTAATTGATGACCGATAACAAAAGAATACCTTTTTTTTTTTTATATTCGTTATCGCTCTTGTGTTACCTTTTTTTCAACGTTAAATCGTGTTACTGCGAATTTTTTTTCTTTGGGAATTATTTTTTCAATTTCTTCTGTTAATAATTATATTTTAAAGCACACTTTTCGATTATTTTTGGCACGCAAAATACCTCTAAACACGGGTTTATAAGGTTAATGTAAACTGTAAACTTTGTATAATGATATAAACCACTAAACTTTAGAGATTCAGAGGATTAGAGATTTTATATAACCAAAAACTCACTTTGTGCTTCAATTATTACTATAATTACTATGTAAATGTTCAATAGCCATGAGAGATTTGCAGGTAAATATTGAGGTTTTATTTCTAAACGTTCATTAATTAGGATTTATGACCCAACTAATTTTTAATGACGCTCTTCTTTGTGTAAAAATCTCCCTGAAATTAGCTATAAACTCTCAATAATCAGCTGGCATATAAAGATTAGAGGTTTACTAGTAAATGTAGAGGTTTTACCCCTATTTATATGGAACAAAATGATTAATCAGCTGGAATTTAGTCCACTCATCTAATATCTGGTAGCCTCTGACAATTTTTTTTTTTTATTTTTTTAATGTAAGGACAGGCAGAATATACAGGATATTGATGATGACTCATCTTTTATCATCTTTTTTCTTCCATAATACATCAAAAATGATTAATAACTGTATGTAAAATGCATGAAAACTCATACATGAAGATGAAATATTTCTATATTTTTAACTGAGGAAGAAAAAAAAAATTTGTTTTTGAACACTGGCAGTGACATGAATTGGTTCTGTTGAATGTTACCCCACTCGATTTATTCATTGTTTTCAGTAAAATCATCACTTATTCTGTGTGTTGTGATTGTTGCCTTGTTTATTACCATTTAACTAGTGAAATAAATCAGTTTAATAATGCTAGATATAAAATTTTTAGAGTTGTATAGGGATATTTACCTATAAAACCTATTTACAGATATATATATAAGTAGGTTTACTTGCAAAATCTGTATAGCCTTTAGGGATATACAGGTATTTATACAGTTGATCCCTCTATAACACTGTTGATTTTTCCGTTTTATATGAATTCCATGTTGTACGAGTCACTTAGATTTTACAAATACGTGAGCCATTCACAGCCCGGTACACATATTTGAAAAATATAAGTGACTCGTACAACATCAAATTCATATAAAACGGAAAAATCAACAGTGTTAGGGATATACAGGTATTTATACTTGTAAAACCTATTTAGGGATATACAGGTATTTATGCTTGTAAAACCTATTTAGGGATATACAGGTATTTATACCTATTTAGGGATATACAGGTATTTATACCTATTTAGGGATATACAGGTATTTATACCTATTTAGGGATATATAGGTATTTATGCTTGTAAAACCTATTTAAAGATATACAGGTATTTATACCTGTTTAGGGATATACAGGTATTTATACTTGTAAAACCTATTTAAGGATAAAGCCTTTAGAGATATATAGCTTTTTGTATCTGCAAACCTTATTTAGGGATATATTACATATAGAATATATATATTAGGGATATAAGTTATATATTTAATTTTAACTTTACTAGTAAAACTTATTTATGAGTAAATTGTTTAAAACCTTTATCGATAACCTGATAAATTGATATCTGTACCTGTAAAACATATTTAGGGATTACTATTAGGAACCTGTTCAGGGATATATAGATAAATTCACCTTCAAAACTTAGGGAAAAACCCCTCTAAATCTGTATAGAAACAAAACTTTTACAGGTAAAACCTCTGTTTATCTGTAAGAGTTTTCTTTTGATATTTTGTAAAGTGTAATAAATAAAATTTACACGGGGGGTGACTCGAAATTAAATTAATATTTGTGTTAATGATACAATTAATTTCGTGGATCTTGAAAGCACGTATATTATAAAGTGATTTAAATATTAATTATTACATTTGTAGTGGCGTATGCAATAAAAAAAATGTGCCATGATTTATGTTTCATCCATTCTTTAACATGTAATCTCTCCTTGGATGTGTGGAGTAGTTCTGCACGAGAATTTCAATATTTTATTTATTTAATGATTTTTTTATGAAATTCCCTGAATTTTATTCATTTGATATATTGCTTCTACTGATTTAAGTGAGGGAGTTGACTAATCAATAAGATCTACTTCATCCTGTTATCGCGTTAACTGATTGATCCCTAGACGATGTCGGAGAGGAGAGCAAAGTACTCGAAGAAATTTGCAATTTACCATGAAATATCTTAAAATATCTTCTCTACAACTGCTTGCAGCAACGAAATTTATCGTTTGGATTGCATTTTACAATATTATGTTAATTGAAATACGGTTCAAACCTCTGTACGACGGCCACTGACGAGAACATAAAAAATTTCCATTGTTTTGTATGCTTTGTTTTACAAGGTTTCTAAAAAAGTGGCCGTTACTGGAGGTCGTCTAATGGAGGTCCATTAGTGGCGGAGTGGATAATACCACTGAACACCGGTGGCGGGATTCCAACGGGTGGCCACAGGTCTTCTTTACGTGTCCAACTCCTAAACAGGCCAATTTCCCATAGAAAGTCTTCCTGGGAGACCCCACTTGGCAGATTGCCCGTGTGTTGCGTTGCCTTTATTCATAAAACCGAAAGAATTTTTGGACTCCATTTATGGATCTACGATGTCATATGATTATGCTAAAGTTATGGAAAATTTATGCAATTTTCTACTATTAAAAATATTAAAATTCTCACTGTTCTCAATTGGGTTACGTGTTACATTTATATACATGAATTGTATCTACCCTTCTTCTGTTGATCTTGTTTTGGATCTGCGTATGAATGTAAATATGGTTTTGTTGGAGAGTATGCATTCATCACCTGCATTGAGATTAATTTATGCCAAGAATTGCCATAAGCACTAACGTGTTGCTTAATCATCCGTCCTTCTGATACCACGAGAGCAATCAAGATGTGGCATAATTCATGAAATCTCCTGAATTTCAGACTCGTGTGCGATTTGCAATGTGGAAATTTCAGGATGTATTTTAAGTTTATACGTCAAAAAAAAATGATGATGCTGTAATAAATTAAATGTCATATCCGTTTTTACTTATAGGAGATTTATTAAAAAGAAAATGGAAAAATATCAGGGATTCATATGCAAGATACTTAAGAAGCGTAGAATCAACTACAGGACACATTTCAAAGAATGTAAACCGCTACAAAAGCTGGCAATGGGCAAGGCAGATGGAAGTTTTTAGGCCTTTTCTATTTTCTTCAAGGTAAGAGTTAGTGATTATGTAAAAAAGTCCATCTTGTGGCCGTCTTATAACGATGTTTATCATTATAGAAACGATTCAAATGCCCACGAATCGAACACAGAACACGAGGCAATCCATCCTGAATGGGAAAGTGATGAACAACCGACACGCGAGTCTGAATATTTCGAAAACCAGAGCATGGATCCTTCGAGTAATCATTGTCAGGATGTATCATCATCCGCTGTACACATAAGCGATAATGAATCACGGAATAGGAATAAACGTAGGAGAAAGGAGGAGGTAGAAAACCACTCATCCGTTGACAAAGTGTTGGATTATTTAAAAAGCAAAGGTTGCCATAGCAGTTTGGATGCAACCGAACTGATATTTTTAGGATACGCAAAGACACTTAAGACATTCTCTCCTAGGAGACAGATTATGACTAAAATGAAAATTGCACAGATTATGATGAAACAAGAGCTAGAAGAACAAGACGATCGGGCATCTTTAATGGATATTAAACCATCATCATATGGTTCCTGTTACAGTCATTCTACAAATTCTGACATGGCATCACCGGCAACGTCAACAACTACAAGATCTTCGATTGCCGAATATCAGGAGAGCCTTTTGGGTGAAAACCAATCCCACTTATCATCCTTTCTTCACCAGATTACTGATGTATGAAAACTTTACGGATTTTTATAATCGTTGCAATTAAATATGAAAACAAAAAATGTAAGATAATTTCTTATTGGTAAATAAATTTGCTATACGTCAACAAATTCTTCTGTAGAGATAGGTTATTCGATAATTTATTTATAGCCAGAGGACGGGTAGATAAAACCGCTAAACAGTCGCGGATTCGCGCCCCATTAACGTGTTTTCCGGACTTTTTTCCCGTGTCTAACAATTAAATAGTGGCCGGATTCCCACAGAAAGTCCTTCCGAGTGGCACCCTTCTTGGCAGATCGCCCAAGTGTTGCATTGCCGTATCCCAGTAACCCAAATCCAAAACCCTATCCTTAAACAAACGAATATTCACGTGGAATTTAATTAGCTTCTTCTGTAACCTACTTAATCTGTGGGTTCGTATCACAACTGTTCGAACGACATCTTGAATTCCCGAAAACCGATCCGTAGATTTAATGTTTACTCCACCGCACTCCAATGACTTGGGGTCCCACCAGTATCCAAGCGGTCTTCGTTCCCTGAATACTGGGAGTTCGGTCGTGGGTTCGCGCCTCCCTCGGACGAGCTGGCCACGTGGAGTTTTCCGGGTTTTCTCTACGTCTGTAACGCCTAAATATATGGCAATTTCCCTTAAAAAAGACCTGGAATGCATCCCCCTAGGTACGTCGCTCAAGTTTTGCGTTGCCATTAGTAAAGCAAACCAAACCAATGACTTGGATTCGATCCTTGATGGTCCGAACAATAAGTTCTTGAAATGGAATGGAATAAGCATTAAATCTGAAGTTGGATTTTTCAAATATGGGAGATTTATTGTGATTTATTTCGACAAATTGACTGTCACATTCGAGCTGATGGCGTAAAGACATGCAGATTGACAATACGTCATAAAACTCTTTTCTCTACGTAATAAGACATCTCGGAGCTATTAAAATTGATAAATTCTATTTAAAATCCTATTTTCTAATGTTAAAAACTTTTTATTATTATTATTATTTAATATTACTTTTTCTATTTACAGGGAAGCTTATGCTAACAAAATGGAAGTCGATACGAGACCACTTCAAGAAAGAACTTAGAGCAAACAGAGCGTCGAAGAATGGCGATCCTGCGACGAAGAAGAAGAAGTACATATACTACGATAATCTTCTATTTTTGATTCCTCTATTGGACGATAATCATCAAGCAACCACAAACTTTACTTTTGCCAATGAATCTTCGGATTGTTTGGATGTTCTGGATGAACAGGTGACAGAAACGATCGCTAGCAGCTCTACAGAATTCTTAACTAATGAAGCAGCATGCTCGACACCCACCACGTCTGCACCCAGTTTTCCATTCCCCGAGCCTCCTAGGCGTAAAAGAATGGACGGTAAGAAGAAAGCAAGCCTGGAGGAAGAGAATTCGGAGGCTATACAAAGGCTTACTAAGATACTGTCGGAGAGTGTTGCCATTCAGAAGGAAGAAATGAATGACGAATCGGGAAACAAGGCATTTTTACTATCACTTTTACCATTCATGAATAAGATATCCGACGAAGAAATATTAAGTGTGAGAATTAGACTTATTGATGTGGTACGCGAGGGGTTGAAGAAATCCAAATACGACCAGCATTCTTCGTTCACAGCTAACATACAGGAACCACTATCGGGTAGCACTGCCATATCGGCAACCGCTAATGATGACACTAGCGAATCTTCGATATGTTCGTTTCTAGATTTATGATCCTCAATCGTTTAATTAAATATCATTATAAATTTTATCATTTCATTTCTTCATTTTGTAAAAAATATTTTAAAAAGTAAATAAACATTTCAAACCCATCCTTAAATTGTTTTATTTCTCATTAATAAGCTTCATCTTATACTGTACAAGCTGTCTCCTCTCTAAGGGTGTAGGTTCGGACCCTGTTGGTTCGAACCCACGCCGTAGAAAATATATATGCTTGGGATAATATGCCAAATGTTCTTTCATCTTTTCAGGGACGTGGGTTCAGACCCTTAATGATCCGAACCCACACCCTGAATTACAATTTTCGTAATTAACGTAATATTCAACACTGATTAAATTATAAATCGTTTTTATTGTAAGGTTTTCAGGTTATTCATCAGATTATTTTGAATTTTACATTGTTCAACGTTAAGGAATAATTTTGATTGTTTTGCTTGCAAACTCACCCCATTTTTCTCCATAATTTGCTCTCTTTTGAATACTTAATATTGTATTTACTGTACTAACAAACGGAGCTGCAGACGTATTCACCTGCTCCTGCCAGTATCAGCAGTGCTCTTCCTTAGGCAAAAAGGAGTATCGATGATTAACACAAAGATACCGCAGGAAAATCAATGTTAGATTATAGAAATTAACACGAAAATCTACTAAAAATATCAATTTAAATACAGTCGACCCCCCTATAACACTGTTGATTTTTCCGTTTTATATGAATTCAGTGTTGTACGAGTCACTTAGATTTTACAAATACGTGTGCCAAGCTGTGAACGGCTCATGTATTTGTAAAATCTAAGTGACTCGTACAACATGGAATTCATATAAAACAGAAAAATCAACAGCGTTATAGGGGTGTTGGCTGTAATCATCACTTAATTACACGTTGTATACCGAAATGAGTACTATAAATGTTATACTATATATTTAATTAATAAATTTAATTTACAGCACATTACACATTACAACGTAACACATCATTGTACAATTACATCAGTACAGTATACATTAATTAATTGATATGTACTGTAATACTATAAACATTTACGTGTTGATTTCTGATACAATACTGAAAAATTTACTGTATACATTTAATTACGAACCGTAACACTTTACAGCATACATTTCGAGAATAATATGCTTAAATAACACGTGTATTGCTTGAAAATTACACAATTTAATGCCTTATTAATTGCGTTAATTTGTATTTAAATAGCTCTAGCTAATTTCATTTCGTTTTTTTACGTGTATAAATTAAGAAAAATGCAAGAGGAAAGCAGAAGAAAATAACAAGGAGAGTAAACGAAACTGTCAGAAAAGATATTGATCTCATTATTTCCCTTTGGCATTTGAAAGGTTTTTTATCCCCCCCTTTCTCTTTTTACTTTCGTACAAAGGTAAGAAGAACACACGAGTAAAGGTCGAAATTGATGTTTCTATTTTTAAATTTTTACTAGAAAATCTTAACTCTGTACTCTATTTTACGAAATAATTTAGTTCTGGATCTATCTCGCGGGGGGGTAGGGTAATTAATTGGAAATGTTTTTGATATCCTGAATTGATCACCTGACGTGTCTTCTCTTGCCTATTTAAAAAGGGGGGTTTGACGAAACATCTGCCGCTCTAACTAGTCGTGTAACAGATGTTTTGCGATCGAATATCGAAAGAAGCAGTGTTGAAGGTAGAAAATAAAGAAAATGCAGCAAATGGAATATCGATAAAACGAAAAAAAAGGTTAGCTAAAGAAACGGATTTGTAATTGCTACTGTCTGAGAAACCTTTTTACCCTCGTGGTAAAAGGTTTCTCAGACAGTAAAATTTTGGTCATAAAGGTAANTTATTAATTTTAACTCGGTAATATTGCATTTTTATTAAATATAACTCGATTATAATATTGCATTTTATTAAATTTAACTCGGTAATATTGCATTTTATTAAATATATCTCGATAACATTGCATCTTTACATTGTAAAATTAAACAATATTTTCTTTTTCACACAGTGTAAATAAACAACATTGCATTATTAATACAGCAAAAGTGAACAACACGGTATAACGCGCAACAGAAAATGCACGATTGCTTTTTATACACTACAAAAAAACATAATAATAATAACAATAATAAACGATACTGCAGTGAACAATACCAGAAGCGATATCGTGCAAAAATTTTACGCACACGCGTAAACGTAATCAATAACACTACACCTTAGAAATATCAATCACGTGTTCATTACATATTTCGCGTGTGCAACTGACACTATCTTGGCATTATATTGGCATTCATCTTGTAGTACAGTCGGAGAATAAACCTGACGCACACAAAGGTTGGTACCCAGTAAAGAGTAATGCCATCTCGAGTTGAGGGTAGATTGGGGAGTGTGATCAATACCGAGGGGCGTGAGGGCTTTGATGCATCCTGTACAGTCCAAACTCTCGTTTCACGTCTTGCCGGAAATGGTAAGCTAGCTGGAACCGGTTTCAAACTTACAATTCCTGTGTTTTCGGGGGGGACGAGGCGGGGGCAAAGGTCGAGACCATTTCAAAAAAAAAGAGAAAGAGACGAATCGTTATAATGGCTACTTTTAAATCCCGCACGTGATCGTAAATCATGTGTACTCTGGCTTCGAAAACAGGATTGTTGGTGTTTTCCTTACTTTCAGAAGGAAAATTACAAAAAAAATTACAAAAATTGTGACGTAATTTCTGGTGTTTTTTTTGGTTTCATTCCTTTGTTCTGTGTGTGTGTGTATAATTGGGTGTAACTTAAGAAAAAAATACAGAATATGTGACGTAATTTGCTCTTTTCTTTTCTTTGTGTGGGTGTAATTGGGTGTTTTTAAATTTACGTATGGATTTTTTCAGTTGAATTTTTTAAAAATTAGGAAGAAAATTCGTGGAAATTAANCGGAGAGTGTTGCCATTCAGAAGGAAGAAATGAATGACGAATCGGGAAACAAGGCATTTTTACTATCACTTTTACCATTCATGAATAAGATATCCGACGAAGAAATATTAAGTGTGAGAATTAGACTTATTGATGTGGTACGCGAGGGGTTGAAGAAATCCAAATACGACCAGCATTCTTCGTTCACAGCTAACATACAGGAACCACTATCGGGTAGCACTGCCATATCGGCAACCGCTAATGATGACACTAGCGAATCTTCGATATGTTCGTTTCTAGATTTATGATCCTCAATCGTTTAATTAAATATCATTATAAATTTTATCATTTCATTTCTTCATTTTGTAAAAAATATTTTAAAAAGTAAATAAACATTTCAAACCCATCCTTAAATTGTTTTATTTCTCATTAATAAGCTTCATCTTATACTGTACAAGCTGTCTCCTCTCTAAGGGTGTAGGTTCGGACCCTGTTGGTTCGAACCCACGCCGTAGAAAATATATATGCTTGGGATAATATGCCAAATGTTCTTTCATCTTTTCAGGGACGTGGGTTCAGACCCTTAATGATCCGAACCCACACCCTGAATTACAATTTTCGTAATTAACGTAATATTCAACACTGATTAAATTATAAATCGTTTTTATTGTAAGGTTTTCAGGTTATTCATCAGATTATTTTGAATTTTACATTGTTCAACGTTAAGGAATAATTTTGATTGTTTTGCTTGCAAACTCACCCCATTTTTCTCCATAATTTGCTCTCTTTTGAATACTTAATATTGTATTTACTGTACTAACAAACGGAGCTGCAGACGTATTCACCTGCTCCTGCCAGTATCAGCAGTGCTCTTCCTTAGGCAAAAAGGAGTATCGATGATTAACACAAAGATACCGCAGGAAAATCAATGTTAGATTATAGAAATTAACACGAAAATCTACTAAAAATATCAATTTAAATACAGTCGACCCCCCTATAACACTGTTGATTTTTCCGTTTTATAAGAATTCAGTGTTGTACGAGTCACTTAGATTTTACAAATACGTGTGCCAAGCTGTGAACGGCTCATGTATTTGTAAAATCTAAGTGACTCGTACAACATGGAATTCATATAAAACAGAAAAATCAACAGCGTTATAGGGGTGTTGGCTGTAATCATCACTTAATTACACGTTGTATACCGAAATGAGTACTATAAATGTTATACTATATATTTAATTAATAAATTTAATTTACAGCACATTACACATTACAACGTAACACATCATTGTACAATTACATCAGTACAGTATACATTAATTAATTGATATGTACTGTAATACTATAAACATTTACGTGTTGATTTCTGATACAATACTGAAAAATTTACTGTATACATTTAATTACGAACCGTAACACTTTACAGCATACATTTCGAGAATAATATGCTTAAATAACACGTGTATTGCTTGAAAATTACACAATTTAATGCCTTATTAATTGCGTTAATTTGTATTTAAATAGCTCTAGCTAATTTCATTTCGTTTTTTTACGTGTATAAATTAAGAAAAATGCAAGAGAAAAGCAGAAGAAAATAACAAGGAGAGTAAACGAAACTGTCAGAAAAGATATTGATCTCATTATTTCCCTTTGGCATTTGAAAGGTTTTTTATCCCCCCCTTTCTCTTTTTACTTTCGTACAAAGGTAAGAAGAACACACGAGTAAAGGTCGAAATTGATGTTTCTATTTTTAAATTTTTACTAGAAAATCTTAACTCTGTACTCTATTTTACGAAATAATTTAGTTCTGGATCTATCTCGCGGGGGGGTAGGGTAATTAATTGGAAATGTTTTTGATATCCTGAATTGATCACCTGACGTGTCTTCTCTTGCCTATTTAAAAAGGGGGGTTTGACGAAACATCTGCCGCTCTAACTAGTCGTGTAACAGATGTTTTGCGATCGAATATCGAAAGAAGCAGTGTTGAAGGTAGAAAATAAAGAAAATGCAGCAAATGGAATATCGATAAAACGAAAAAAAAGGTTAGCTAAAGAAACGGATTTGTAATTGCTACTGTCTGAGAAACCTTTTTACCCTCGTGGTAAAAGGTTTCTCAGACAGTAAAATTTTGGTCATAAAGGTAAAGTTTGTGGGTAAAAGGTTCCTCAGACAGTAAAATTTGGGCAATAAAGGTAAAGTTTGTGGGTAAAAGGTTTCTCAGACAGTAAAATTTGGGCAATAAAGGTAAAATTTAATAAAGGTAAAACTTAGTAAATACGAGACCACTTCAAGAAAGAACTTAGAGCAAACAGAGCGTCGAAGAATGGCGATCCTGCGACGAAGAAGAAGAAGTACATATACTACGATAATCTTCTATTTTTGATTCCTCTATTGGACGATAATCATCAAGCAACCACAAACTTTACTTTTGCCAATGAATCTTCGGATTGTTTGGATGTTCTAGATGAACAGGTGACAGAAACGATCGCTAGCAGCTCTACAGAATTCTTAACTAATGAAGCAGCATGCTCGACACCCACCACGTCTGCACCCAGTTTTCCATTCCCCGAGCCTCCTAGGCGTAAAAGAATGGACGGTAAGAAGAAAGCAAGCCTGGAGGAAGAGAATTCGGAGGCTATACAAAGGCTTACTAAGATACTGTCGGAGAGTGTTGCCATTCAGAAGGAAGAAATGAATGACGAATCGGGAAACAAGGCATTTTTACTATCACTTTTACCATTCATGAATAAGATATCCGACGAAGAAATATTNGTAAAAGGTTTCTCAGACAGTAAAATTTGGGCAATAAAGGTAAAGTTTGTGGGTAAAAGGTTTCTCAGACAGTAAAATTTGGGCAATAAAGGTAAAGTTTGTGGGTAAAAGGTTTCTCAGACAGTAAAATTTGGGCAATAAAGGTAAAGTTTGTGGGTAAAAGGTTTCTCAGACAGTAAAATTTGGGCAATAAAGGTAAAGTTTGTGGGTAAAAGGTTTCTCAGACAGTAAAATTTGGGCAATAAAGGTAAAGTTTGTGGGTAAAAGGTTTCTCAGACAGTAAAATTTGGGCAATAAAGGTAAAGTTTGTGGGTAAAAGGTTTCTCAGACAGTAAAATTTGGGCAATAAAGGTAAAGTTTGTGGGTAAAAGGTTTCTCAGACAGTAAAATTTGTGGGTAAAAGGTTTCTCAGACAGTAAAATTTGGGCAATAAAGGTAAAGTTTGTGGGTAAAAGGTTTCTCAGGCAGTAAAATTTGGGCAATAAAGGTAAAGTTTGTGGGTAAAAGGTTCCTCAGACAGTAAAATTTGGGCAATAAAGGTAAAATTTAATAAAGGTAAAACTTAGTAAATTTTTTTTTATTCCAGACGTGGGTTCAGACTATTACGGGTCCGAACCCACGTCTGGAATAAAAAATATTTTTTTACTAAATTTCAGTTTATTTTGAATTTCACCTTGTTTAACATAAAATAATTTCTTAATTTTAATTGTTTCGCTGGCAAGCTCGCCCCAAATTACTAAGATGTTATAATTTCTGTAGTTTGGATTTCTCAACTGGTAGATCGCGAGCACGTTCTTTCCCACAATATTAAAATCAGATCGAACAGGTTGAGAATCTCCGATGTAATTGCCGGAAAATGAAGCTTAAATTTTCGGAGAGTATTCTGTATTAATTTCTAGAATTTAAATGTTGTAGACAGTTTATAAATGTATTTAATTTCATTTATTACGGCAGAATAAATTTACTGCAGTGTTGTTATTGATAGAAAACTGACTGCAGATCGTAAACAAAGGTGTACTGTACTAAGTTAATGGAAGGTAGCTGTAGCAAGCAGCTTGGAGAACAAAGAACAGCAAGTGTTAAATTACTTCGGTTCCTCCATTTTCCCAGAAAATAGCGTAGTGTGAACCTTAATGACAATGAACGTTCGACCTAATTACATCCCGAAGCGAAACAATTATAAAACTTTGTTAATGATTTAACAATAATTGTTCAAATGGAAATTTTAACATGTATAGAATTAATTATTTTTATTTATATTATTTTTAAAATAATTAATTACGTTAATACAATTATAATTATGGTATTAATTTATTAATTTAATATTATCATTTTCCATAGGAAATTATTCGATCCAGAAAAATCTACAATATGGATTTTAAATTATATGTATAACTAATTTAAATGCTTAAGAATTTTGTGTTGATTCTAGATTTTTATCTATAAAATTCTAGAATTGTTTGTAATGTAATACAGTGAATACACTTTTAACAATTGTTTACTCTAGAACAGTCAATTCCAAACGATTCTAGATTTATTTAAGAATTTCTCTTCTTCTAGATATGTTTTAGAATTTCTCTATAAGTTTTCTATAATTTTCTTAGAATTTCTCTTTTTCTAGATTTGTTTTAGAATTTCTCTTCTTTTAGATTTGTTTTAAAATTTCTCTAGAATTTCTCTTATTATAGATTTATTTTAGAATTTCTTTTCTTCTAGATTTGCTTTAGAATTTCTCTATAATTTCTCTTCTTCTAGATATGTTTTAGAATTTCTCTATAAGTTTTCTATAATTTTCTTAGAATTTCTCTTTTTCTAGATTTGTTTTAGAATTTCTCTTCTAGATTTGTTTTAAAATTTCTCTAGAATTTCTCTTATTATAGATTTATTTTAGAATTTCTTTTCTTCTAGATTTGTTTTAGAATTTCTCTATAATTTCTCTTCTTCTAGATATGTTTTAAAATTACTCTATAAGTTTTCTATAATTTCCTTAGAATTTCTCTTTTTCTAGATTTGTTTTAGAATTTCTCTTCTTTTAGATTTGTTTTAGAATTTCTCTTTTTCTAGATTTTTCTACAATTCTAGAATCAATATTACAAATAACTCTAGAATTTTATATTTATAGTTCCATATATAAACGTTTTGTCCAATGGTTTTAAATATATAAAACAAATTTATATGTGTTAATTCTGGAATTTTATCACATTATTTTCTATAAATATTCTAGAATTTCCAGTTTTATATTTCTTTTAATAACACTTTATATCATAAATGTATTAAATTATGTATAATTAAGCGTATATATATATATATATATACTAATTAAATTCAAAATTTAGATTATTATCTATAAAATCTAGAATTGTTTGTAATATATTTGATTATATTTTAAACGATTCTAGATATTCAAAATACTATTATTTCCATTCTAGAATTTCGTATACGTGTTTATATAACTACGTATACATGAAATTGTAACTAAGAAAGATCTGTTAATTAATAATCTATAAAATTCTAGAATTGTTTCGTATAATTCTAGAATTTTACTGTCCATGTATAGATATATTTTACTGTAAAATAATAATAATAGTAAAAAAACAAAGTTCGAGTGTAATCAAAAACTTGGCTCATTCTGTGCATGTTTGACTGCTACATCAGTGACGTAAACAACCCTCTTGTGTGTCATTCACGTGCCATCTGTTGCCTCCCTTTACCGTTTCCATAATGAGATCGGTTTCAGAAACATTAACGTTAACCTGTTAGTATATATTTTTTTAAAAATAGAAAATAGTTTGAAAAACTTTGACCCTTTTCTAATGTAGTTTATAGTGTTTACTTTCATTCTCGTGTTTTTTTTTTTGTATTTAATTGTTAAGTAGACTGCACTGTATAATTTTAGTGTTTGAGATAATCGATGAGATTTCACTAAAGCTGCACATTTGATAGGTTCTATCAGGTTTCTGTGTTCAGTCACACGTGATAATAAAGTGCAACACCCTTCGTTTTCACTACTCCCTTGTAGAAATGAACTGCTCCATTCGTTACTGCTTAGTGATAACACCCACTGTACAGTACACTGAAAGGTTATACACTAAATTATTGTTGTTAAGTATTAAAAGTTGTAGTTTATGTATAAATGAATTTTTTAAATATATCACCTGATGTTAGTAATACACTACCTGTTTAATTATAGTTTAAGTCTTTAGCATGGGTGTATCAGATAGAGAATTATACAGCAGCGTGTTATTATTATAGTGAGCATGAATGGGAATTAAGTGATAGAGAATATGGACGAGACAATTTCCAATCAATGCACCACTGGGTTCACGTGAAGCGTCAGAAGAGCTCTTCTCTGCAGGTGCTGATTCAGCACAGATGCGCTCGTTTTTCTTTTGCTTTTTTTCTTTTTTTGTGTGTGTGTATCGTTGTTGGGTGTGTTTTTTGCCGTTTTTACTGTATTTAGTAGCTAAATAAGCAAGTATTTGTAATTTTTAAGATGTCAGAAAGGTCACAACTAGTCAGGAGGTGTGGGTTAAGAACGAAGTGCTACAAAAAATAATTCACGTTAATTCTTCCAGCGTGAGAATTGTAGTGTTTTAATAAGTAAAATAGCTACAAAACAGTGTTTTAATTAGAAAAATGGGCTACAAAGCAGTGTTTTAATAAGTAAATTAGCTACAAAGCAGTGTTTTAATGAGTAAAATAGCTACAAAGCAGTATTTTAATGAGTAAAATACCTACAAAACAGTGTTTTAATGAGAAAAATGGGAAAGCAGTGTTTTAATGAGTAAAATACCTACAAAACAGTGTTTTAATGAGAAAAATGGGCTACAAAGCAGTGTTTTAATAAGCAAATTAGCTACAAAGCAGTGTTTTAATGAGAAAAATGGGCTACAAAGCAGTGTTTTAATAAGTAAATTAGCTACAAAGCAGTGTTTTAATGAGAAAAATGGGCTACAAAGCAGTGTTTTAATAAGTAAAATAGCTACAAAGCACTGTTTTAATGAGTAAAATAGCTACAAAAGTGTTTTAATGAGAAAAACGATTTACAAAGCAGTGTTTGACCTCTAGAATCATTTCCAAGTGCTCACGTGAAGGGGGTTGAGTAGACACTAAAGTAGATGGGTGTGGAAGTTAAATATCAAGAGATTAATTGTTCACAGGTTACATTTACCGTACACTACAGAAACAATGTATGTAGTGAAAGCATCGATTTAAACTTCAATAGACTGGCACAGTGTGTTCACCTTATGCGGGGATTGGCCTTATATGGCTTACATAAGATAAAAGTATTCACACATCTGATTTTATTACGCAATTTGCTTTTAATTTTTAAGCGAAAAGCTTTAATTCTTATAAATAACCTGTGATTATTTGTGATTAATGTGTGCAGTGCTCTTGCATTTACGTCAATCGTAGTTATTGCTTACGATAAGGGATGGGAGGGGTCACTCTATAAGATTAGTGAGTGCATTATTAATTATTCAAATGAATGGAAACTATTTAAAGAAATGTTACAAGGTGTTCTTTGGCATCATGTGTAAATATATTTTTATATATTTATAGTAATTCTTTATATCTTCGTATGCAGCCATGCCTTTATGCAGGCAATTTTTGCTAGTAATATGTTATGTAAGATATTTTATATGCAGCTACACGTTATAAAAGATTGAAACTACTATCTAAACAAATAATGTGTTTGCTTACGTACTGTACAGCTAGAATACTCAAGAAGATTACAAGATATTTCATACTGTAAAATCATTTTTCATATTGTTTCTTTGATTTCTGAATAAATTCACCATTGGCTAAGCGGATTAAACCACTGAAAACTCATAGTTAGTGACGGGTTAGCACCTAATCAACCTAATCAACGAGCTTGCCACTTGGACCTATAAACACGTAACATTACAACACGTGATATTGTAAAACACCAAGCTTTCCAGGTTTTCTTTGAGTGTCTAACATCTAAACAGGTCAGCTTCTCATAGAAAGTCCTCTCAGGAGGCATCCCTTTGGCAGAGGGCCAAAGGGGTGCCTCCTGAGAAGACTTTAAAGGAATTGCATTGGATTAGATCGAGGGAACAGGGCACGCAAGTCCCGTTTTACTCTAGACCGAGCACTTAATCAGGGCCTCGAGATCCTCAGCGTTTAAATTGTTTTAAGTAATAAGATTTTGGTAAAAAATTAAAGGTTTCATCTTCCTAATTCACGAGAAATGAATAATTTGCAACAAATCTCTTCGAGGCCCTCGTAAATGTGAAGTCCTCTCTTGACATTTCGATGGTAGGGCCTGCATTAATTAATGCAGATAAGTGACGTCAGTTATATCAGTTTGTTATTTAAAATACATTTTGCTAACAACGTAAATTTCTTGAAGGAAATGATATCAAGCGAACCGCACGACTACGACGGTAATTACGAGTCAATGAATGCCAAGAAGTTAATAACTGGCTGGCTGACACTAATGAGTGCCAAGAAGTTAGAATAATTAACTCGAATGTTTTATTATTGCAAACCTACATTCACTCTGTACCTTGTGGTGTAGCCAATAGCTCGATAGACCAAGACTAGAGCAAGTACAGTAGAGAAAGAACGTATATTTAACCCCTGTACCTTCTCGATTTAGCGGAATAAACTACTTCTGTCACATTGCATTATCCTGTAGGGCCTACCTGATCGATTTTTTCTTCATTTATTTGTTTACAGACGTAAAGGGGCACGGATTCATCATCCCCCAACCTGGTTACCCTAAACGTTTGGTTTCTAGATGACGTGGTATTGATTACTCCACGTGTCATCATCATCATCGTACACCTATTAGCCAAGTATTCTGTTGTATGCTAAACAGTATGCAAATGAACAATGTCTTTCTCTTCTTGACGCCATTTTTTTTATTCGGTACCAAGACTGTTATTACTCTAATGTATGCAATCAGGAAGGCGCGGCCAAATTTCTTTACAGGACACAGATATAGAAGAGTAATGATTAGTGAGACGAGGTCCTAAAAAAGGCGAGGGCCCCCGGGTATGCCCGTGCGTTAATGCGACTTGTATGCATTAAATACGCGTATCTAAACTGATCATCAGTTAAACACGGTAGACGTCATCTTGATCATCTGATAGTATGATTGATTAGCTGAATTAGCTGCAAAATCCTGACACCACGCTAGTGTCACGTAGCCAAGTAAGCAAACCAATGATACAGTGTGTTTTATATGAAACAGACTACATAATTGGTTTGCTTACTGAGCTGCTGATCATCCCAAGACTTTATGCTAGGCATTTTTATGAGGATTTTCTCTAACAATCAGTTGCAAGCAGATAGCAATTTAACATTCCCCCTAGTCATTAGCCTACCCAGTTATTTCGAAAACCTGGCAATGGTTGAACGCTATTCACAAATACAGTCAAACCTCCAATAAAGGACACCTTCCAGCAACCTCTAAACAGCAATCACTGTACGTTTTTGAAGGAAAATGAGTACGAAATAACCTCCTTTTGTTTATGTTTTCTTCGGAGGTTTTACAAAAGTCTTATTGGTTTAAAAATAGCATAATTCAGTTGTTATCTGTACACAATGGAGGTTAATTAAAGAAGTTTTGGAACGGATACAACTGCATTTAAACTAGATACGTCAATCGATACCTGTACATCAATCACTGCATCACCTCTCTCTGATCGTTTAACTTGTTACAGATACGGATAGAAGGATAATAAAGAGCTGAAACGTGCTGTATTTTAATATATTTGACTATATAGGACCCGTATTGAATGACGTGTGGTACATTTTAAACCGTGTAAACGTAAATTATTACTTATTTTAGCTGTGTTGCGTGCAAGGAACTGTTGACCTCCATTTATTAATGACCTATTTATAATATATTTTCGCATAAAGTATAAGAAATAATTCTTAAAAATCGATGTATTTTCGTAAAGATGGATGCAAAACTCGTATTATTTCTTCGATTTTAAACGTTAGAATCGATAATTGTACTATATTATAGTGTATTAAAGGATAGAAGTTATATCAGAGTTTGGAATAATATAATGGATGGCGAGCGAAGTACAACAGGAATCATTTCCCTTCCCCCTAAAAAGCACGTAACTTCTCCTCTATATAGAAAATGAACTGCTCCGTTGCTACAGCTACGAGGTACGATAACCTTGTACTGTTGTGTACCGGAGATCCCTGCTGTAGTTGCTTTGTGTACAAGCCACTACAGTGTGTTGAAAAGTTTTGATGATTGGAAATTTCTGCATTTATTTTCAGAACAAGTGAAGCGGCAAAACGAAAGCAAAGAAACGAAGAATCGTGTACGAATAGTTCAGATGACACCATAAGATACTTATACACCAGGGATACTTATACACCTGCGATTTTAATGACAGTGAAACAGATAAGCAAGACAACCCTTTCTCGATTTAGGAAGAATTAACAGAAACCATAGAGTTACACACAAGTATTTACGCATCTGAGGAGATTTACAAGGACTAGAATGGGAAGACACTGTGATGAAGTGGTGTTACTCATTGCGTTACTCATCCTACAAGGAGTAGTATAAAAACCACATGGTCAATTGTATTTTACTAAGAAAGAAATGATGGCCACCCCAGTCTTTCAAGAGCTCGTGATAGAGAATAGAATTTATGCATCTTACTATCGATTCAGATCAAAGTAGGAAAGAAAAAGAATTGTCATTTCTTTCGAATCTTACCTCTTTTGAATCATCTAAAAGAGAAATGGCAGGAGATAAGTATAGATGAGAGCTTGCTTATGTAGAGGGGTGGTTTGAAATGGAGCCAAATGGGATGACCAGTACGAGCTTAAGTGTCTTACCGACTCTACGAATCTTTCACGGGATACGTCTACAACACAGTAGAATCAACGCTTCTGTCTGATAAAGTAAAAGATCTCGATATAAAAAGCTTTAATCAATCTTCCAGTGTGGTGGTGTGGTGTTAACTATGATGGAAAGTCGACTCGACATAGGTCATAGGTTATTTCTGGATAACTTTTATTCTTCGCCCAAGTTATACGACGTTACAGAACTGATGTAGTGGGTTACTGTTCGAATTAACAGGAAAGATCCTTCATATCTGGTGAGATATGAAAGAAATCGCGGGGTAGTTTTGCTCGTGGTAACGTGGAAAACTCGTGGCACTGAAATGGCGCAAAAGAAAAGACGTTTGCATGCTTTCTACCATTCATGATGGTGGCATGAAAAGTATTGAAAGGAAGCATTGAAACCTGTAGCAGTGTTGGATTATGACAAAGGAATGGGAAATGTCGGTGGGGCAAATGACACATTGGTCGTTATTCTACAAAAAAGAAAGCAAATTTTACATGAAGATGTTTCTTCATCTTCACGCTGTTTAATTCATGCGTAATTTATAATAAATGCGGGCGTAAGACATCCCATTTGAACTTCATACTAAATTTAGCCAATAATCTCATATACAAATCACAGTGTCAAACGAAAACAATATCAAAAACATCCTTCAGATCTACCGAGGTTGAATGATAGGCACTTTATGACCTTTAACCTCGATTTTGTAATAAAAATGGTGTACAGGAATATACCTGGAATACATATAACAAGGTTAACTGAATTTTGGGCTAAATAAATTTGAATTTTGTATTAACTAATTAATATTAGACAGATTACTTTTGTTCTTTATAATATAAAGTATATATATATATACACGNTAATGCTCCCCCTCACCCCCCCGCGTTGGAATTTCGAAAAATCCTTTCTTAGTGTGCGTTTCCATGACGTACCCTAACTGTGTACCAAATTTCACCTCTTTAGGTTAAGCGGTTTGCTCTGGGCGATGATGAATCAGTGAATGAATGAGTGAGTCAGTCAGGACAAGCAATTTTATATATTTAGATACACGCTTTATAATAACTATTTTTAAGTTTTAAGGCCCTATGTGGAGAGATAACAGGGCATAGTAAAGAGCAGGAATCGTATTAACGTGTTCGCGAACTACCAGTTGAGGAAACGTGACTAAAATGGTGATGAAATTACCCACAATACCGGATTATTCTAAGAAACAGCACTTAAAAATGAGCTACCGGATGCTTAACGATAATTATTTTAATGAAATTAATGGTAATTATATGCGAAAAATGGTCGGAAACAAAGATAAAATGAACGTTTATTATACGAGATGTTTTTAAAATTAGCTTCTAGATATATAAAGAGCACGTAAACAAGTGCGCAAAGAATGCGGCAACCGCTGAGTATGACGTCACTGGAAATGATCCCCCCGTAAATTGACGTTGCTGTTGGCAACAGAGGGGTGCCGTATGGGTAAAGTCACGTGTTCTTTGCACTTTCTTTGTTGTTGGTTGACGTTGTTGAATAAAATTCCAAAAAATTCTTTTGTTGTTGCATGGTTAATTAGAGTATTACAAAAAAAACTATTAAACCTGTGTATTTTTTACCGTAAACTTCCCGTGAGTAATAAAATATAACACCTAGCTTTAAACATACGGCACGAGATACTTCCCTTACTCCCCTCCAACCGTAGACTAATCCGTTGACCTTTCGACCTTGTGACCATAACCTTTCTCGCAGTAGTATGGAAGTAAACACGTGTTTTAATCTGTAGGAATGGATGGGAGGGAGAGGAATTACGTTGTTTAATGTAGTATTTTTGAATAAGTAAGCCGTTTCAACCCATTATTTCGGAGGAACCAGTTCCCTTTAAGCACTTTTTCAATCATTTTCGAATTGAATTTCTACGTGGTAGATCTTTCTCGTTTGTTCTAACGTGTAGTAAATAATGTGAACAGATGTTACTACGTCACTTGCTTCTTTAAGTTACACTAAAGCTATGCCAGGGGGTAGAGTTAGACACGTTTAACAAAAATACTACTTGAAAATTCTTCCGGCGTAAAGTATTTCATTTAAATACATTAGACTCTTGCTAATCCGGCCATTTTTTTTTTGCATAGAAGAGTAGCAGATTTGGAAAACAAACACTAATTTATTGAAATTTTTAAGTGTTTTGTATTGTTAACACTTGGATTATTAAATGTTCTGGCAGTATTGTTGATAAAATGGTTATTGTGTTTAATTGAGTAGACCCCCCCTATAACACTGTAGATAATTCCGTGTTATATGAATTCCATCTTGTACGAGTCACTTAGATTTTACAAATACGTGAGCCGTTCACATCCCGGCACACGTATTTGTAAAATTTAAGTGACTCGTACAAGATGGAATTCATATAACACGGAATTATCTACAGTGTTATAGGGGGGTTATAGGCTGTTTTTCGTAAAGGGTAGAGAAAAAGGGTTGTGTTAGTAGTTTTAGTTCTTTTCAGTAGTATACGGAGTGTTTCGTATAGACATAAAGAAGAGATCGAATGCACTCACGCAGGTGTTTGCAAGATGCAGAAAGGGAGGTGTGCCTATTACCGCCATCTTTCGGGATATTTCTGAGTTATAAGATACTTTTTTACGTTCTTCCATTAAAGAAATATATGGTAAATAAATAACAGAAAGTTAAATATATCATTTATTAAACTGATCCAATTACAGACTGACTATTGTTAAGAATAAATCTCATACCTGTAATAGTTGACTGCATAAAAAATGGAAGAAACGAACAAAAGAAATTGTATAATTATACAGTATTTTAAATTTTGCATAATTAATTCCTTTATTGTGTTACAGTTTGAAGATATTCGAATGAATTTTTAATTTGGAAATCTTATAATTCAGAAAAGTTAAATTTAAAAATGTCGACACCAGACGAAAAAACAGCGCTGAGTTCAGTAGAATTATCAAGGAAGTAATTGACACCAGGTAAGGAAATCTTTTCTTAACTTGGAGGAGTTTCCATGGCGCAAGTTTGTTTGTTATGACAACGCAATCTGCTTTGGGGGATGCATTCCGGGAGGTGTATTAAGGGAAACTGGCCCCTATTTAGGCGTTACAGACGCGGAGAAAACCTGGAAATCTCGACGTGGCCATCCCGCATAAACGAGGCGCGAACCCACGACCGAACTCCCAGTGTTTAGGGTACGAAGACCGGTTGGTCACTGGTGGGCCCCCGTGGTGCAAGAACATGGATATCAAGTTACATCTGGTAATGGGGGTTTAGTTTTGCTGCCAGTGAGCTAATCTTCCATTACAACAACATGAAATCTTTAAATAACCTGAAAATCAGATGAAACCCAGTCATTTGGACATAAATGGGCCTTTAGGAATACGAAACCTGTTAGCAAGTACTTAGTAAAATACGAAGTAGCTACAAAGTACCTCCCTACACACGAGGTTGTGTAGGGAGGGACTCATATTTCTATGACAATCAGTAGTTAATGAATTTGATACATTTCCCGCATACATTTAGATTAGTTCTCAGTACTGTACTATGTCAAAAGCTTATTTTATTTCTTAGCTCCCTCCTGTAATCAAATGGAACTTCACATATTATTGACGCCATTTTTGTTTTTATTCTTGGTAGTAAGAATATTATTACTTTGACATGTGCAATCAAGGAGGCCAACGGTCGAATTTCTTTCAAGGATACAGATGTAGAACAGGAATATTAGTAATAAGCGGTGAGATGAGTTCCAAAAAGGCATACCACTAAGTATGCCCGCAACCTGAGGCATTAACTACACTTGAGAGTATAGCGCAAGGACCAGTATATCTATCGATTCTAGTTATACTGTAATTAATAGTATAAAAGTTATTTTTTAAATAAGATCTTATAATAGCCGGGAAACTTGTGTAACTCGTTGCTGGTTTTTTTTATAAGTTACTAAAAATCTCCATTGATAAGATGTTATTTTGTATGTGTTTTTGCTCAAAAAGAAAACATTACGTTCCTAAAGATAATGGTTGCTATTAGAAGTGGCCGTTATCGGAGGTTCGACTGTATTAACATATATCGTTCAATAGGGCTAGGTTTCTGAAATAACTGAGACTTATACCCCCTTACTTTCAGAATTCAATTCGCCCCAGGAAGTCACTATCACTGGCTTAACGTGTTACTGATGAAACAATGGATAATAAAGAGCTAAAACGTGCTGAATTTTAATATTTGATTAAACTTCTCTCAAATAGGACCCGTACAGAATCAAGTGGGTAAGCTTTTATCTAAGTTACTCAAATTTTAAACTGTGTAAACGTAAACTATTACAATAGAACCTCGATTATCCGAATTTTTCCTTATCCGGGCTGTCTTCATCCCCAATTAGTCCGGATAATCGAGGTTCTACTGTACTTATTTTAGCTGTGTTGCCTGCAAGGTAGTGTCGACCTCCATTTATTAATGACCTATTTATTTTATATTTTCGCATAAATTACAAGAAATATTCTTAAAAATCTATATATTTTCGTAAAGATGGGCGCAAAACTCGTATTAGTTGCGTGATTCTAACGTTAGAATCGATAATTGTGCTATATTATAGTGTCACATAATGCATAATGCTTCTAACAAAACCTTCCTCTCACAAAGGAAAAGAGGGATGGGATGAGTGGGGTACGGTTAGGGGTGTTTGGCATAAGTGTATAGAAAAATGGCCAAGAAACCTCACACTTTATGCTAGATATACTAGTAAACAATGGTCGATATCAAGTAGATACTATGCTGGACATCATTATGAGGTTTTATAATCCGTTGTACACATAACAATTTAAAATGAGGGTGTTTCTTTTAATATACTTACAATGGAATCTATTGATCATTCTAAACGTGTTACGTAATAGTAACTGTTGGTCTCTGTATATTAATGACCTATTTATTCTGTCTATTTTTTGACAAAACCCACGAAAACATTCTTAAAAATCGATCATTTTGCTGAACTTTAGTGTCATACAATTAACTATTTTAAATATACTGTTAGTTTCAAATTATTTACGAATGTAAACTAGAAATAATACGAGATTGTGGGAACAGAATCGTGTGGAAAAATACAACTGAAGGCGAGCAAAGTACAACACAAATCATCCCCTCTACACCGAAATGAACTGACCCGTTACTACAGCTACCCGTTACGATAACCTTGTGAGGTAATACACTAGCGATCTCCTCTGTAGTTGCTTTGTGTTCAAGCCAGTACAGTGTGATGAAAAGTTTCGATGATTACAAATCCCTTCATTTACTTACAGACCAAGTAAAGAGGCAAAATGGAGTCGAAGAAAGCAAAGAAACGAAGATACGAATACGAAATTGAATGGGATAGCTGCAGTTCAGACGACACCCTAAGATACACCAGACATGAGGTGTGTGATGTTAGTGACAGTGATACAGATGAATACGAATCAAGTGAAAGCGATGAAGGTGAGTCTTGGAGTCTTTCAGGAGAAGCGAGAGAACCCTTTCCCACAGATAGCAATTTAGGAAAGGTTAACGCCAACATTCCTTTCTTGGATCGTAATCCGGAAACGATATTTGAATACTTCTTTACGCAAGAATTAACAGAATCCATAGTGTTACACACAAATATTTACGCGAGGAAAATATTTAAGAAGAAGAAGAAGAAGAAGATACGCGAAGAAACACAGAAAAAATTAAGCAAAAGTCTACAATGGAAAGAAACTAATTGTGATGAAGTGAAGTTATTTCTTGCTTTACTCATCCTACAAGGAATAGTGAAAAAGCCAGATATGAGACTGTATTTTACTAAGGATAAAATGCTGGCCACCCCGTTCTTTGGAGAGATCATGACAAGAGATAGGTTTGTAGATCTTTTAAGGTTTATGCATTTTACTATCGATTCGGAACAAAGTAGGAATGAATACGATTACCATTTCTTTCAATTCTTACCGCTTTTGAATCATCTAAAAGAGAAATGGCAGGAGATCTACACGCCAGAAAGGGATATAAGTATAGACGAGAGCCTACTTCTGTGGAAGGGTCGTGGTGTCGTATGGAGAACCTACATACCAAGGAAGAGGGCACGTATGGGAGTAAAGTCTTACCTTCTCTGCGAATCGTCCACAGGATACGTCTACGATATGATGATCTATACAGGAGAATCTACACTTTTGTCCAATAAAGTAAAGGATCTCGACCTTAAAGGATTTAATAAAACATCCAGGGTGGTGTTAACTCTGATGGAAAGTCTACTGGACAAAGGTCATAGGTTATTTCTGGATAACTATTATTCTTCGCCCAAGTTATACGACACGTTAGCACGTTACAAAACTGATGTAGTGGGTACTGTTCGAATGAACAGGAAAGATTTGCCACCAGGTATGAAGAATAAAGTCCTAAAACCCGGGGAAGTTTGCTCGTGGTATCGTGGAAGACTCATGGCACTGAAATGGCACGATAAAAGAGACGTGTGTATGCTTTCTACCATACACGACGGTAGCATGAGAAGTCATAAAGGTAGAGGACGGAAAACTACGATGAAACCTGCAGCAGTGTTGGATTATAACAAAGGAATGGGAGGTGTCGATTTGGCAGATCAATGCATTAGTAATTACGCTATAAAAAAGAAGCGCATGAAAAAATTTTACATAAAGATGTTTCTTCATCTCGTAGAAATTACGGTGTTTAATTCGTACATAATTTATACAAAATACGGTGCTAAAACAAGACGTTTGAACTTCATGTTAAATTTAGTGTCTAATCTCATAAAGAAATGCGCTCAAAGCAGCAATCTTGAAAGATATAAACATTCGAAAACGGATCTAATAAGGTTAAGCGAAAGGCACTTTATAACCTATAACCCTTCTACGGCAAATTTTGTTCGTCCCTATAGAAGATGTTTTGTTTGTTCGCGCAAAAAGAAAAGAAAGGGAACAATGTACAGGTGTGCAAAGTGTAATGTTTCTCTATGTGCTATTCCTTGTTTCGAAAAGTATCATACAAAAGTACAATTTTATTAAGTAAAGAGTACACAAGATTCACTTATTGCACCTTGAAAGAGTAATGTCTTTTGCACCTTGACTGAGCAATTCCTTCTTTAATTAATCACGATGCTCTGTGTATTTCTCTTGTGTTGTTTAACCTCCACATGGTTTAACCTTATCTTAAAAGTACAGGATAACCTGGAGATTACTTACAAGTGATAATAAAACTTCCAAAAATTTTAATTAATTTTATAAAAAGGGGGTTTACGATATGAAATTTCACGTACGGTTTTCAATTATGAACTTACGAACACTCCTTCATTAATTGGAAGAACTAAAATACGAAATACCAGTCGACCCCCCTATAACACTGTTGATTTTTCCGTTTTATATGAATTCCATGTTGTATGAGCCACTTAGATTTTACAAATACGTGAGCAGTTCACAGCCCAGCACACGTATTTGTAAAATCTAAGTGACTCGTACAACATGGAATTCNGTATATCTATCGATTCTAGTTATACTGTAATTAATAGTATAAAAGTTATTTTTTAAATAAGATCTTATAATAGCCGGGAAACTTGTGTAACTCGTTGCTGGTTTTTTTTATAAGTTACTAAAAATCTCCATTGATAAGATGTTATTTTGTATGTGTTTTTGCTCAAAAAGAAAACATTACGTTCCTAAAGATAATGGTTGCTATTAGAAGTGGCCGTTATCGGAGGTTCGACTGTATTAACATATATCGTTCAATAGGGCTAGGTTTCTGAAATAACTGAGACTTATAACCCCTTACTTTCAGAATTCAATTCGCCCCAGGAAGTCACTATCACTGGCTTAACGTGTTACTGATGAAACAATGGATAATAAAGAGCTAAAACGTGCTGAATTTTAATATTTGATTAAACTTCTCTCAAATAGGACCCATACAGAATCAAGAGAGGAATTACGTTGTTTAATGTAGTATTTTTGAATAAGTAAGCAGTTTCACCCATTATGCGCCAGGCTGTGAACGGCTCACGTATTTGTAAAATCGAAGCGACTCGTACAACATGGAATTCATATAAAACAGAATTATCAACAGTGTTATAGGGGGGATCGACTGTATTTTAATGTCATATAATGTTGTATTATAAATATATTGATAGTTTCATATTATTTACGACGGTAAAATAGAAATTATATAAGAGTAGTTACAACACAAATCATCCCCTTCATCGCACCCAACTTCTCCTCTACACCGAAGTGAACTGGCCCGTTACGATAACCTTGTGTGGTAGTATACCAGGGATCTCCTCTGTAGTTGCTTTGTGTTCAAGCCAGTACAGTGCGTTGAAAAGTTTCGAGCGGCAACATGGCGTCGAAAAAAGCAAAGAAACAAAGGATCGAATACGAATGTGAATCAGATCAGTTTAGTGTCATTTCAGATGACGACGAGTGTGATATTAGTGACAGTGAAACAGACGAATACGAATTAAGTGAATGTGAAAGTGGTGAAGGTGAGTCGTGGAGTCTGTCAGGAGAAGCGAGAAAACCCTTTCCCACAGACAGCAATTTAGGAAAGGTTAATGTAAACATTCCTTTCTTGGATCGTAACCCCGAATCGATATTTGAGTACTTCTTTACCCAAGAATTAATAGAATCTATTGTGTCACACACAAATATTTACGCATCCGAAACAATTAAGAAGAAGAGGTCGGAAGGATCGCTGAAAACAGCGAGCAGAATTCGATATTGGAAAGAAACCGATTGTAATGAAGTGAAGTTATTCATTGCTTTACTCATCCTACAAGGTGTAGTAAAGAAACCAACCATGCAATTGTATTTTACTAAGAATGAAATGCTGGCTACCCCATTCTTTAGACAGGTCATGAAAAGAGATAGATTTCTACTTCTTCTATCATTGATTCATTTTACTATTGATTCAGAAGAAAGTAGGAAAGAAAACGATTACCATTTCTTTCAAATCGTACCGCTTTTGAATCATCTAAAAGAGAAATGGCAGGAGATCTACACGCCAGAAAGAGATATAAGTATAGACGAGAGCCTGCTTATGTGGAAGGGTCGTGGTCTCTCATGGAGAACCTACATACCAAGGAAGAGGGCACGTATGGGAGTAAAGTCTTACCTTCTCTGCGAATCGTCCACAGGATACGTCTACGATATGATGATCTATACAGGAGAATCTACACTTTTGTGCGATAAAGTAAAGGATCTCGACCTTAAAGGATTTAATAAAACATCGAGGGTGGTGTTAACTCTGATGGAAAGTCGACTAGACAAAGGTCATAGGTTATTTCTGGATAACTATTATTCTTCGCCCAAGTTATACGACACGTTAGCACGTTACAAAACTGATGTAGTGGGTACTGTTCGAATGAACAGGAGAGATTTGCCACCAGATATGAAAGACAAAGTCCTAAAACCCGGGGAAGTTTGCTCGTGGTATCGTGGACGACTCATGGCACTGAAATGGCACGATAAAAAAGACGTGTGTATGCTTTCTACCATACACGACGGTAGCATGAGAAGTCATAAAGGTAGAGGACGGAAAGCTAAGATGAAACCAGCAGCAGTGTTGGATTATAACAAAGGAATGGGAGGTGTCGATCTGGCAGATCAATGCATTAGTAATTACGCTGTCAAAAAGAAGTGTTTGAAAAAATTTTACATGAAGATGTTCCTTCATCTCCTAGAAATCACGGTGTTTAATTCGTACATAATTTATAATAAATACGGGGCAAATACAACCCATTTGAACTTCATACTAAATTTAGTGACCAATCTCACAAAGAAATACTCTGACAGAATCAAACCTAAAATAAATGAAATATCGAGGATACGTCTATCAAGTTCAAAGGAGAGGCATTTTATGACCTTTGTCCCCGTGTCGAGTAGAGACGAAAGCAGGCTGCTTAGGAAAGCTTGTTATGTTTGTAGAATGGAAAAGAAAAGAAAGGATACTAAATATCGGTGCGCTAAATGTAATGTTACGTTATGTCTTATTCCATGTTTCGAAATATATCATACAAAAAACAATTTAGTTACGTGAAAAGTACGCAAGATTTCTTTATTGTTCCTCATCAGTATCGGGAGAATGAACAACAGAGCAATTTCCTGTGTTATCGTAATGTCTAATGTAAACCATTCCGTATTGCGATGACATTTATTGAACAAGTGGATTACCCAAGTGGTTCAACTCAGGTGATTTTAAACTTTATAAATAGATATACTGTTATTCTGTACAACTTTTGATATATTATTAATAAAGATACACATTATTTTCATAGTATTTTAAGACTGGCTTCACTACGTAATGGGTGGCCCGCAAATCAGTTAACCTAAGACTGTATAGAGGAATGAGTATGGCGTCGGTTGAACCGTACCCCCATACCGTGAATTGACGTTGCTGTTGGCAACAGAGGGGTACCGTATGGGTAAAGTCACGTGTTCTTTGCAATTTCTTCTTTGTTGGTTGACATTTTTGAATAAAATGGCAAAAAGTTTTCTTTGTTCGCGGTTGAAATTAACGGTTAAGAAAACCGTCTATTAAAGTGTAATAATTAGGACATTACATACGAAACATATAGCACGAGATACATCCCTTATACCTCTCGCACTGTAGACTAATCCGTTGATTTTTCGACCTTGCGACCATAACCTTTCTCGCAGTAGTATGGAAGTAAACACGTGATTTAATCTGTAGTAATGGATGGGAGGGAGAGGAATTACGTTGTTTAATGTAGTATTTTTGAATAAGTAAGCAGTTTCACCCATTATTCTCTACTATTACTAGTTTACTACACGAATAAGGCAGAAAAATACAGTAGGGGGTATGCCTTATTGATAATTGAGAGGGTATATTAGCAATAGTATACCGTAGTGATTGTTATGTAAGTGAGAATAATGCTTGCTTATCCAGCTGTGTTAAAGCCTCTTTATCGGGTATTGTAAGCAATCACACATGCAGAAAAATCTCCCTCTTGTCGCCATCTATCGGGATATTTTTGAGTTATAGGTCTTTTAAGATATTATCAATTCACCAATTGAAATGGTCTTTAAAGAATATTTGAATTGACATGTTGTGATAAAGGTACTATTGACAATGATGCTGTATGGCTGATCATGTTGCTCTTACAGCAGAGACAGCCAGGCACTAAAGGCATCGGTTCTTAGTGTTTCGGGTTCGAAAAGCCTCATAAATTTTAACGAGTAGTCTATTAAGTTCTTCACTATCAACTATTCCCATTATGGTGTTAATAAAAAGATGATACTTCTTGATAGAAGAAGTATCATTTTTCATCCCACTGGATGCAGAACCAGTAAGCCGCCGTGGGTGCCATGTGTTTACAGGAATTTTTAACTACAGATACTCTATATAACGTATTGCGTTATATATATATCAATTTATTATAAATTTTAATAATGTTTATAATTTTTTAAAAATTTAATAAATTAAATCGATTCGTTATTTACAATTTTTAAAAAAAATGTTTTTTTTTTTTTTTTAATTTTTACTCACAGGTGGCACTCTCTATCAGACATGTGCTTAAGGAAAACAATATGGCGGCCTCCACGTGATAATTGTTTTTCCATGTTTTAAAGACGGTATTTGCTCGTTTAATCATTAATTCTCTAAATTTTATATTAAAATAACGTAATTAAATGCTTAAAATGTTTAAATATTTTAAATTTAAATGAAACTGTAAGAGATTCCATTTTTTGTTTTGATTGCACGAAAGTTTTAGCAGTTTTATTAATTAATTAAATTTCTTTTAATTGTAGACTTTTATAAAGAAGTTATTTTCTTTTACAATAACGACTTTCGATGACACTTTTTATGTTTATTAAGGGTAAGTGTTTTTTTTATTCCTTTCCTTTCGCTAAATTATTGATGAATACAATGTAAACAATTAAAATATTGGCAAGTGTATAATGCAAATACAATTTCACGCTTGAAAAGTTTCGCTTCTAATTAAGTTTAAGGTTAGAATTAATTAAAAAAAACTGGTTCTTTAAACAGAGCTAGGAGCGAAGTTGCTTTTTTTTCCCTTAATTTCCGGAACATTAATGATACAAGCACAGTTAACTATGCCTTTTGTGCTTTTTATATTTATATATAATGCATGATATGATGAACTATTAACTTTAATTATTATCTGATGTAAAATTGTCTATGAGATTAATAAAAAGTTTAATAAAATGTCTTTAAAACTGCTGTATAAATTGCTGTCTCGGGCAATACATGTGAAATTATGTACAATTTCTTCCATTATTATTTATGAAATCTTTTGTAAATTGATAAGAAATTCATAATAGTATCAAGTAGTAATAAAGTTATTTTTGATTATGTAATATTTGTTAGTTAATCTCTCAGTATACTATTTAATAGTTATTCTATAAAAATCAAATTGCAATAATCAATCTACATGAAAGGTTATTCAAGGAAGGAACCTATTTAACTGTACTGTAATTAAATTTATTTAACTGAATATTAATTTTTAATCTTTGTTATATTTATAATGTTTATCTGGTATTTAGATCGATGGCTAAATTATTATTTCTGGTATTTATTATTATTTTTTTCAAATAATTATGCTACAAGGACATGGAACTACTGAAAGTGTATGTTTATTTCTCTTCTAGATTCCAATAATCAAGCAATTAATATTTTAATAAATACCTCGTGCCTCTTCATAGTGCCAGTAGTTATTATTACTATAGATAAACTTAATTGAATTTTCCAATTGATACGGAGACAGTTTACTGTAGGAATTAGATTTTTTTCATGTAGAGACTTACTATGCTTATATTGATGAAGTGTTCTATATTTAAATATATTTCTAATTTATTTTATGATTAATGACACAGACATGTTAAATATGATGGGTTGCAATACTGTAGACTTATTAGTTTGTATGTAATTATTATTCACTGACTTATGTTTGTGAGGCTTATTAGTCAAGTAATAATGCATTGAATAAATTTATCATACCTTCTTATAAATTTTTATAATGCTTTTTATGCAAATCTATAATTAAATCAGATCGTTAAATCACGTATCAATATACAGTCAAATGTGATTGATACAAAGTTCGAGGGACTCAAAACTTGGCCCTTTGGGTTAATGAAATCTGTATTAACTAAACTTCTTAATTAACATTGAAACGCCTATCGTCCCTCACACACAGAACGTCGAGTGTACTTTGCATTAATGCAGACTTCATGTAAATTAATAACGTGATAACAGAATTTGACTGTTATTTTAAAGCATTTTACTATAAAGTAAATTTTCATATAAATTATTATTTGGTCTGACCAATTATAACAGTAAGATGTCAGCGTACCACTGATGGATCCAAACTTCAAACTTGCTTCATAATTTATCATGGTTGATATGGATTGGTGTATTGTTGTACATCTCATGACCAATCTCCTAATTATGGCTTGTAGTGTTAATCAATCAGTTTATTTGTGTAATAATAAACTATTTGTGTTAAAATAATTATTAAATTCTGATTTATATCCTGAATCTCATTCAGACCCTATTCATCCAGCTGGATCTCCATCACCAGGCCCTATCCATCTAGCTGGATCTTCCCTCATCTAGGTCTGTATATTCAGCTGCATCTCCCATCATCCAAGCCTTATCCATCCAGCTAGATCTTCATCATCAAGCCCAAGCAATCTAGCTGGATCTCCCCTCATCCCGGCACTGTAAGGATAGGGTTCAGCATATTCAGATCAAACCATTCTAGAATATTTTGTGGCTGTGATTTAGATTTGAAGCTGTTTGGAGCAGCCGGTTTATACCTTTCCTTCAGCCATTTTAAAAAGAAACCAAAAATATAATATTTAGTTGTATTTATTACAATAAAAAAATTAAATGAATGTTGCTAAAAGTATACAGTATATTAAAGCTTAACGACAAAATCATTTGGCCTGCAGCATATATAATCATACTTCAGTGTATTGATTTTTCATTTAACAATGTACCTGAAGGTACATACAAGTCATTAATCTAATGCATATTTCTTGATGAATTATCAACTCATTTTAATTAGTTTCGACTTACTAAAAATATCAAAAAAAAATATATATTAATTATATTATATCATAATTAAAACACAGTAAATAATTGAGAAAAAATAAAAATAAAAATACTCTTTAAAATGTAATTACTAGATGGCAGCACTTGTTAAAATTTTCAAGAAGTGCTTCCATCTAGTGGTTAAAGAAAAAAACAAACTTTATTAATAATGCCTTTTTTTTTTATTGGTATTTATTAGGTTAAACGTTGCTGAAAGGTAAAACTTTTAACAGTTCTATATCAAATTAACATCAGTAATTTTTTTATTAAAGAATTAATAAAGTTAACAAAGACAGTCTGTGATACCATATTAGCATACCCTGTATTAGTATATTAATTAAAACAGCTCATTATAAAAAGAAAAATTTATGTCTACTTGTTATCTGTATAATTTATTAATAATGACTTCCTCAATTTTAATAAGAGTGATAAATTAAAATCAGATTTTTGTTAAGGAACAACTTCTTCTTCTGCATCAATAAACCTTAACATCAGTTCCAAATATTCCATTAGCACAGTGTTTACTTATGAAAGAAGTGATAAAGTAGATAAAAGAGCAGCAAAAAAATTTATAAAATGGAGCCAAAGATCATTTTTCTGTTGAAAACATTTGTTATTTTTTTTTCTTATCAGATTAAATTGTTAATTTGATTATAAAAAAAAAAATCCAATGATAAATGTCCAATGTTTAAAGTGGGTTTTAAGCATTTATTCCCTGTTTTTAATGTATTTTAAGTTATTTTGTTTCAGGTTTACTTTCCTTATACCTATTTTTATAACTGAAAACAAGTAATAAGAGCTGCTGATATTAGTTTTCATTTAGTACACAAACTAAGTACAGAGCTTACTAAATTATAGAATATTTTCTACATTGTTTTTTATAAATTAACAGTTTTTTAGGGCATATTCCAGAAATATTGGGCTTTTAATCCTCTTAACTTAATTAATTTTTTAAAAATAAATTATAGTACAATATTGCCTGTGTTTTATGTTATATACGTATGGGTAGAAAGATAATTTTTTCACCTTTTTTTTTGTATTTTGTATGTAATTTCAGAAGCGACCGTCTGTGTGTCGCGTGTTGCGCTTTTTTTTTTTACTTCTCAGTTCCTAGAACATCGGAGAAAAGTTAATTTCATCCAGTTTCTTGAAAACAAAAATGGTGAAGGCACTCTTAAAAAGGAGCGCCGATTTCATTAATTTTCTGTAGATTACAGAGGCCAGTACTGTTTGTCTGTTCGACGGAAATCTCGTAAAAAGTAACGAACATCAACTCCTACACCAATAGAGGAGGAAAACTATGATTAAATATTTGTTGGAATTGTTACTTCTTGGAACCAAACAGAAAAAATAAAATAATGTAAAATAAAAGAGGACAAACGTAATAAAAACTGAATGGAGTTCAATATCGGGAGTTTATTCTAGGTAATACTATATAGCCAGTCACGTGAGCCGTGTTGTTTTCTTATTGTACAGTTAACAGTTTTGTTGAAAAATCTCTCAAAATGTTATAAGTCTATCAGGACGTCCCTTCTTTGTCAAACGATAACCAGGGGGTTAAAGTTCGGTCATTACTCTACTGATGGGGTTAAGCGATCTCATCCTTTCAACAATATCCGGGAAACAGAGGACCCTATCTAATAAAAACCAGAACTGACTATCGGCGATTGTTATCTTTAACACAGGGCAATTTATATATTTGAGTTATGGCGTCACCGATTGATAATACCAACGATAGCGATCTCTCGAACAGAAAAGAAGAAAAAAAAACTTTAATTTATTTCTCGCTCGAATTGGCTTAAAAATTAATTTTAATCACTTTTAAATTGTATTCAGGGTTGTTATTTATTTAATTTTCGTGACGTGTAAAGTGTGCATGGATTTTAAAATGGCGGACGGGCAACTTTGTTAATGCTTGCTATTAATTACTATAACTCGTTATTCGTGTATTTTAACGCATTCGTTCTAAGTAAACATTTGTATTGTCGGTACTTATACGTCCACTCTGAATCTGGTATTAATACGTGATATAGATTTTGATTAAATCGGGTAAATTATTTAGGAGCACGCTGAATTTACTATGTTTTTTGCTTCGTGTCAATTGACCTTGTTTACATTATTAATGAGGATGGGTGACAAGGTTAGTAAACTTAATTAGTCATGACACACCGAAGGTTATCTCCCTTTCACGTCTTAGATTATCAATAGACCTTAAACTTAACTATATGAGAAAATCTTCATTGTCATTATTCTATTATGAATGAGAATTGTAAAATATTCTGAATAACAAAGCATTAGTGAAAGCGTATAAGAGAATTCATGTTTTTTTTTTTAACGATGGAGTTTTTTTTAGTTATGTGCGGTTGTTATGACGAACAACTCTGTTTTGTGATTTAGACATCCAAGAAATCAATGGTGGAGGAGTTCACTGACCGCCTCCCCTGCGATCGATACAATATATAGGTCACGGACAGAATAGACTCTCCCAATTTCAGAAAACAGGTGAAAATCCATCCATCACGTTAGCAATGCTTTTCACGTATTTTGACAGCTGTTATAAGAACCATAAAAAGTATCAATCGCTAGAAATTCCTCTAAGGAGTTATAACAATCAAAGAAATATTTTATATTAGGGTCAGAAAAAAATTTATATGCTGAAACAAGATTTAGAAAAATATTTATAACATGAATCTTGTAATTTACTTCATAAACAACAGCAATTTATTCGTTAAAAAAAATGCAATTCAATCGATACGTTAAATTCGATTTCAAATGAGCCAATAAGACGACGGAAAAAAAATTCAAATTTGAATTATCCAATTAAGTGCAATAACCGATTCGAACGTTCCAATAGGATTAATTTTTTTTATTGCAAAGAGCCAATGACCTTTATCAATCAATTTAAAAGGAAAAAAACAGCAAAAAACGTTATTAATTAAAAACAACTGTCACGAAGCTTTATGCTTCGTGTTTTTAATAAATAATTACAAATAAAAGTAAAATTTAAGAAACATTTTACTTAAAAATAACTGCGAACTGATGGCATCTTTCAATTATAAACCATAAAAAACGATTTTTAATACCTTTTAACCCGTAAACCTCGTTACATTATACGAATAAGTTACGGTCTTTAAATTGTTAACGCCGTTAATGTACGTTTCGGTAGCAATGTTAAGGTTACGTTCCTTAAAATATCAAATATTTAACCTTCATAATGCAGTTAGACAATGTTTATGCAGCTTAATTCAGAAAAATAATTAACTATGCGAGTCTAAATTTCAAATGGGATCCGATAACCTGAATATAATGTCTAATTTATTATTACGCTGCAGTGTAATTTAAATTTCGCACAAGATTACAGTCGATTCCCCTATAACACCGTTGATTTTTCCGTTTTATATGAATTCCATGTTGTACGAGTCACTTAGATTTTACAAATACATGTGCAGGGCTGTGAACAGCTCACGTATTTGTAAAATCTAAGTGACTCGTACAACATGGAATTCATATAAAACGGAATAATCAACAGTGTTATAGGGGTCGACTGTACCCCCATTTTGCTAAGCTTCGAAATTAGCTCAAAGGCTTTAAATGTATGCTTTCTAATTTGCATATTTCGCTTCGATTTTTTCCTCGACCACGTGATGGCGGATATAAAAATAGAAACACGTGCTCGCCTGGTTTTCTAAATATAGAAGAAAGTATCGAGTGGAGGTTGGACGTCAATCGCAATTAACTAATTTGAATTGCAAAATTCATTTATTTCTTTACTTCTATTCCTTTAATAATAATAAATTGGAATCAGTTTAGACGTTAAAAACGCACTGCCAAAACTTTTTTTTATAAAAAAAAAACCCGTTTAATTCGTTAATATTTTTAACCAATAAATTTAAATTACTATTTTTTTAAAAATATCCAATGAGCGCTCGAAATTATCAAATAGCCAATTAATTTGAAATGTTCGATTTGAAATTGACTAATGAGACGATAGTAGGGCGTACGTAAGCCAATAAATTTGAAATCAATTTTTCAAAAATGACCAATGAAGTGTCGAGATTGATGAATACGCAATCGGTTTGAAATTTGCTCATTTTAACGGACTAATCAACTATTTCGAACCACGTTTGAATTAAATAACCGATTTATAAGGGACCAATTAAATTTTTTCTTACGTTTTTTTTTTACTTTTATGGCATTTAATTCAAAACTTATTTAGGTCGAGATTCCTTATATATATTATCCGGAGGGTGAAATTAAGTTTCGGTCCACGGATCATCTTTATAAAATTATATAAAAAAAGGGGTGTATGTGGAGAGAAATAAGTCATTCAACCGAATTACTATAGAAAAATTATCGTTTTGATAACAAACAGCATAAAAAATGGAGGAGTAAATGTTCAAGTGGAGTTCATCCACATATACACAAATACACACTTCTATTCTTTAAAAAAAAATGTCCTATTTTGGGTGATAAATTTGCATTTTTACACCCTGAATTTTTATTAAATTATCTGTTTTTTTACATGCGGTATGCCTAATTGTATCTTACAAGGCTCAGTTAGTGATAATTTATGTCATGTTATCGCTGTTAACAGTAGATTCTTCTGTCAGATCTCCATCTTACATACGTTACAACTAATAACATCACCCTTAGATAAGTTATAACAGATAAGCCGTGTTGTTGTTCCCAGTTATAATTACTGTCCACAAGAGAATGCTTCACAGATAACTTACAAAACCATAATTACTCATACGGAATTCCCTGTTCTCAAACAATACTTGTGTACAATTATATATTCTCTCTATACATATGCCAAATAGAAGGTCGAGGATGCCTACAAAATTGTCCCAATTCTTTATATGCAAGTTTTCCCGTGAGAAGAAGAAGAAAACAAATTAAGGATCGACGAGAGAAATACCTTGTTGCAATCTATTTTAAAGGTTTATTTTTACAGGAAAACCTTAAATTCTAGGACCCTGATCCATAAAATTTATTAGGATCTTCAGGTGAATTCGTGTAGGTATAGTACCTCTAATAAAAAACTGGCGTGCCATTATGGCTCTTGTTACGGACTTTCTTTAAAGGGTTCATTCACATTTCTGCCCTCAAAAAATTTAAATAATGTTACTCGAAAACAAATGATTATCGTGAACAACAAATTATGAAACTGAAATCTGGACATTTATAGGACTGGCGTAGGTGTGGGTGACTTTCAAATCCCCCCTTTTAATTTCCTCATAAGGTCTGTGGGTAGAGTTAAACTGTGATAAGCTTCAGAGAAACGTGAAATTTTCCTCTTTGCATGCTGTAAAATCGGTTAGATACGTAAGATTTTTACGTGTCAGAAAATTAATTAGGCTATTGTCATTCGGTTCCACTTGGTTTACATTTATGGATTTATACATACAGTTTTTTTTCTAGTGTTTTGAGAAATACAATCCGTTGTGGTCAAGGGCTCTGGGTGAGTCATACATCTCTATAAGATTTTGAAATACAATCTTGTGTATTTTTTTTAATATCATTTTAGGACGATTTAAATCATTTTCCTGTCATCCTGAGCTCACACTCTTATGATGGACCCTACTGACCCCATTTTGAAGGTGATCAAGATTAACCGGTTGGCTTTAATGTAAGGTGCCCAACAGATATGTTTAAGATTAAATTTTTTTAGAAACCAGCCCGCACGACGAAATCAAATTAATCTTTGGACCCAATTCCTCTGGCGGGATAATTGGTTGCCATTTGTAATTTTCGGTAAAACTTGTTAAAATATATCAAACGTGTTCGTATTGTTGAATCGAGGCCCAGTTTTCGGTTCAAAACATGACTTGGCTCTTTTAAAAAAATTATAGTGTAAATTCGTACTGACCCAACTAGTCCAATTATGTTAGAACAGAAAACGTATTGTACATTCAAGTTAAATGGTTCAAACTTAACCCCTACTTAACATGCGTTAAAAAGGAGGGAAAAAAATTGTAATTATATGAAACAAATGAAGAACTTGAACACCTTTTCCTAAATTTTAAATAGTGTAATTGATAAAATGCTAAGATTAAAGAGTGATGAGTGCACAGGTGCACAAATGACCTAGAGCAGTCGAGTTCTATCCCCTCAAGGTCGACCTTTTCTGAACGCTTAGAAAATTTATCCTTGAATTTTTCATCCTAAAACATCGACTAAAAAATGCTTTTCTCATGCTCGTAAACAATATTTTATGTAAATTTTAATTGTTAAATTCACAAAATGGGGCGTTTTTGTCGTTTATAGTTGGATTTTTCTTCCCTTTCACTCCATTACTTTCGTCTGTAAATTCATGCCCTGCATCCTAATGGCGATTGAAACTATTCATGCTGAAAAATTAAAATGTCTTACAAGTTTTTGGATTAAAATTTTGGCCCTTATCAAGCTAATAAATTGTATATTTTAAAGTTTAATTTCCTGTTTACGTTCAGATTTGCAGAGAGGTTTTTTTTTGGTTGTAAACAGGACATTTTGGAGCCTCACATAAAGCTTCACGTTTTAAATTTATTGTTAGGATATGGAGGAGGAGGAGGAGGAGGGCCTCTTACATGATACAGTTTAGTGCCACAAGTTGTAAAACAAGGCCAATCGGGAATCTTATTTCTCAAAATGGACACGTATATTTTTGAAATTTCAAAGTTTTTCTTAGCTTCGTGTGTCATTGTTTAAATTGCAAAAGTGAATCACATATTGCTTCATCACTAAAATATATTCATTAAGTAACCCGTAAAGGGTGATGATCCTAACTACATCATCGTCCTGATGGTGCTAAATCATTCACAGCATCATCCTACTTGGTAAGATTTGTATTGCACATCCATCGATTCTAAGAAATTTTGGGTACGTTTCAGTACTTGGCACGTTTACAATTGAGTAAAACTGGTTGAGCGAGAGATTTCCTTACTTTGTCGTTTTATAAACCTTTTTAAAATCCTTTTACGTCAATTGTTATAACGCTTGACCTTGTTGTCTTGCATTCCTTAACAGTATCTAGCTTAATGTTAATTTATTTCGAATTCGTTCCAAATTTTGGATCCAATTTCGTAATTTCCATGCTCTAAGATTATATTTCACTCATTTTTTTTATTATTAATGAATATGAATTAGACGAGGGCCTCCATTTTTTAATGGCACACACCTGTTGTAATTGAAGAAATCATCAATAAATTGCTTGCAATTAGGCGTTGTTGTGCCTGAATTTTCTGGGCGTATTTTTAAGGATACGAGATGCCAAAAAAATTAACACGCATTTTTCCTTAAATTACAATTCTAGACAATAGTTTCTAACGGTTTTTACGCAGTTATGCAAATAAAAATCGCAAAAATCTCATTAGTTTAGACGAGGTGGAGCGCGTAACGTAGACAACTTACTCCTCCTTTTTGGCGCCGTTACTCAGGTGTGCCATGGTGTTACAAGATCGGAACAGTAACTCCTTTAGCGGTGAAAAAAAAAAGAAAGAATAGCTTAGAAAAATTTACTATATTACTCTTCACCCAAATGGGACCTCTTAACGTGTGTTTATATTGCCTCCACTTTAGGCAGAAGTGTAGTCGTTCCTCAACTTTAATAACAATGTTCATCTTTGACGAAAGGTGTGATTAGTTACGAGACAAAATGGATCGTTTATCCTAAGCAAATAATACACGTTTGGTTCATTGTAAATAGTGCTTTTTATTCTTCTTTTTTCCCACACCGTTTGATACAGTGCAGGCCTGTTTATTTTAGTAAAGAGGTTGAGAAAATCGCGTTAATTCCGGTTTGAAACCACATGCGAAGATGTGTTCATCCCGAGTTCTTGTGATTATCTATCAACTCTTAACATTTTCCGTATTGTTTTTTTTTTATTTTTGTAATTTATCCAAGTAATTTACTCTCACACAACGCACTTTGAGAACATTCTCCTTGTCTAGATTAAATAATAATAATAATAATATCTATATAAAACGTAAAAATCGCTTAATTTGTAGATAATTAATAAGCGAATAATCTAATTTACACGAAAATACATTAAAACGCACCATTTATTTGGCATAATATGCAAAAAAAAAACTTTTTTTTTACTACGATGTACGAAAACGTCGCGCGACAAATCGCTGCGATGTTTGCGATTTTTCGTTTTTATAACTTTAAAATTAATTACAAGAAAATGTATTTATTTTGATTTTATATTTTACATAATTAAAAAAAAAGTAAATTTTTTAAAAAGCTATGTACAAAATGTCGCGCGATAAATCGCAATATCGCAGCGACCTGTTTCTGCGATATTGCGATTTATCGCGCGACTTAATTTTACAGTTTTTTTTTTAAATCTTTATGCTTAAAAAATTCGATTTTTTTTTTAAAAGTTTAAGAGATTTAAATCATGCAGAAAAATCATAAACGTCTTTGGTTTCTCGTTAACGAGATAAATTTTACTTTAAAAAAATTTGGGCCATGTTAATGCCATTTCTCTCTCATCTATAGATAACATCGGCGGAGGCGAAGTTGTGGTTACGATAGGAGGAAATCTTCAATGTGCCCTGAATGCTGATAAGATTTAACTGTTATAAAAGTTTTACGTATTAAGATATTAATTGTGACGCACAGGTCACACTTTTCGAGCAGCCAAACTCCTTTTCTACACAATTTTCTTCCTGTTTTCGATTAAAAGTAGCAAATCGAGATGTGTCTTACATAACGTAACTTCTCTATTGATGTAATACTGTAATACGAGTCATTCGTTCTGTAAACTGTCTAGCCTCATAGCCTGAAATTCTATCATGTGCCTTAAAAGTAGCCTGAAAGGAGCCAAATTAAAAAAAATTGCCCGAAAATAATGAATAAGCCTGAAACAATATGATGAAAAGTAACCTAAATCACATAAGAGAATGGACGTAGAATAGCCTGAAACCATGAATGAAAGGCTATTTTTCAGTGGTGTGAACTTTTCGCTCCTTCTTTATCTCATCTTAATGCTCCTATAAGGAAATTGTAGTTATATCTATTATTTTAATACTGTTTTCTTAATGGTAACACGAATTTCTCTCACTTAACAGCTTTCACTTTTTGGGAGTGGTCACCTGTTTTTTAAGTATCTATATTGCTAATCACATATTTATGAATGTTGTGGTTTCGACAAAGGACGTTCAGCCAATTTACCTTGAAAACGTATTTATGTATTTATTTATTTATTTTTCTGAATGTCATAAATTTATCTACGTTACGTGGTTACGAAATTTAATATATATATTTGTTACGCCGAAACTCGGACGATTTTTGTCTGTTCGCGATGACGTGACAAATGCTATTTTTATGGTAAAATGTCGGATTTTTTTCCGTATATTTGAAAACCAGTTTTTCCAAAAATACATTAATTTAGCCTCCCGTGAACTGGTAACTTGAACGTGTTTAAAGGTTATTTAATTTACCGTAAAATAGGGGGATTAACTCTTGTCGCTCTTAGAGTCGCGTCGCGATCTGCTGTTATCGCTTTACCAATCCATTAAGATAAACTGAATCGTTGACGATTGTAATTTTTTAATTATTATTATTATTAATCTTAATTAATTCGCTGTTATCGTCGCGATTTTCAGTAATTATCCTTTCATTTTTGATTGTCGCTGTAGAGTTTTGCGATTTGTCGCAGAGATCTTCCAAAGCGATTTTTTTTAAATATTTGTCGCATCGCTTCGCTTCTTTATCCAATATGGCGTAGCGATACGGTGTGCTAAACTTGTTTGTTTTTAAACAGTCGAGATAGTAAAATAAATCATTACAAGGTGAAATATGGAAGAACTTGTCTGGTATCACGTCGTAACAACGCCGTTTTTTTCATATTTTTTTTAAAATAGTGCGGAGAGCGAAGCGAGTGAATCTTGTCGTGTCGCCATGTTTAAAGCGGCGCGAGTTACTTTCATAAATGATCGCTATTTTCGTAACAATATGGCGCTGGAGGTGTGCGTATATGCAACTTCCTTTTTATCTCACCTTCATAAATTATGTCAACCGAGTTTATCGTGATTCATCGCTCAGATATCTCGTGTTTTGACACTTGACTGGTGTGATGCCACCCACGTGTTAATATACCGATTTCTATTCCGCATAAATATGTAATATTTACCAAACCAATTATGGAATAATTCGTCCGCGTGTCTGTACCGAAATAATAACCGGAGAAAACTCTGATTGTTTTGATTACTTTTGCTGTAAACGGAAATGATTAAAATTCTAGAAAAGGCGCTGTCCTCTTGGAACAGTATCAAAAAACACTGCCAATTGTTTAAATCGATGAAAACGTGGTCACGTTCACGTGACGGGCATTACATTCTAGATGTAATCAATACGTTAATGCGGATATGTTGCCCTCCTTAGATATAAAATTTATACAAATTGTTGTGTGTAAAACACACGCTCTTCTTTGCCTGTACCGAGTGTCAAAGATGGCTGCTGATCGATCATTTATCGATCAGTTTTGTGATGATAATGATAACTTCCCATTCATCACGCCGCTGAAATATGTTACGATCAATCAAATGATACGATTGATTCATCAGAGAAATCAGTATAAAGTTAGGAATAGTACAGTTTAAAATAAATACCCTTTGTGAAAGAGGACACGATTAAAATGTCTTATTCACTTTCCACTTGGAAATGAACACCTTTAAAATGGTCTTTTCACTTTCCACGTGGAAATGAACACCTTTAAAATGGTATTTTCACTTTCCACGTGGAAATGAACACCTTTAAAACGTCCTTTTCACTTTCCACGTGGAAATGAACACGTTTAAAACGTCTTTTTCACTTTCCACGTGGAAATGAACACGTTTAAAACGTCTTTTTCACTTTCCACGTGGAAATGAACACGTTTAAATACGTTATTTCCACGCAGGCCATTCCGCCAACCCGCAAAACCAACTGAAATTAACAGGAAGGAAATTTCACAGGAGTAAATTTTAATTTGCGATACTTCAAAGCGATAACACGTACTTGAATTGTTTGTAGAAACCTTCGAAAATTGTTTCTAAAGTCTCTTCACGTGACGTGCGTAACCCTTTAATGACCTAATTTCTGGTCGGGGTTGGCACAAGGCGTCCTTGAGTGGGTGCTGCTATCTTGGCAAATGGTACGCCAACATTACTTTTTAAGGTACTTGGCACTTACGAGGAAGTTACAGGTAAATTTACTAATTTGGACACCATCGAAGGAAAAATTAATGAGATCGAATCGATTTTTTAGAGATTTTTTTTTCTCTTTTGCTTGTTGTTTTAAGTAGAAAATACTACCATTTTGTAACGTCATATACCCTTGAAATTTGCATATTTAAATTGTGGAAATTTAAAACTTAAACAATGTCATGACTTAGTAATGATTTGTGGTTAATTTTGCAACATTTTAATGCTGTTTTTCTTAACATAAAACCTCCCCACATCACGGATTCTTCGAAAAATCCCTAATTTAGGGGATTTTTTTCAAAATGTATCTCCTTGCTCTTCCATTTTCCAGAAAGAAGTAACGTGATAACGGTGAAATCGATCCCTGATCTCCCGTGAAATCCCTGCATCATTTTTAAATCGGGGGAAGATGTTTCTGGCAGGGATTACAGTTCGATTTCACTGTATTTTAACGGTCATTTCCTTTCTGTTTACGCATTATTTGTTTATGAAATACGCCACGAAACAGGTTATTAAAGAGAACAAAATATTTATTATTTATTTTTTTTATTCAAAGTATACCCTTTATGAGGCGCCTTAACATCCGGATTTTGCTACTGGCACAAAGTTAAGACCTAAATTTACGACATTCCAACCGTGAACGTGAATCTACGTGGATCTGCTACCTGTTTGGCCCTATTTCTTTTTCTCCCTCCCTCCCCTTCACTCAACTGCTCACAAAATACAGCAATTTTTAGAAATTGATTTAGAGAATTAATAAGGAATTGCTTTCCTTGCATGCAAAATTTGTAACATTATAGAAGTGGAGGGGTTGGAAACGCTTTTCTTGAGCTTTAATTACAGAAAAATCGGTTTTTATCCCTTTGCAAAGGGGTAATTATCTTGAGTTTCTTCCTTTGCAAAGGGGGTCCATTGGTGGCATAGTAGATAAGACTGATAAGTTGGTGCCTGACCAGGTGGCTTTTCTTGTTTTCATTTGTCTAACACCTGAATATGGCCAATTTCCTGTAGAAAATTCCTCGGGTGGCACCCCTTATTGTCTCATTCTTCAAACCCTCTGCAAAGGGGATTTGAAGAATGAGACAATAAGGGTGTGCCACCCGAGACAATAAGGTGAAAACTAAATGATTTACGATTACCACGATGATTTAATACCCAAAATTGAATTTCTTGACCCCCGCAGCTAAATTGTAAATATTAATTTTTCAATCCGGGGTAGTGTTTATCTTAATTTGGTAGCGTATCTTGTGCAAGACACGCGAGCTTTAAAGCCAATTTGGCATGGCAGAGATAGCAGAGATACTACCAAATTTGGAAAATCATTCCACAATTCTTAACACGAATGTTTTATTTCTCAACAAGGAATTGATTTTTCAAGTATGGCAAACGAAATTCTTTTTTTTTTTTATTTGTAACACGCAACAATTGTCAACTTATGTCAAGGTGACTACACTATTATCAAGACAAAAGGATGCATTTTGAAAATGCCACCGCTACCAAAAACGTCCAGAAATTTCACTTACGCAAAGGGGTTAATGCCCAAAACCGGTGAGGTGAAAGAATATAGATAGAGGCAACACCTCGAACCTTTATTTGGAAGGACACAAGAACCTCTTAATCTTATTCTAACCCACATTTTATCATGGAAACGTACTCATTTATATTCCTGTGTAGTCTCGGTCAAAGACTTTCCTCGACAGTTAAGATATTTATTGACAAATCTATGGTCCTCCGGGGTCAAGGATTCATTAGCAAAAAGTAAAAGAAGTAGAGAGGGGGGAAAGGAGGACGGTTTTTGGAAAGTAAAATCTTTTAAATTACTTAGCATCATACGCGTTAAATAGTTAATTTCTTTGTTTACGCTTCGTTATAGACCGTTAAACTGTCGTTGCTTCGATATACCGTTACGGTTTCGCACCGTTGATCATGCACGTAAGAGTGTTTCTATGTTATGGTGTTAGACAAAGCAGAAAGGAAGTTTAACAATATTCCACTTTGTACACCATCAGATATGTCTCAATAACTGATCCACTTCTCCACTCTCGGTAGGGACAAAGGTTCACGACTTGTGTTCTTTTCTTCGAGCGTGTGAAGTAGCATAAACTATCCTCGTGCTACCATAGTAACAAATGACTTTCTCTTGGGCCAAGTTTCCACACCAGTTGCTTCTGTAGTGTATACTCTTTACTTTTTCTCAGCTGGAGAGAAGATTGGCTTAGGACATCGTCCTCGCTAATCGTTCTTGGTGTCGATCGTGTCATTAATCCCGTTCTCTGATCGATTTCTCACGTTTATCGCTCAGAACTTGATCGAGTATTAACGAGTTGATTCAATATCTAGAGAGCTGCAATACTGTTCGATCGATCTCGATTAAAAATTATCGAGATCATCGAGTTTCCTTGCTGCAGCAATTCGAATTTGGAGATGATCGGTCGAGTCATGAGTTTGTTTTCTTTTATGCGATCGGTCAAGATCAGTTTCTTTCGATCGATCGATAGAATGAGCTGAAAAGGTCCGATCGATCTCGATTTAAAATCGAAGCAATTTCAAGAACTAAGTCGAATTTAGAGATGAATCGAGATAAGTTTTGTGCGATCGAAATCGATTTCGATGAGTAATTGAGTCATCAAGCGATCAATCAAGAGATCGATTTTCATACAATCGAGTGAATGAGCTATAAGGAAGGGGGATGAATTACAAAATTGTCCATTTTATCTCGATTGAAAATCGAAGCAGTTTCGTCAGATCGATCGCACGAAAGTGCTTTGTGGATTGATTAATCGAATCTCCAGATCTTCTTCATGCTATTAGTTTCATTTGACCGATCGAGCTTCCTGATCGATCAAGATCATCTGAATTCAAACGGAAATAATTAGGAATTCAATGTAAAATTCGAGTCTTTTAATTCTGTTTATCAACACGGGAGGGATCGAAAATCGAAATTTTGAATCTCGTTTGGACGGAATTGATCGAAACGAACAAATTTCATAATTTGCGCCATAATTCCCATCGAAGTTTATGAACGAAGGGGCATTAAACACAGCGTTTCTGACTAAAAAAGGTCACATTACTCGCCCATTCAGTGTGGATGGATGACGGCACGTGACTTAATTTTTGTAACTTTCCTGCAGCAACCCCCCTTTCGAGCCCTCCAGGTCTTAAATAGGTTGCGTTAACTTCCTCTCTTATAAAAATTCATAACTAGATTGAAAGAACAGGAAATTGTATAGGTAGATGAAACGACGAGGTGCAGTTAGTACCCACAATAAAGACAAACGTTTTTCTAGAATGGAACCGTCTATCCGTTGTTATCGAGTGGGCACCCTACCCGCTCCCTATTACTAGGTTATCTACAAAATACCTGCAACCTACGCAGCGAGGCGGGTCTGCTTGGATCAGATCAACCCAACTGGAGAATTAGGGTGGAGATGTTGCCCGCAGCGTGAGGGGATGCATTGCTTTCTATATATATATTTTTTTATTTTTATTTTTTTCTTCTATCCTTGATCCTTTTTTGAGGTCTTCCCTTCTCCCCCAGTTCAGCGAAGATCATTGAAGACGTGGATCAATTAAGGAATTAATGATACTACGCTAGATACCTTCTTTACAAATGATGGTTAGGGGCTCGCTTTAGGGGGTTTTTCTTGGACGGTTTTTTTAAAATCTAGTAGTGTAAGCGCCCCAAAATTAAATCTACTCTTTATTTGTAGCGCCCGATGGCGTGAAATACATTTTGCATTCGGTTTGATCATCATTCGATCGTGCTCAAGGTTATTCTGTTTTTCGATCAAGGTTTTCGAATTGCAAAAGATAGATTTAACCGGGCGTTTTGCTTGATTAAAAATAACTCTTTTGTTCAATTTATCCCTTGAACATCGTACTCGAATTGTGCAGATTAAGCTGCTCAATCAAGCAAAACATTTGAGGTTACTCTGATGGAAATAATGAGTACCCTACAGGTCTTCTAGTGATACCCTATAGGGCAACGAATTAAACCACTATTCCGCTTAGCTGTAGAGTATACTAAACACTCTATTTTGCTTAGTGTTACTCTAGAAGAAGAACCCCTATAGGGTAACCATTCAGCACAGTGCAAAAGAGGATGGACATAAATCACAAAAAAAACCAACAAAACCTTTCGCGCGTGTTGCCCTATCAACGTTATCTCACATCAAAAGAAACTGTGCAATTTTGGAGTGTAAAAGCAATTGAACAGCGCGTGCAACAGACATTAATGGATAGCAGATGCATTTTTATGTTCGTGTCGATGTGCTCATTGCTCAAATTTGGTCATGATTCCGGTCGGCATTTTGAAGGTCGTCGAAGGGCTCGCGTGTATCGCAGGTGTTGCCGGTTGACGACTTTCACTCGACCTACGAACTTTCTATCCATTTTAATGGGCCAAGGGGAAAGTTGGCGCTCGCGTTATTATTATTATTATTTTTTTTTTTATACGCTCCTCTTCCATAATCCATTATGATCCTTATAAGGTTTGGACCCTACTAACCTATATAAACAAATGAAAGTTTTTTCGGGGTTAAGTTTGTTTTCGTTCGAATTGTGTGGGTCATTCCGGTGTCAAATTGTACTTCTCTCCAGATTATCAATGGTTGTGACTGTTTTCTAGAGCGAAGGCCATGCTTCAATTAACTTTTCCTACATTTTAACAAAAGTTCTAGGTTATTCGCACCGAATGCTGCAATTTATTTTTTCTTTTCTTTTTTCTTTTTATAGCTTCGTTTTTTTCTGAACTAATTTCAAGTGTTCAATTGAAAGTTATCCGTTTATATTAAAAAAATGTCACGGACATTTTGAATTTTACTTCTTCTCAGTTCGTTAAACCGACTTTTTTAAAGATTTATTTCCATGTAAAAACGCGTAAAACCGAGTGTAATTGGAAGAAACGGTTACGCGTAATTCAAATTTCGCTCTGTTTCTGTGTGTGGATCAATGATGGATCAGTAATTGAAAAAATTGAGGATCTAAAAGACAACAAAGACACCTTTTTTTTCATGTTAAAATTGATTTGCGTAACGCTCGATTCGTTACGAAAATGTTGCTTTTTTAACGAATGAATTTTATGCAATTTCTCTCGTAAATCTTCGGTACAGATCCACTTTTTTTGGGCGCTTAAATCCCGTTTTTTTGTGTGTGTGCGCGTGTGTTACGTTACCGGAAAAAGTAACCGATTTTAGCGCCATTTTTTCCACTCGTAAGCGTTAAAACACGTTTACGTAACTTTATAGAATCGGCGTAACATCTTTTCTAAACAAGAGCCAGGTTGCGGCCGAAGTTTTCATCTCTAAAACGTGAACGTAGAACGTAAACGTGAACGTCGAACGTAAACGTGAACATCGAACGTCGAGCGCCGCTCGACGTTCGACGTTCACGTTTACGTTCTACGTTCACGTTTTAGAGATGAAAACTTCGGCCGCAACCTCGCTAAGAACTCGCCAGAAACTCTAATTTTCCAACCATTAAACCTTTTAACCACGTATAAAAGGAAAACGTAACAAGAAACATTCGCTTTATTTTTTTATTTTATTGTTTTTTTTCGCAAAATGTTACAACGCTAATATACAACATTACAGTTAGTCCTATTTTTTTGCTGTTTTTTTTTGTTATTACACACAAACTTTTCAATCATCTTCATTCTTATCATCATCATCATCATCGTCATCTCTTCGGTAACAGGCATTTCATATATATATATATATATATATAAACACAAAAAAAGTGGCTTGAAACAGTTACGTCCCATTTGAAAAATCTTCCAAAAATTTCGTTATTAACACTACTCATCAAAAATTGACTAGTTGAAAACATTTTGATCGTAACAACTTATGTATAATAGCGAAAAAACCTTGTAAATGTCCATTTTTTGTTGTTGAAACCGATCAGTAACAGCTTCAGAAGGTAAGGCACCTATCACAGATACGTACCAAACAAACGTAACAGAGGGTTGACAGTCACGTGGCATTGAAAAACACACACCGGCTCACCATTTTAACATATTTAACTAATCCGTGACGTTACTTTGATTTTGATTAAGCTTCGAAATTTAGGATATGTTACGCATATGTTAACAGAATTTGGGTACCTTACCTTCGTTAACTTTACCCAACGGAATGTGTGTGTGTGTGCTTTTTTTTCCTGTTGTTTAAAAAACTTCTCATACAACGTTACTAATTCGGTTACGTTCGTTACGTACACGAAAACAAAAGATTTAAAAAAGAAACCAATCATGTACGGTTTAACATTGCACAAATGTACATCAACCATTCATACTTATTATTTTTTGGCAAAAGAAACATGCGAAATCATCGAATGGCATCCTCTCTCTATCTCTCTCTCGCTCGTTTTCCTGTCGTAACACGTTTTGTTCTCGAAAATTATGCAAAAAAATGGTTCCTTTTGTTTACTCGTGTGGTCGGGACTAAACACAATGGGCTTGTTTAGCTCCCCCACACGCTAATTATCAAAAAATGGAATGTGAGTTACTTCATTAACGCACGTTGCAACGTTGGGGCTATTCACATAGACGAAGGGTGTAAAAGGGAGCATCGAGTCGTTGTTTAGCGATCATGCACCCCCGCACCCCCTACTGTTTCGCGTTTTTTTTCTTGTAAACTTTACTGCATTTTCTGAAAGAAAAATAGTTTTATTTTTTTTGCTTCTTAGCAGGTACTAATTCATCACAGAAGCTCGACGGATGGCATGGCTACTTGTTTATTAGTGGAGGAAGAGTAGGAGCAGGAGGTGGAGGAAGAAGAGGAGGAAAATAAAGGTCAGTGGAGAGCAACACCTAGCGTATTTTTCGGATCACAACCGGTTAAACGAAAGAAATGGATTATTTCTTTTTTTTTTTTTCTTAATGGGATTGTCGAGGCATTTTATGAGGCATCTCAATTGCGCCAAGTTCGTAGAGGTATCTTGGATGGCGACATTCCCATCGAGTCCTTGCGAGGGGAGTAATTTCGCTGATCGCTTTCGTCTTCCAGTCCCGGTTTCCCGTTCTCCACCTTTTTCTTGTACTGATTGATGAGCAGCTCCATCCTCTCGAGGATCTTCTCGTCCGAGTCCAAGTTATCGTCCCTCAGCATCTCTTCGAGTAGGGGTGATATCTGCTTGGACCTCGCCGGGCTGCTCACCGCTATGGTGGGGTTTTCGGGGGAACGCACTTTGGGGGTGGTTGCGGGACTCTTCCGTGGCCTGTACGTCTCCCTGACAACGCTGGGGCGCGGGGAGCGCTGCCTGAAGGTCCACGTCTTGTTGCCCGTTTCCACCTTCGGTCGCTGCTCGGTCATTCTGAGATTTCGGCACGAGTACCGGCCCGGGCCCTGTCTGGACAGGACGGGGTTGTCGTCGAGCTCGTCGTATGTCTGCGACTGGCTCCTGGGCATTGAACCGGTACCCGTCGATGCCCTCCTACCCTTAACTGGACTCTGGTTGGGGGATGCCCCTCTGGAGTAGCTGTTGTAGTGGTGATCCGATCTACGCCCACCGTAGCTAATGGTATACAGGTCCTCCGAACTCTGAGCTTTCTGGTAGCAGGAGAGCTTCCGGGCGGGGGGATCCAAGCAGGGTATGCGAGATTTGAATATCTTTGCATCGTTATCGTCGCAGGTGGAGCGCCTTCGACCCGTGTAGTGACTGAGCTCTTCGATGGAACTAGCGTCTTGAGAGGACGGTCTAGAGCCCTGAGAGTACCTCCAATTCAGGTGGTCCTCTTCGTAATCGGCGCTCCCTCTGCTGATCTTTCGAGGCACGCTTCTACGCCTTCCCTGAGTGCGACCCTCGCCTTCGGACACTTCCGAAGAGCTTTCGGCTGACATGGGGTGGGGGCAACCGTTGGTCTTGATTCGTGGCGTGGGGCTGTCGTCCCTAGTGTGGACGCTGGTGCTGGAAGCCGAAGAATCGTCGCTGCAATGGGAATTTCGGGAAGGACCCCGAACTGGATAATCTCGGTTGTCCATTTCCTGATGTGAAGATCTTCTACGAACTTGGGGAGATGTCGGAACGCTTGCTGGTTTGTCGCCCCTGCCCAGGCCTGGTGTGGTCGATCTGAAAAGAGGAGCAGATTTTCGTGAGCATTCGATATGTAAACACACTACACCTGTCACAATTGGTGAAACGTGATCTCACCTGTTATACGTGACCTGCATCTGGGGGCCGTATTTACCAGGCGACATGCTCAGCTTGGCCGAGGTCGAAAACCTGTGGCCTGCGTAAGAAAAAAAAGGTAAACGAAACAATTAAGGCTCAGTCGAAAGTCGTAAATGTCACCCGATCCCGATTGTTAAACAATGCGTGAACTCACCCGAACGACACCTGCACGGGTCGTGTTTGTCTAGGTAGTGCTCCAGGGTGTCCCAGCCTCCGCCTACTCTCACCATCACGTGATTTCTTAAAATCTGTAAGAGAAACAACACAAATAAACGACTCGTTCTAAAATCCCTATTTTTTGACATCTGGCCCACTAAATGCCTGCTGATTCTACTACCAACGAATGGAACTGTATCACGGAGCATTGAACATTCTGCTGCACACCAGGTAACAATGGAATCTGAAATATTCGTGTTAGCAAACACTTGAAAAAAAAAAACTGGAATTTCGTTTATTTTATGATTAAGAAACCGAAACGCTCGAGCTAGAAATGATTTTTCGAGTGTAAGCACACCTGTACCTTTACAGGAGAAAAGCACGCGCTCACCAGGAAATCGTGTACACGTCCATCTGTACAGGACTTCTATTCTAATCTGTGACAAAAGTTTAACCAGCTGCACGACGGGATGTGTTCTAATAAAAGAAAAACAAAAAAGAAAGAAGAAATACCCCGTCATGCAACTGGAATTGAACTTGTAGGCTGTTATCACAGATGGGAAAACAGCAGCTTACAGGTGCAACATACCTAAGTATCAACCGATAAGTACCTGCGTATGATTTACAATACTTATCACTACCCTTTTGCGTATCGTCGCGCGTAATACATTAACATTCTTGTGTGTTACGCTCGCGTTAATCTTGTAAGAAATTCGAAAAATAAACGTGACCTACCCTAACGAAGATGAGCACTTTGGTGTCTCCAATCCTGTACTTGCCATCCGCCACCCGAATCATAGGAAACTGCGAAGGACAGGTACATCGATTGAGCAGATCCACAACCTGAAAAACAATCAAATAAATAAATTTAAAAACGTCACAGGGGGCAAAACAAAATACAGCATTTAATATGAACTTTAACCCCGCGCGATCCGTAACCACTTTCATACGCTACACCTGTTGACCCCTTTAATCGGTCAGTTTACCCAAACAAATGGCTCGAGTGGCACTAGACACAATTTATTAGATTCTTTTTTGTTTTTTACTTTTTCCTCCCCTAGAAGAGGTTAATATTCTGGACAGACGGTGTCAAAGTTCGGCGCGTGCCCGCCGACAGCATCAACAAACACAGAGAAGAAGTTGTCATCGTCGATAAGACAGCCGCAGCAGACTGGGATAAAAATATCTGACATGGGCCTCTGAGGAGTGGCCTCCCATCGAGTATAACATGATCGCCCAGTTTTTAGGGAAGGAGACCGGAATAAACTCGAAAAATATGACGAAAGGATCGCGTCACGTGACCGGCTAAAATAGGATATGGCGAAGAGACATTGGTATGAAGATTTAAATAGAAAATTTTCCGCGTGGTTTCGATTCTTTTAAATTGGACCACGCTGTATCAAGTTCCTCACTTCGAATTTTTTTTCAGGTCGGAGAATTTCACGTTTATATTATACAATTAAACCATTTTCTCGTGTTAGGAATTTGAAATAGAGCCACGGGTTCGGGTAATTTGCATTATCTTCACGATTTCGATCATCAGAATCACATTACGTGATGGTACACACACCCATACATAATTTCAATCAATACGACATTCAAATTATCACCATAAAAGAAGCCACGTTATATATGATAACAAAGCGGACATTCTTCCAGGGGTACCATAAACCACTGAAGTAGTTGGTTGAGGGTTCGAGCGCTGGCCTTTTCCGGGTTTTCTCCACGTGTCTGACCCCTAAATAGGGAACAGTTTCCCATAGAAAATCTTCCTGTAGGGAGGCAGATCTCCCAGTCCATTCTTCCATACGTAATTCCCATAGATACATTATGGCATTCGTCCCATTGGGAATATGCCGACACTTACACGTACGATAATAGGGTTTCGACACCTTTTCGCTCCAGATTTCCCATTAAAATAATTAGTGCTTAATTAGCCACTATCTACCACATGATGCCACCTCGCAAGAGCACCCATCTGAATGCTCTTTTGTAGTTTTTACTCTCCCCGGTAACAAACGAAGCTATTAACTTTACTTATTTATAACCTCTTAAACTTACGAGCTGACCCATAAAACGCGACCCCCCCTACTAAAAGATTCTATTACAAAAATCACGGAAAGGCGTGAACTACCAGGAAGAGAGCGGCACACTCGGGGGGTGTAACTCGATTTCGATCGGTTACTTAAAGTCGTTAAAGACTCCCTTCCGGATAATCGGCGCGGATCTAATCGATTAACCGGCCCCTAATGCTCGCACAATTCGAGTTCCAGGAAGAGAAAAGACTCGTCGTACAGAGACGAAGTCCCTTTAATGATGCCAGTTTTTCGACTCGTGTGACTCACATCTGTGTTATTGACCTTGTGCGGCACGGCGCAGGCTGGATGCGTAAAGCATCCAGCGAAAAATAGCGCAGTTGTAAATAAAAAAAAACAAAAAAAAAAAAACTCTAGTGTTTTCCGAGCATTCCGATCGTCCATCAGCATTTTATACACTAGTGACGTAGCGTGATTCCAATTGCTTTATTGGCTAGGAAATCACGTGCCATTGCAATGCATTAATGGAATTTATCCCGTTTGTCACCGAGTGGCGCGGCGCTGTATCGTTTTCTCACGCGTCGTTTTGTGATATCGATGACAATTTATACAGCCTGGCAACAATGAATAGTTACGTTGATGTCGTTTGTGGCAACCTTGTAGAATTTTTTTTTATCAAATGTGGGCCGTTCTTCTGCCCACCGCTTGAAGTAGTTGGGCCATCAATCTTCTCCGTTCGATGCCTTCCACCGCGAGTGTAGTATAAAAAAAAAAAAGAAAAAAGAATCTAGTTAATGGGTTTCGATGAGACCCTACGCTTGTTGCACAATTTTTACCGTTTCGAGTAAGTTAATACCCTGGCCATTTCGATTTTACGACACGGGTTTGGTGAGGTTAAGATCGTTAACCTCGCCGCCGAAAAACGAAATCCGTGTAATTTATATTCAATTACTAAGTTAATACATCCGAAATGGGAGTTTATTAATCTGACGAAAATATTCAATAAGAAAATTATGGGGCGTGGGCGCATTGCTGAATCATAAAAATTTCCATGTCTTTCTACCCCTAGTTCCGCGTAGCGTGTTCAATTTTCTCAGGTGGCACCCTCGTCGATTGTTATAATCGCTACGCTTGGCGCCCCCTGAATTTTTAATTTTTTTTCAAAAAAAACTCTGACGTTAATTTTAAACCATCGCACTTAAACCGAAATAACCTTTCGAAACACTTCAAATCTTCGTTTTACCTATTCGAAACAATGCTAATCGATTTACAGACCAATTCAATTATTATTCGAGCGCGAAGAATCATGAACTGATTTTATTTTATTTATTTATTTTTTAATATTTATGCGACAGAAAAAAAAATCCACCCACGTCTTTTACGCTTCGTTAAAGGGGGACGACGAGAGAGAAAAAGAGAAAAAAAAGGGGGCAGGTTTTTCGAAAGTCGTTTTTCTTCTTACGGAATTTTGTAGGACGATTGAATTAGCCCCGAGCCCGAAAAATTTATATTGGTTTACCCCGATTATGTATAACTCCGTATGTATTGGACTTCCGTCTAGCCGAGGGCCCATTTAGGCTCGTAAAATGTTTCTCTCCGTCCCTTTTATGTTCGTTTTCGATTACTCCGAAAATTATCGTACTTTTTATTATTATTATTATTACTATTATTACCGCCATCTTCGCCCTTCAGGCAAAAATTCGGAAAATCGTATCGAATCCATACGCGATGTTCATGCCAAATTATTATTTTCGATTTCGTTCGGAAATGCCATTTTCCTCCCCTTTCCCGAAAGCGTCACGCTTGAAATTTTTCTAAAAAGCGCCATTTTTTTCCCCGTCGTGATTCGCGCTTCGTGCTATATATGTATATAAAATAAATAAATAACGTTATGTAATGTTTACCGAGAAGAATATCTTCTTGGCTTCGGTTTTTTCTACAAAAGTCTCATTTTTTTTTCTTTCGTGTTTACCGGCGCGACGTCACGAAACGGGAGGCATTCAGCTTCTCCACAATGCGTAAAAACCGAGTGAAAGAGGCCATTTGTGCTTGTTTACTTAATAGATCTCCCTTTTCGCTTAATCCATTCCCCTTTTCGTTACTAAAGACGTTTATTTTTAGTGTCATTCTTCTTGTGTCGTCACCCATCACTGATTTGTGCCATTTGTCTCTTTCAATAGGGGGTTATAAATCTTTCTTAAGCGTAGAAAAATCGATATGGTGAATATATACAATCAATTCTTCGTTAATCACTCGTCACGAACGAAAAAAACAGACCTTTGAATACCTCGAATTACTTAGCCAGTTTCAAAGTAACTTTCTCTAGGGAACAACGGGCGATATTTTTGTCAATTGTTAAATAAAATTACCGGTCGCCATCTTTGGATCTCGGAGAAAAAAAAAGCGCAGTCCTCTTCTTATATGCATTTATGTCATCGCACCGATTTACTTCATTTAATTTCCCCAGAAGGCACAAAATCTCAAATATATAATATCCGGGAGATAATATATTCCGCTGACGAGTCTCAGCAACTTTATATAGATTAAAATCTCTTTTTCATAGCATTAAACTTGCAAGAACCTTTATAAACAACCAGAAGAATCGAGTAATTCGGTTATGGCGTAAGGCACAAACCTCGTTACTTTGTCGAAAAAAAATGCATTAATTTGAAAAAAATATATATATAATCAAATTTAATTCTTTACATCCACAAGAATCTCTTCAATTTTCATTCCAGAAACACAAGAAACGGTTACATTTTCGTAATTAATGGCCAAAATATGGATAAAAATACTTCCGCCATTTTGAATTCCATTTTCAAATTGTATTGTTTTTTTTTTTTTCTGGAATATTTTCGCATTTTATTTACACAAAGATTTTCGAGTAAATATTCAAAAGACGCAATACGATTTTTAAATCATTTTTCCATTCATAAATCACAATTTCCATTTTTTTCTTCTCAAAAAACAAAGATTCTTTCTGCGAATGCCATAGTTTCTTTGTTACTTCCTTAAAAAATACGTCGAAAATGCGTAATTTAATGAAAAAAAAAAAACGTTGCGAGTCGTTATTTTAAGCGTAAACATTTTTAAAATTACATTTATTTAGTGACTAACTCCATTTTTATTCCTTTACTGTTATGACGTCAGAACTGAATGGCAACAATTTAATGACTTTAAAAGAGCTTTTTAGTCATCAAAATACTCAGAAAATGAATTCTTAAAACTTATATTCTCCGAGGAAATCCCATTTTCTATCTTTTATACTTTAATTCGCAAAAAAAAAACAAAATGTCTGCCGGATCCACGTAGTGACGTCATTACCGTCACGATCGTCTGCTTCTCTAAGTTACTTTTTTTTGTGTTTTTTTAACGTTTCTTCTTCACTCAAATTATTTTTATGGGTGGAGTTAGCTTACTCGCGTGTTTCAACTTCCATCTGTTCGTTGTACGGCAGATGGGCGACCTTGTGTAGGATATTCTCCACCTGTTTAGAATTAGTTCCATTAATCCGTCCGCCATAACGCACCTACCTTTACCCTCACGCCCCCTGCTGATAAAATCGCCTGACCTAAATAGATATTACAAAATTCGTTTGGGAAATGAATTGTTTTATTATTATTAACTCGAAACGTCGTGACGAAATACGTTTTGCTTTTTATTTATTTGTATTATTATTATTATAGTATATAAAATATACTATATTCACCATTTCTTCTTTTCGGAAAAAAAAATTATATATATATATTATATGTATGATGACGTAAATGTGTTAAATCATGACGCAATAAAAGTGGGCCGGGAAATGATCCGATGCCCCTGGCGCCCGATCGATGTATTAACGCGTTGACCTTGTTACTGAATGCTTAACAGGTGTTCGGGAATCGAAGGCCGGAGGGACCGGTCCATACCGGGATGGGCGTTAACCGATGCACGTGCGACCCGTCAGCTCCCAATCGGCGATTCTGATGGTACGGATTGATCACTTTCGCCGGTTTCCTTTTTTTTGTCTGTGGTCTCTTTTAAAGATCTGCATAGATAATGGGAGACCCCGATTGGAAGATGGCATGCAGCAACCATTCTAATTTTACTACTATACATCAATCATATTCGTTCGTTTCCATTCAATACGAAGTCTAGAATGTACGTCTACGATTTCCCCCCTCAAAAACTGATTATATCTACGTAACGAGACGATACGTAAAGCTCTATCTTGGTATTTTTCTAAGAGGAAAAACCCCCCGAAAATAACTCTGACAACGTGTCCATTAGAAACCCGCATCCGGAAGCGCTTTCACAATAAACAAATAAAAAGCGGCAGAGATTTTTTTTCTCTTCTCGATTATGCCACCTTTAAGACGCCTACAGTCAAAATTACACTCGTTTTCTATGACTTACGAAATTTATTAATATCGTTATCGACACGCAACGTGTGACGTTGCCGATTATTAAGAGGAAGCAAGAGATAAGGAGCGATAAAAACAGAGGAATTTTCAAAAGCCCCTTTTCCCTGAGGGTAGTTTTATTGATCAAAACTACTTACTTATCGAACAAAATATAAGAGTGCCACCGTGGCCGACGTCACGTAACATAAGTCGACTTCCTCATCCCTCGAAACTTGGTTATTGTATTTCTTTTATTAGTTCTTTCGCTACGTTTTTATGATAAATTTAATGCCTGACTTTATTGCTTTTGTATATAATAAAAGCTTCAGCATGTGGTCACCCCCTCTCTAACTTAACGCAGGGAAGGTCGAATCGTGGGTTTTTTTTTTATTCTTTCTATTACGTAGGACTGCGTGTTCGCGTAACTGAACTTATTGGATGTAAACGAGGGATGGTTGTACGGCGTGATCCCTCCTCCCTCGCGAGTTTAAACCCTCTTTCGAATTAGTGTGACATTGGTATAAACAAATGACTTACCCGTTCGTGCAGGCTTCTCAAATCATTAGTGATGATTTGCATCCTGGGTTCGGAATAGGTATCCGAATCGTCGTCGGCTTCGTGTCCATCCGAGTCGGCACCACCTTTAGCAAGTTCCGCATCGATCTCTTGTTCCATTTGCACCAGTAGCGGCGCAGGCATGCCAAACATGGCACCTCTTCTCGCCACTTCCAAAAGGCATAGTATGAAACTCCTTTCGTTCTTACGCATCACCAGATCTTCCGTTTCGAAGAGTAAACAGTCCTTGATGGCTAGACTTCGGCACCAAGTGATGAAATTCGATACATTGTCGCGTGCGTGGAAAGTGCCGGGCATGACCCCTGTCCTATAGACAACATCCCTATCGGGGATGGGCATATTGACCCCATTGTGACCCGCCTTGTGCCAATCGCGTGCCATGTGAAGCACATGATTAGCGTGTTTGCAAAGTATAACACCGGTCTCTAGACGATCCATAAAATTGTCCACATTGATGTCCAAATCGTAAAGGCTATTCAACCATTCGGCCAAATCCTCCTTCATGGCGTATAGATATTCTTCGCTTGATTTGAAGGGCCGGAAGGGCCTAGGTTCTAAGTGGCGTAGGAGATGAAGATCGTCGATGGCTAGCCCTTCGCCACCGCCGGATGGACAAGTATCCACGTCGTCTGCGGCCATTCTAATTCCCTTCATAATCCGTTACGTTAGAAAGGTGCACGACTAAACACTAACCATGTCATTTTGAGGGAGAGGTGCACCTCGTACCGAAACACACAGCTAACTAGTTGACAAACTAGCTTTACGCCAAATAAAAACCCTATGTCGGCTGAGATACATGTGACCGCATTGCTGTAGTGACGTAGTAGTACTCTTTCGTAGCGCCATCTCTCGAGATGACAGTAAAGCTGAAGCGATCAACAACAACCCACCATTGAGAAAATTTCCCGTCTCTCCGATCCCCCTAGGGAAATTCCCTAATACTATCCGCGACGCTCGCATTCCGTAACACTGCACCTCCCGAATTTCGGGGAAAATTACACATCGTTTTCGACAATTTAAAAAAAAAAATTTCTTTAAAAACGTTTCCGTAAATGTTCACAAATCGGGACACACAATGCCGAACAAATTGACCTTGTTTCTAATAAACACAGAAAAAATCGTACCGAAGTCCGAAAAAAGAAAACATATACAGTACACGAATATAAATTGTATACTTTATTATTAAATAACTTCACAACAGGGAAGAAAAATGTCTCGACTAAATTAGGGAAAGGATGATAAATCATCTTTGCCCAACGGGGGTATAGAACACAACTAATTTGTAAGGATGCCAAATCGTGATTCACAGTTGTAATCTTTAATTTCCCTAATTAGGATCGCTGTTGCCATTCGGCATTACTCATTAATTAGGTTCGATTAGAGTGCGGTCTATTTTTTTAATTAATATGAAAGTTTTAATCGAAATAATAATAATAAATTTTTCGAAATTCTTTTGTGAATTGTATCGATGAGAGGCGTTTCCTCACAGTTCCACTTTATAAGATTGGAATGTGTTAATTTTCACTCTTACCGGATGTTGTCATGGCGATTGCCTCTTCACTTTTGTTTAAATAAAGAACTTATTTTTATTTATTAACATTTTCTATAAATAATTTTTAAATAAAATATTCATTTTAAATGATAAATCGTTAAAATTTCGAACGTTATTTTTTTTTTGAAATTTATTCACAAACTCGTCTTTCGTTACCATAGCAACTAAAGTTTTAATAATTTTGTTAAATTTCTTTTATTTACGGTTCTTTTTGTATAAAATCGAGTTTATTTCTAACGTATTGATATTAATTTTTCAATTATTGTGCATTTTAGTAATAAAAAAATTTAACATCGATATTATTTAAAGCCGATTAAAATCTCGCAACCCATAACAACACGTGGCTTTACGATTAGTAGTAATTAATTTAATTAAATCTCCATAAATTTTATATATTAATATCCCAAATTAAATTTTCAGTAATTTAATCTTCGGAAATCTCAGAAATCTCTTTATGAAGTAGCCATTAAAAGTCAAATTCTTGTTGTCATAACAACGAAGTTTTTTCCCCCTCTTTCTTTCCGTGCCAGCTGATAAAGTTTATCTAGTTTAACGCAATTAATACAATTTATTAAGAAATTATTTCCTTCATAAAACTCAATTATATGCTTAAATAGATAAAATTTCCATTTGTCATCGACATCGACGTATTTGAAATTCTCGTTACTATAGTTACGAAAATTATCTACTGTAGTTCGTAACGAATGAATAAACTCGATTAAAAGTCTATATTAATGTATTTATTACAATTTTATCAACGGCGATGACGTTATTATCGCTTTAATTACTAAAAATGATCTCGATGACAAAACGCAAATAATGAGATTCGACCCGATTATAAATAAAACTGATTAAATTGATAAGTATCTGCTTGCTATTTACATTAAATTAAATAATAATAAATATAAAAGTGCATATTCCAATTTATGAACATTTTGACTAATGACTAACTATAAAAAAAAAACATTAAAAGATCCCGTTGTCTTAGCAACCTGACGTCATTTATCTTATACCCGATAAGTGCAATATAATTAAATATAGATTTAATTCATAAATATTAATACTTTCTATACGAGAATTTAATCGATTTTTATACGATTGACTTTTCTTAATAGTCATTACTAAAAATATTATTTATTGAGTAGAGAGAAAAGTTGAATTTATTTGCTTGTATATTCTTTTTTTTTCTTTTTTATTTCGTAATTTTAACTTAGACACAATAATTTGATAATTGCGCTTCCATTTAACATATTTTTTCGTTTTTTATTACAAGCATTTTAATTATATTATATTATTTTAGTAGTGACGTCAGGTGGACATTTCCTCGTCACGTGGTCGGCCGCGACTTTTTAATCGTCTGGTCGAGAACAAAAGGTAATTTGTTCGTAGTTTATTTTTCGTGATTTGTAGCAGTTTCACGCAATTAAAAAACGAAATTTTTAAAGTAATAAGACACGCGGAACTGATTTAATGGCTAAGAAACACGATTTTTAACCGAAAAACCCAAGTGGGACGTCCGTAAGGAATGTAGTCACGTGGGCTTTCATTTTATATATTAAATGAAAATTTAGTTAATTTGTAAGCCCATTTTAAGAAAAATAAACGTTTAATCGTTTAAATTATAAAAATTAACCGAGTTTAAAATGTCCGGCATATTTGTGCCAGACGATAATTACGCATAGCGCCATCTGGTGCGCGTAATTGTCAATAACGAAATGACACGTGGTTTAATGAAACTGAACAGTTTATCCTTCACAAGGTCATTATGACTCATTACCTGCAAACCTGACTCACTGGATCATACCTTCCAGACATACATTAATAAATATTTATACGAATAATTAATTTTTCGCTATGCGCATCTTATAATTCAATTAAACAAACCCCTTTAAAAAACAAACATGCATTAATAAAATTGATATTCTACATTCAGATCGTTATCAGACGCTCTTAAGCTATTTCCTATGCAAGAATTTTAATAAATTAACTGATGTCAGGCATTAATTCTTTCAAAAAATTCACTGATATTGTGTGATTTCTATCTCAAGTTGTGATTAATTCAAAAAACAGGTTTTTATTATATACACGACAAGCAAGACAGATGTTAAGAGTTTTCATTTATTATTTAACTGCAATATTTTTGTAAATTATCAAAGAAACACTTCAGATAGTTTTGTGGAGATAACCGGACTGTATCAGCTTTCATCTGCTTATAAACTGTATGAATGGGTTTTAAATTAAGCGCGAAAAATAATTAATTAATTTGAGCTTTAAGAATGTGCATATTAAATTTTAAGCAAGGATTTTTGTTTCTGTTCTGATTGTATCGGCTTTCGTTAATGCTTACGTGATGTCGACTATATTAAAGTGACCCAATTTTGGCGGAACTTTTGATATCCAGCTTAATAGGGTCAGGGCTCGAAAGTCAATATCGGTCGCATTGGATCAAGGACTATTTTCCAAAATACAACCCAAAAAATTGGAGTTGTGACCCTCGAAAATACTCAAAATTAGTGATAAAATGCATAAGAATTGATATAGTTTTATTTTAAAGCAATTTTTTTTTTTTGCATTTATTATACATTGACTTTAAGGTAAAAAACAATAATATGCTTAATTTCTCACATTTATTAGGATATAAATGAATAATTATTAAAAAATGGCACTTAGTTGTAGCATAAAATAATGCAAACAATAATAATAATAATTCAATTAAATTCAAGTGCTGACTTTCTTCTTTAACTAATATTGCTAATTGAGTGTCACATTATTTGATATTTATAAAAGATAAAAGTGATTAACATACAAAGACAATATTTTCAAACAAATAAGACTGTTTCTATACAGTACATAATAAGTATTTTTGTAAAATTACTGTTTTATATTTTCATTCACTGCAAATATACTTTAATCGCATTTTCTGTATCTCGTTATCATTCAGTGAATATTCATTAAAAATAACATTAATCTAAGTTCAAGCAATTTACCGAATACTTTTGAGATGTATTTTCTTCACCAGAATATATACACTTCTTTTTTTTGTCTATCGTATACATGACAGATACAATACTGCATGAACAGCAGCTTCTTATAGTATCCCACCTAGTACCAGATAGGCCCTAAATATAAAGAAACCAGCTGTGAAAATTGATAATCCAAGCTGGACCCTTCAAATGATAGGCTTTACTGCTTTAACCATTCATCCATCTGTGTATATCGGTAGTAAATTTATTGGTTTATACCCACAGAGATCAAACCGTGGCTCTTCTATATTACAGCTTCTGTATATTGGACCATTTATGACATAAGTTATATATAAAATATTGTTCCAATACAGGTTATAGCAAACTTTAATTAATAAATTGCTTGAATTTGGACTGATGAAAAGAATCCTTTTGTTCTTTAATTTTCAACATTGCATTTTATAATTAAGTTTTTTTTCCTATACAAATATTAATTAAACTGAATTATAGCTTAACCAGTCTCATTTAGTATGACTTCTATTAATCATGAGAAAAAAAGAAACTAATATTTTGCTATGAATATATGTTTCTTACACAGCAGGCTTTCTGCACCTTTATTTTGATTATTTAAAAATGTGGCATATTGTAAATTCTGTTTATATAAAATAAAATTAATTTCAGTAAATGCTAATAAGGATATTTTTATATTAAAAATCATTCCACATTTTTTTGAACACATCCATTAATATTTCAAAAATATTTAAATTATGACAAATCTTTCAACTTGTCAATATAGTACCATTGTCGATTCATGAATTTGGTACTGTTCTACTGTTCACTTCGTGTAATTGAGCACAATCAATGAACATTGAAATTCTAAACTTGCTTGAAACATCGGGTATGTTTCAATATGCATTTAATGATGCATCAGCAAACTATGTTTAATATTCACTGACATATTCATCAGTTTGTATACACGGATGGAACACAGTTTACACGTGTAGCCACTCGCTGGTCTGTGGATACAGTGAGCTCTGACAAAGAAATATGGCTACCTCCACAGTTTCATTATTAATACTATTTTAAATATCATCTTTATTAATCCAAAGTTATTTTGACAAAAGTCTTCAAATGCCACTATAGCACCGTTTGCTTCCGCTGTCTTGTTAGGTTGACAGACATTCCAGCAAAAGCGTATTAAACCTCTCACTGGTGCAGCAGTTTTAGCCGAGACTGATTGATACTGGAATGTACCCATTTATAAATTAAATTAGTATCTATTAATATATCTTTAAAAAAGTAACAGATGTGCTAAATCCAAATTACATATTTGTAATTAACTTTTCCTGTTATTAAGACCAGATCCAACAGACTGGAATACATCAAGGTGATTCTGACAGTTTATAAATGATTCTACATACAACCATAAAAATCTTAAATTTCTCTCAAACATTTATTTGATGCCACATCAAAACAAACCGTGATATCACCATCTAAACACTCTTTCGACAAAGTCTTGTCATCGAATTATTAAACTAGTATAGGAAAATTCCATTATTTATACTCTTATTTAAGTCCTTGTTGAAAAGAAACTGATAATTCCATCGGAGGTATATGACCACTGTCACCTATTCCAAACACTATTACTCTACCATTCGGTTTAATTGTTATTGACGTTATACTTGCATGGAACAGCATAAATCTTTTCCATGCTTCCGGCGGTACTTGCAGGGCTCTGAAAGAAAATGAAGATTTTAATATAAGCAGAGAAAAATTCAATAAATATTTATCATTTGAAATCACAAAAATTCAATGTTATCTTGCACCTAAATAATGATATAATATATATATATGTATATATATATTAATAGCCCAAGCATGGGAATAAAGAATGTCGATTGATTTATTAATGCACATTACACTATACAGTCTATACATATGCACAAGTGCGACTTGCAGTAAACTTTGGATATGTAAAAAATCGAGTCCAGCATCCCAGTCAGATTGTTTTTTTCTTTCTTAACTGACTCTATATGGTGAAAACACAAGGGCATTTATCCATGTTTATTACATGTTTGGCAAGGACAAGGCTAACATATATGAGTCAAATCATTCATGGAAATTTTTGAGGTCTTCCCGGACTCAAATCAGGATCCTCTAAAATGGTAGATAGAATAAGTGCGACTCAAAGATAGCGTTAGGATGGCTCTAGGATACTTTAACTGAGATGTCAGAGATGTATACACACTAGCATGCTACAATAAACATATAGAGAAACACACAAAGGTCATTACTTAATGAATATATTTAATTAAAAATTTGTAACAACACGTGCTTATTTATATTCTGAATGCATTCTCTTCATCTGGAACTTGTCCCTGACCTGTTCGTAAATTGACTTTTAGACACGTAAAGAAAACTATCAACTTCTTTCAACAAAACAAACATTTTACGTATAAAATATACAGGGTGGTCCAGAAGTCAGTTAACCGTACTCTATTTCATTTATTTTAGGTATACACTTACATAAATTTAGTTTATGATTCATATATTTAACAACTGGCTTTTGGGCCACTCTTTACTTAAAGCACTGAAAAATATCTTAATTAGAAGAAGAAATTAAAGTATTTTAATACAAAACAATACCTTAAACAGAACAAATGCCGCATTACCCACTGATAAAACTCGATCCAGTCAATTATTATAAGCTTTGTTTTCGCTTAATTCTAGTAAATTTTATCGAGTTTCGTAGAAAAATAGTAATAGATTTGGAACAGAGTAATCCTATATATTTAAAAATGTCGTTACCTGATATTCCACTATTAAAATAAATACACTTCCCACACTTGGATATCGAATTACGATCGGTAGTGAATAGGACCGATTATTTCATTAAATCGAATCTCTGCAGTCATTAGATCGATAGGATCAAAATAGAAATACGAAGACGCTATTTTAATTTATTAATCAATATTTAAATTAAATATATATAAACTTGTGCCACATTTAACGTAATTTAATAGTGCCACATTTAATTAAATTTGTCGTGGAAAATAATTTACAGAGACTTAAATATCCTCAATTACTTCATTTACTTTCTCGGCACGAATACCACGATAAATAATTTCTGTGTACGAGGCTCTAAAATAGCTAATAAATCAATGTTCTATAGAAGATGCATTCGGGAAGAATGTTATACTTTAATGAACTTATTGTTAAGAAAATACAATTGTGCAATCGTGCATACTCCCATCTCATTTACAAAGGAGTTAAAAATAGCTGAGTACACTTATACTGAAATTTGATGACTCAAGTAAACGACACAACCTTAAAGGTCTTTGCTCGAGTCATGCAATTCCTGTAAATGAATGAGTTAGACAAAAATGTCAAGTTGTATTGAATGAATTGTCAATTCATATATAGTAGTAAATGGTTTTTTATGCATATATACTATAATATACTCCATAATATAATAATACAAGTCCTGTCAGTATAAATCCACCTTTACACGAGTACAGGATCAAAAGATATAGTTTTATTATTATTTGATTAAATTGCACAAAACATCTAATTATCCGTTAAGCATTATAAAATGCATAATAGCTTTATTTATTTTTAAAATTTGCATTTAATTATACTCATTCAGTTTTGGTAAAATCAATCACAAGTTAAAAATAGTATTAAAACAATAAGTGAGTATTTTCGGAGTATTCACTTCATCCTGGCTTAATTTCCTTTAAGTATTTGACTGCATAAACAATGCACGTCGGAAATTTAATTACAATAATACAGATATTTAAAGTTATTGAGCATTTTTCAATGCATAATGGATAATTAGCAGATATAATATCTCATTAAAGATGAGAGAATATGACAATTTTGTTCTTATTCAACCCATAGACGAGCCTAATGACAGCATGTACTGTATTTTTCTCAATTAAATTCCTGTGCGGTTATTTTTAGAATATACGTATCCCCATGGGTTCTTTCCAGACTGTGGTTTATTACGTTGTAACAGGAGATGAATGGTTAAAAATTGAAAGAAATACCTTAATTATGCATTTTCCAAACTCTCAAAACAGTTTATTGACTGTATTTATGAGTTACAGCTATAAGATTCGAAATACCGATAAGCTCTCGACTCGCAAACTTTATCGCGACTTTCCTATGCTTAATATTTGATAATATTTATAATTTTATTTCAAATAATATTCCCATAAAGCTTTGAATAGTGCACTCTCTGACTCTAGACAATTTGAAGGAATAGAATTGTAATTACACTCCTTACCTGCCACTCTGTATAGTGCACATTTCAAAACATTTTCAACCTGGGGTTTATTTCTAACAGTACCTTAACTCCCTCAGATTTAATTGAAGAAATACAGCATATACAAAATTGTCCACCCACTTTGTCAGACCTAATCATGTGCACAATATAATCAACGTTTTCAAAGTCACTCTTTTGCATTTATATAGTGTATATTGTTAGTTACATTGCAGCGATTAAAATTGCTATATTTACAACGTAAAAGATATTTTTTGTATGAATTTTAATACATGTTCAAGATAAAATGAAGCTTTATAACCTTACAGTAATGATTAATTTTAGATCTTAGACTAAATAGTGTGTTAATATTTATTATTATTATTATTAAGATATTCAATACTTAACATTTATTATCTCCCTAACACATTTGTAAACATTCCCAGAACATATTAATGCTGAATCATCACAACGATAAGTTTACATTTCCCATTTTTGTAAACAATAAGTCAGTAATGTAGCAACATTGTCCCAAATTCTTTGCTTGTGGCTATAAATTAAGAAAACAATATTGTGCAACACGAGTTGCAATCATTCATACAGCAAGAATGTATTTTGAAATATGTACGTATCTAAAAATCGATAGAAATCTCGTGTTTTGGATGGTGACGTTACTTGAAATGTTTTGATTTTTTTCAAAAACTGTAGAATAAATATTTAAATAGTTTAAAAGCCAAACAATTGTTCATTTTGTTAATGATCTATCTTGCCCAGAAATCATTAAAAATTGTAAATATTTGATACTTTTCTTCTTAATATTCCTTATAAATTTAAACTGAAAAGTTTACAATTGCTTTTCCTCAAGTTTTCAATCCAGATAAAATTACAAGAAGGCACTTAAAATTCACTCCATAGACTTGTCAATGTGGATAATGTATGGTAACTAAGATCGGATACATTGTAGTTTTTGGTAATCTCTCTGTTGTCAGTGTTATAAAACACAAACATATGTCTAGTTTAAATACATAGCAGCCTGTAAGCATTTTAGACGCAAAAGAACAATATAATCGGAGATCCAAGATATGCCGTCGAGTTCTTATTACGTAAGATTATCCATAGTATATATCTATACTTTGTATTCCAGAAAGTTGGCACAGCCCAAGAAATGAGATAGGATCTAGTAAGTGACAAATGTGAATTGCATGTCTAACTGAAAAACCATAAAAATAAATGAATAAAAAAAAATCAATAAAACAAGGAAAAGGGCCTTCTTATTGTCCAAATGCACATCATGGGTTCGGCCAAACGGTGAGGGAAAGGCCTAAAAAATTAGCAACAAGTTGCTAAACTCTTCTGGCAACAATTTGGTGGCACCATCTGTTATCATATTTTATATATAACTATTATGTATAATAGTTATAATTATAACTATTATAAAATAGTTAAATCCGACCCTACTGGAGATACACACGACCCTCTTTATCTCTCCGCCCCCTCGACCTTTAATCATCAAAATTTAACGGGAATCTCCCTAATAAACAACCTTCCTGCAAAATTTCTGAAATTTTCGACAAAAAGCACAAGAGTTATTAAGCTTCAAAAAGGGTTTAAAAAAATTGTGCCCCTTCCATACTCAAACATCCATACATACAGAAATTACCCCTCAATTGTTTTGCATTTCTCGGCAATTCAAGGTCCCAAGTCCAAAAATTAAAAGTCTCGGGGAGTCATTTTTTTCTGACCGATCGCCATACTTTCCCTCTTACGTATAACTGTCGGGAAAGTTTAAAAAATATAAAAAATCTGGGATTTTTACCCTTACAGATTTGTCATCCATCCAGTTGTCAATGATTCAATGTTATGATACTGGAAAAATTAAACTTCTTTCCTATTATATTACTAATAAAAATAATGACATTAAAAATCTTTTAAATGTGTGAAAACTACGACAAATTTTTTATTTATCCATAAATTACGTTCAGGAAGCATCGCATATCTAGCTGTCGACATATTAAACACTTTAACAACTTCCAGCAATTATATTCTTTACAAGATCCATTGTTTATAACCAGTTTTCTAATTGACAAAGATTGATACTGGTAACTTTTGTCATCGATATCATATAACATTAGAACTTAACAAAGCTTAATGTAACCGGCCGTTAACGATATATTTATTTTCATCGTCCTTGTCCTTCTTAATAGGACGATGGAAGAGAGAAGATAAGAACGACCGCCAAGTTGAGTTTATTTTCAATATCAAAAATTATGGAAGTTTAAATCAAAATGTACACTCCTTAGTAACAATACAAAGCTAGTTTAATGAGATTTTTTATGAGAAAATACAGATTTTTGAAGTTAATTATATCAAATAATCATACCTTTAGCAGGTGTTTGAAGTTTCTGAATAACAACCCACCTTTTATCGTATTTTTATTTATTTTCTTAATGAAAAGTAGGATTTAATACTTTATAGTTATTCCTGCCCTAGCAAGTATTTTAATTGTATTATTATTAATTAAAAAAATAAAATTGCCTTATGTTATACATTAGTTTGACCCCTGATCCAGTCACATTTTCATTAAAATTTCTTTATTTAAAGCATCATTATAGTAAAAAACTGCATCACTTTTGTGACAAGAGAATTTAAAATTGCGCGTGGTGCCATCTGTTACAGTGTTTTATTAAAAGTTTTTTATTATTATTATTTTAAAATGGCAAAAAGCTTATTTTTAGGGGAGAAAATGCTAATAATGAGTAAAATAGTCATTAAGTCTGACCTGACTTGAAATATGACACGCTACCTCCTCGACCTTTAACTGTCAAAATGTAATGGCATCGATGCCCGTAATACACAAACCGCCATGCAAAATTTTGGAAATTTTCAACGAAAGGCACAGGAGTTATTAAGCTTCAAAGTGGATGAACGAAGTTGTGCCTCCTCTCACACATGCAAAAAACTCCCAAAGTTTTTTGCATTTCTCGACATTTCAAGGTCCCAAGTCCAAAAATGTGAGAAGTCTCGAGGGGTCGTTTTTTGACCGATCGCCACACTTTCCTTCTGTTAGATATAACAGTAATCGTTGTCAAAACATAACAAAAATTAGGGAAGAATCTGCTGCTGTAATTAATGAAATTTGTCATTATGAACAGCAAAAAGCAGGCCTTTCCAGGGAGCATCTTTGAGTGATTCATCAGGAAAATTTACTACTCATCTTTTGGTCATATAACGTAATGTAATTATATAGAAAAAGTTTTAAATCGCTTTTCATTTGTTTTATCAAGTTTATCATATATTTTTCTCTCTCAGAGGTAGGTGAAAATCCACATATGTCATCATCTTATCCTCAACTTCTTATGCCTTCAATTAAATAATGTTAATAGATAACTCTTTCTTTAGATCTTTATAAACTTGGTATGATTTGAGATGGATGAAACTGCTGAACATTGGATTTGCTCCCCACTGATGGACTGGTCGTATCGAGTTTTCTCTACGTCTCTAACACCTAAACAGGGGCGAGTTTTCCATAGAAAGTCCTTTTAGGAGGCATCCTTTTCGGCAGATCACCCGAGAGTTGCACTGCGTATTCCATTAATCCTAACCGAATTTGACATACCGCAAAGGTGGAGAAATGTCCACATACGCAGCTAAAAATAATCTTTACAGACCAGAAAATTTATTAACTGCTGCTAACAATTTAATAAATGTGTAATAAAATGAAAAACAAACTGATAATATATTGATTTCTGTTAAAAATATGCTAAGAAATACCAATAGTTTCTATGTCAATATAAATTCAATGACACATTAAATCACAAATCCATTAAATGATAGTAAAGTTTTTGATAATTACTTAAACAGGCAAAATTCCAAGTAAATAAACATTCGCTCATAATTGGGTGATTCGGCAATTCTTAAATATTTGCTATAGATACTTTAGTAATTTCAAAATCAATAATTCATTACTAATTTAGAAGAAATTATTTAAAACATTTAATTATTTGGCATGACTAGAACAATAACTTTATCAATAACTTACTTTGCATTTTTTCTCATACACGAATGCAGATAATACAACAGATCGGTTTGGTTTGATGGGATGTAACACTGCCGAAGAGAATTTGAGGACTTACTATAGTAAACTGGCCCCCTATTTAGGTGCTGGATGCACGAAGAAGATCCCAGAAAAATCTACAATCAGTGTCTAGTGGTAAGGACACATTGAAACAATTATAAGTAACACTAATCCATTATTGTTTGACCATTTTTTTTCTTTGCAGAACAGCAGCTAGTGTATAGCTGAAATAAAATTTCAACTATTTAAATTACTGCAAGTGAATAACCAATGCTTTAAATGTGGAACATTTTAATTGTTAACACCGTTAGTGATAGATAACTTATAATGCATGTTATCAAGCAAATGTCGAGTCTAACAGCTTGAAAAGATGGCTTAAAAGTGCCTATTTATGTGGAGAGACAGGCTGTCCATAAATTATGTAATGCAGATACGGGTGGGTAGATATGTGGAATTGTTACGATGTATTATGATGGAGTGGGAGTGTTTACGTAATGCTTGGCCACATAAGCCACCTACAGTTATGGCTGTATAACTGACAGCTCTTTATCCATTATGGTAGATTTTTATTATTATTTGTTTAAATTCTTTCACTATACGGGACTAACATGATTAGTCACAACTAACGAGCCCAAATTAACTAAGCATTTGCTGAAATTGAGTGGCACTGCGTGAAATTCTGATTATTAATCCTCTACGACAAATATAAACATAAAAGAGCTTTTTACAAGCCAGTCGTGAACTTTGCTAGGCCATTACAAAGGCAGCTTGACGATGAAGACAAGGCCTGATCATTCAAAAATTTAAGAATCTGATCTGGACTTAACAAATTACACTCTAGCCTTTACCGTACCATCAGGATTACCTTATGATATTCCTAAGCAGGATCCAAAAGAGGTAAGATAAGGCCAGATTAATCAGAAGTAATAATGAAGAATTCCCTCCAATTATATAGAAATGTTTTGTCTTAAAAGTGCATGCTACTACTTATTGATTGCAATTAGTCTACAGCAGCAGAAAGACATTTTCCAAGATAATATTAACTGAAAGCTTTACACAATAAATTAGTAATCATCCCATTAAAATAACTTGCACACAAATATTTACAACTTAAATTTCTCAAGCTACTAATATAAAAAAATCTACCAATGAGTTGCATAAATTATTTTTTAAATAAAATCTCATCTTATATTATTAATCATAATAAATAAATAAATTTGTGTATGGTATAATCTATTATGAGATTTTACTATAAAAAACTTTCTATATTTTTAATATAAATGCTAACAATGAGTAAAATCTTCATATATCTGACCCCAGATATGACCACGGCACTCGGTGGATTTATCCACCGAGTGCCGTAACCTCAAATAAAAAGGCTTCAAAACAAGGGTTTCTTTCTTAAATTAAAGTAATTCTTTGCCCAAAGCACCTTGTGTGTACTGTAGAATATTAAGATTTATAAAATGTAAGTAATTAGAATATTGCGTACAAATTTAAGGTAATTTGATAGTAATAAACTATAGTGGAACTTACCTGCATATAAAATAACGAATTACATTTGCATGACATACGATAATTTCATAACTGTCTTCTCTCTGAGAGGCTGGAGCTCTGTGAAAGTACTTCCTAAAGGCCGCTTCGATTCGTGCTCCGTCTTCAAAGAACTGCTAAAATAAGAAAGTTTTGTAATCAATAACTTTGTTTTGTAACTTTCAATTAATCATAAGTGATTCAATCTACTACTTGCCATACAGAATGCACTTCGCAACCGTTCGTCACTTTATGTTTTGCATGCAAGTTTACATATTCTGAACTGTATTGAAAAGAATTATGTGCAACCATGTCATATGGGGACATAAAAATCATCCAAACATACAGTCGACCCCCTATAACACTGTTGATTTTTCTGTTTTATATGAATTCCATGTTGTACAAGTCACTTAGATTTTACAAATATGTGAGCCGTTCACAGCCCGGCACACGTATTTGTAAAATCTAAGCGACTTGTACAACATGGAATTCATATAAAACGGAATAATCAACAGTGTTATGGGGGGGGGTCGACTGTACATTCCTTATCTAAGATTATCACAATATGTCTTTATAATGCAGTATTCTTTGTCCTTTACTTTTCTTCTATGGCATAAGCTCAATGTTCTGATCCCGAGGCTAGTGGACATTCTGCCATGTTTTCTTTTAATGTTCTATTGGCGATTTTGAAAGTCCATTTGTCATAATTTGTTCTTACAACATGGCCAGTTTATAGTCCGATGACAGTACAGAGTCTCAAGATTGCTAGCCGTTGCTAGAACATCATCAAACTGGCCAATGGCTAACTTGGCACATGGAATCAGCACATGTTGAAGTTGTACTTGATTTAATTTTGTGTCACTAGACCAGAAGTGTTCATCTATACTTTGATGTGTAGAGTGAAGGATAGCAATCATAGCAAAACCACAAACTTCCTTTTAGCAGTGGACTGTAAACCGACCCTTACTGTCACACAGACTTTCTCGCATCCCTTATCTTTGGTGTTTATCTTATGTTTACAAGTCCCTTGTGTTCATTGAATAGTTTATATATTTATAGTAGATATCTGTTTAATTTATCAAACTAAATTAATTTTTCTTTTAGATCCTAGCTAAAGTGGAAAATTTCAATACTATGAAAACCACTTGTTTGGTATTCCTTGATTGCATTTGATGAAGAACATTAAAAGGTATATTTTTTATTTGAATAATATTTAAGAAACACATGCTTAAAGAAAGGCAACATTAAGTACTGTACATATTCACTAATATTCATCTTACAGTTGCCAAGAAGCCCATTTCGTAATACCCATCATTGGTTTGGCCAGGGTTGTGATGGAGCCAAATGGTGTGAAATAGAACCCAACGTGCCCAGGCCAGACTACTACCAAGAATCAACAACTTTAATGACAATCAACTGCTAATGTGGAAAATAATGTCTGTGCAAAAATGTAGAAATAAACTAGAATTTGTAAAAGTTGCAAAACTGAAATCCCTATGCAAGTTAAATTTTTACAAATTCTAGTTTATTTTGCATGGGGATTTTGCAGCTTTCCAGGAGCATCCTAATTAGGATACTCTCAGAAAACTGTAAAGATCCAATTTATATTGTGCTTTCTGCATTCGAAATTTGAACTACTTCAATTAATCTAATGTCGTTCATTTATGTATCTGCGGAGAGAATCAACATTCGTAAATTAAATATGTCTTACGTGATTTTTCGGTCTCCAGTGTTTCGAAGGCGGTTCGGGAGGAAACGGCGCCCCTTCTCTCAATAAGTCGCATTCTTCCAATGGGACTTCGGGAAATAATTTGGAGATGATTTCTGCAGTCTCTCTGGCTCTCGTCATCGACGACTGAACGATTTTAGTGTAGGAAAATCCAAAGTCTTTGAGACGTTGAGCAGTTCTTAAAGCCTGTTTTCTACCTGGTAAGTAAAATGTAGTTCATATTCAATCTAATTACTTAAAATTTTAATAAATTTCAATTATAATTTGATACTTTTAATATCTTTTTGAACGTTACATTCAAGAAGTTCTAGCTATTCTATTGTTTTCACACCATTTCTATTTGCCCTATTCCACACCTAGTGATTTTTACCTTCAAAACAAACAAAACATTTCCCCTTTAAAAGGGGAAATGTTTTGTTTGTTTTGTTAAATTAGATCTGCCTAGGGGGAATGCCTTCCGAGAGGTCTTTTTAAGGGTAATTAGCCCCTATTCAGGTGTTACAGACATAGAGAAAACACAAAGAACTCCACGTGGCCAGCTTGTCTTGACGAGATGTGAACCCACAACAGAACTACCAGTGTTCAAGGAATGGAACCACTTGATTACTGGTGGGCCTCTTAAAGGGGAAATGCTTTCATTATGATGTTACAGAACAGTCTGCTTGCTGAAAGATGGTTCGAATAGTTGCATGATCTCTGGCAGAAGGGTCAACAGTATTTGAAGGTCGCAGCATTTAAAATGTTTTCATATCGACATATTCAAGCAATATGGCAGCGGTCATGGAGCTTTTTGTACTTTCCACGTAAAACGTTCCAGGCAAAGAAGTATTTAGTTAAAAAATGCTTTTAAAACTTACCTAGATCGGTGAGTACTCTATCGTAGTCACCGCTTCCCTCCTTAACATACTGACCATGTCGTATTAAAAATAAATGACGAGTCGCTCTCGATCTCACTTGTTCTAAACGTTCATTATATCTATTTTCCTCTTCTGCACTCAAATTCTTTGGAGGGTTGACTAAACTAGATGGTTCTCTCCTAGATAATTTAAATAACCAAATAAATTGTTTTTTATATCATCATTTAGGCTAGGTTTGTATTGACATATGAACCACTAAATAGATACGGGCCAATCAGTTTGTCCCCTTTTGTCGACCGTTTGACCAATTTGTTAGAGTCGAAACTGTCTCGACTTTGGTTTATTGGACTGATGGACCGATTGACAAATTGGATTGTCCAACAAACCAAAGTTGTGACAGTTACTCGACTAGTGTTTTGACTGGCCAAGTTCTAACTTGGATCAAGATTTTGCTTTGATGAGAGTGCATTTTTGGGTTTACAGTAGTTCGTATGACAATGTAAACCCAGCTTTATGTTAAGATTTTTTGTGAGTTAGTTAAATTTCATTTTAATGTAAGAAAATTAAAGTATAAATTATTATTAGTTTACGCCACACTACTGTCGGGGAACCACAGTAGGCAAAAAATTGTCGAAGAGTTTAATGGGATCAGCGGGAAGTCTAGATACAGCAACTTAAATTTATTCGGAACAAAAGTTTCCGGCCACGTTTAAAGGCCTTCCTCGGATTGTTCCAGGCCTTTAAACGGGGAATTATCGGCTCCTTCCTGGAATTAAAAAGGTGTATCTGTTACTTATTGTTCTGCGAGTACTAAGAGGGCCTTTATTCCAGAAGAGTTGCTCGCTGGATCCCTCAAACCGACAGGCCAGTGCCTTAAATGCTTCGGCCATCTCGACCATCCCAACTGTTCCACTCGAACCCATTATTTGATATTTGTCACACAAGAAATTCGTTTAAGATACATCACAAAACAATAACCAGTTAGTTAATCATGGAGTTTGTGGTAACATTCTTTCATCTTTCCATACATGCACATAAAAAACTGCCGATGTCGGCAGTTAGGATAATTGTATTGGGTTGTGGTATATACTACTCTAAATATGCCAAATCCAATAGCAGAGCCAGACATTTTTATCAGAACAAACTAAAGATTTCCCGTCAAAAGCCAAGAATCGCGACACCGACGGGCTTTGGATGCTTTCGTAAACATCCGGACCGACGGAAACCTTCCTCCTGGGCCTTCTACCGCTTTGCAGATTGCCGAGAAGACTTTTCCGCAACTCACAAAGGCACAACTGTCGGTCTCGGTTCTGCTTTGTTGACGTTCTTCGGCTTTCCATCAGAGATCTACCATCTTATTTTAGAACAGATTGAGATTTACAATGTAATCTTTCGTGGGACGTACAATGCGTGGGGCACGTTACATGCCCCGCGCATTGTACGTCCCACGTTGTTATAATAATACCACAAATACCACATCCGATATAATTTTCCTTATCTCCGCACCCGTGTACACCACACCTGAAGTGTGCCACATGCCAAGTATAGCTACAACCCGTTCGAATTCGTCAAAGATCTTCACAGCGACTCCAAATTTCCTCCATTAACTGCAACTTTCCACTCACCTATCCCAATTCGAATCCCATTTACCGTTAGAATTCGAAGGATACGTTAACAGCGAAGCGTTGGCACGCTTTCTAAAATCGACGGCCCCCGATATTGCCAAACAACCGGCAGTTATGCCCCCTCCGATGACACTCCACAGAAGCTTACTAGCAGACATTTTTAAATTATTCGTCAATTTCTCTAAACTTCCGCACCACCTGGCGGACGAAAAACCTCACGGGAAATGACGTCTTAAAATAATTATAAATTAACCAATCGCGATCGATTTTATTCGACCGTTCTTATTTATTATTATTATTTTATAAATTAAATCGCTACCGTAATCGAACCTAAACGCGTTTTTCGTATCGAAAAAAAAAAACGCACCACCTGGCGAATAAATATCTGGCCGGAATGACTCTACAGAAAAAGAAATTAAAAAAAAAAAAATCATACATTAACCAATCACATTCGATTCCTGTTTCTTTTATTCGTAAATCGAATCCGTACTACGATCGAACCTAACACGAATCGAGTTTCGTTTATAGGTTACGAGTGGAAGGTGGGCATGTCAGTGTCGATAGCAATTGATCGAAGCAGACAGGTTTGTTGTTGCTTTTTATACCGGAATTTTTCTTGTTTCGGGCGTAAATTTAACTTAATTATCTCTTTAAACTCGTTTTATCATTCCCTAATGTGTCTGGATCTTCTTATTTTACATTTTTCCTTCTTTGTTTACCTGTTTTTACAATGTTTACACGCCAATTGCGGCTGATTATTCGGGTGTGAGGCATGTTTTATTCATTCCGTTTGATATAAATGACCTCTGTGCGTATGTATGGTCTGTCTGTATGTGTAAAGTAAACAATTACTTCAACGTAGAGCAAAGCTTTTCCATTCTTACAAGTGAAATCTCTGCCAAATTACACATGGTTTTTCTACTTTCCGAGCAAATTAAAGCCAAAAATTGAATGCTTAGATGAATATTCTTATTACTTATATACAAAATATTGTGCTGTTGGTGTGTTAAACACATACACATATAAAATTTAATCGGGTCATAAATCAATCCGGCTGCAATTTCGTGTGTTTTTTTTCTTGTCCGGTTATTTTTGCCCCGTTAAGTTCTCGGAAACTTGTTTAATCCCCTCGGTGGTTTGTTTTTAAGAAATAAATTGGAATGCGTCGAAGATATAATCGTGCTAACCTTGAGTGGAACCGCTCCTCGAAATTTTGTAGTTAATGTTGGCGTTTTTGATTCTTCTTTCTTTTACCAGAGACCGGATTTATCGCTTTATAACTGCGATCGCACCGTTTCTGCGTTTAATTTTTGCCCGAGATTTTGTCGGCAGTTGCTTGTGTTTTGATATCCGCCTCGGATTTTGTCGGTAATCGTTCCTTTTTATGATATTTGGCTCGTATTATGTTAGCATTTTCTTCTTTTCTGATATTTGCCGTAGAATTTGTTTGCATTTACATCCGTTTGTTAATGTTTCACTTGAATTTTTCCAAATCTAAGTTGAAAATTAGAAAACCGAGTCGAGAAAATGCATTAAAATCCAGAAAGAAAAGCTTATTTTTACAGCAAAACAGTTACCTACTGATAAAAGGAAGCATTATGCCGACAGATAGCATTTACATTTCTTGTTTTAACAAATGGATACATGTTTGTTTTCATTTATACTTTTTTCCTCGGAACGAGTTATCGACGAGTATTTAGGTCGTTCGTACGGCAGTAGAAAGCAGAGAAGAGAGGAAAAATTTATATTCGTTTATCGTTACATTTCCTCTCACGCCCTCACCTGTATAGATAGAGTATTGATAGAGTATCTACATACCACATTATTTAATCATATATTTTGTGGATAATGGTTATTTTTAAAGAATAAAACTTCAACTCTTGCATCGTTGACGGGCAGCTACCTGTTGTTGACAACAAGAAAATTAGATACCGTTCAATAAATATGATTAATATCGATGAAAGAGGGTCGCCGCATCGTCAATTCATCGTGATAAACAAACATTGAGTAAGCGGCACATGAGAGCAATTTATAAATCACTTATATACGCAAGTGGAATTTTATTAAGTAATATGCTTATGAATTTCGACACTCGATTCTCCTTCCCTTTCATATTTTGTGTGTAATGATGTCAGAATGTCTTCCTTTTCATTAAGCAATAATGCTCTTGCAATACTTTGTATATCCTGGTGAATGGCAATAAACTTTAAATTTGATACACGTCTTCAAGTAAATATATAAAAGTATGTTGTTTACAGCAGAATAATTTTCGAATTACAAAAATTTATCTGCGCGAAAGGTAAGGCGAGAGGTTTTATCAAGATTCTGCTTAATTGGTTTATGTTATGAGGTTACATTATTATGAAAGTAGAGTTTAGTAATTAAACGATCAAATTACTTATTAAATTCATATAAATTAAGTTTAATATTTGACAGAAATTATCAGTTATGTTGCTCAAACTTCCATCTTTTCTTCCAGATGTGCTAGTTGCATATACAATCAACCTGATAAATGTTATTAATTAATATTAATGAGCCCTATTTAGCATGTATAATTTAATTAATAATTATACTAATTCATTTAAATTTAATTTTAATTCTTTAAATCCAATTTTAATCTCTTTTTTTGGAGCAACACAAATGCTTTCAGGCTTTGCATTCATCATAGAAGTTAACAGACGGGAATCTTCTGTATCTAATAAGAGAAATCTAAATGCGCATTTCTCGGAAGGAATGGGCAGGAGGCAAGAAAGGGTGCACATGTGCATTTCCGCGATCCCCCCAGACACTCCTATCTCTGCATATCTCTCTCGCTTTTCTCCTAGTAAACTTCCTGTGCTTATGATCTTTTGCTCCGTCAAATGCTCGTCCACTTTCCTCAATCAGGATTTCCTTGGTTACTCTTTGTTTAGCTTTCCTTCCACTCTTCCCAAGTGTACTCTCCAGTAATTTCTCACATTTACTCAATACAGCCAAATAATTGTAAAGCAGGCTTGTTTTATACCACATTCTTTCATGATATCCTCACTCCTTATGCAGTTCCTCTTCATCGCTCAACACATTCCCTTAAATATCTCATTTCGTGTGCAGTGATGCAACTCTTGTGTCTCTTTGCTATACTCATGTCTTACTACAGTATGTTGACATAGGAACTGCAACACTTTTATACACTGCCATTCTGCTTATGTGAATTTATTATAATTTTAATTTAAGTGTCCTTCTTTGCCAAACATTATTAAATATAAGCTCAATTAATTAACCATATTTGAAGGAGAATTTAAATCCTTCTGATAGAAATGAATTGCTCCTTAACAACTTTGTTATTTGGTCAATAAAATTAGTTAATTGGTGGAATTAGATGGGTAATTGCATGTTTGATTAACTTTTAATTGCTTTTTATTATGCAATTTGCTCAATTTACAAACCTTTTATCGTCGATTAAGTGATACCGACTGCAGTCATCGCATTTATTTGACAAATACGGGATTTACAATTAAAATTATTTAAAATATTTTACAGCTGTGAAACTAAATAATGGGTACTTCAGCATCTAAAAGGAAAGGAGGTGAATTAAATGGTAAGTCTGTAAATTATTCTGATGCCTTTTCATGTAATAAAAGCATGTTTTGATTTTCTGCAGAAGGTGTGTATTGTAGTAAAACCGACTCTGGCGCAGCGGAAGATGTAGTGGAAGTAACCGTGTGCAGAGAAGACGATTTAGAAAATGGAGAGTAAGTGCTTTCTAATTAATGAAAATTATATTTTATACACCATAAAGATTATTATGTGATAAAAATAAAATTATATTTAGAATGAAAGTGTATGAACTGGGTCAACAGGGAAGTGTCCTACTTGTGAAAGAGGATGGAACTTTCTCTGCTCTCGGTACGAAATGCACTCATTATAACGCCCCTCTAATTAAAGGTAATGATTAGTTAAAGTGTTAATTATATTTAATTACACTATAAATTTTAATTTAATTAATTGTATTTTGTTTTTTCTACTTTAGGTGTGTTGAGTAATGGTAAAATAAGATGTCCGTGGCATGGCGCCTGTTTTAATAGCAAAACCGGTGACATTGAAGATTTTCCCGGACTCGACAGTTTGCCGTGTTATAGGGTAAAGACTTACACACTTCATTTATAATACTTATGTAGCATGGCTCAAAGCCAGAAAAGGATCTAATAGATGGTGATTGTCTAAAAGAAAATGTTCAGCAAAATACTCTGTAGTATATACACAGCTTTAAAGCAGGAAGAATATAATGCTGCGTATTCTACACTGTATTATAGTATACAAAAATCTTCTAATTCTAATTGTTCTCAAATACCAAAACTTTATATTTAAATATATGCTTTTCATTGTAAGTTTTATTTATAGGTTCGAGTCGATGGCGGAGAAGTTAAAGTAAGTGCTTCTAGTCACGAAGTAGGGAAAAACAAGAGAGTTAAACCTACGTCAAAGAGAACCGTCGATGATAAGAGAACATTCATCGTCATTGGAGGTGGTTAGTATTTAAAATTTTTCATACAAAAATAAACTTTATGGAGTTTACAATTGTTATCAAAACAAACTTAATTAAAATTTATGCTCATTTACAAGGAAATACAGTTTCAAGGAAATTTAGATTTCAAGCATATCACATAAAATATACATATTTATTAATTAAGATGCTATCGTCTACGCGGAAATCATTAATCACTTTATATTTATCTCATTGCCTTGAAATCTTGTGTTTTTACATCTCTTCCTCTCTATTATCAAAGCTGGATTCATACCTACACACAGTGGTCAATGCTTTTCCTATAAAAAGAACCTAATTCTTTTTGCTTTATTTTCAACAATTCCTGCCAGAGCCGTAACTAGGCAGGTGCAACAGGTGCATTCGCACAGGGCCCACTTGGAAGGGGGGGCCCAAACTGCTGTTCACAAGAAATTATAGTTTTAAATCTTAAATTTTTCCTCCTTTTTACTGGCGATTACATTTTGCCTTATTTTTAGACCCTAGATGTCTGCTCACCAGTGTTCCCAACCGTGGCGACTTTTAGAGGGACGTAGTGAGATAGCAGAGACCGCAGAAAATCAGCCAAAAGTAGCAACTTTTGAAATTTTGTTTGTTTATTTTATGAGAAATTTAAATTTATAGATTTTTTTTTCTCTACTTTATAGAGCTCTCTGGAAACGACTAATATTATTATGATATACAAAACTGTATTTCTAGATTTTTCTACAGTGTGCNTTTTAAACATTAGAAATTTCAGTATTTAAATCAATTTATCTTGTTAAGTGTGGTTTTTAAATCAATTTACAGGAGTTTTACCGTCGACAGAGTTCCTTGAAAATACAAATATTAAACTAAATACTTCAAAGCAGATTGTAGTCGACGAGGTAGGAGATTAATCTAAGAAATCTACATTTAGTGTAGATATGTTATTTAATGAAATGCTTTGTAATTTAGTATATGAAGACAAACGTGGATGGCATATTTGCCGGAGGTGATATCGTCGAATTTCCACTGACTGTAATGGATGCCAGAGTAAATATTGGACATTGGCAACTAGCAATGGCTCACGGTAAGTAAAAGAAGGGAAACACAGTTTGTTTTAGTATCATATCTACAAGGAAATGACATTTGCGTGATTAATTTTCAGGAAGATGTGCCGCACTGAACATGCTAAATAAAAATGAAAAATTGCTGACGGTTCCATTCTTTTGGTCCATGTTATTTGGGAAGAGTGTCAGATATGCCGGTAAATGAATTTATATTTCACCAAATATAATTATATTAAACACCTTTTTAAAAGCTATTTTAAATTTTTAGGATATGGAGGAAAATTTGATAAAATTACAATGCATGGCGATGCACATAAATTGCAGTTTGTTGCATATTATATAAGGTAAGCTTTCATATGTAGTAAAATAACCAATTTATTTGTGAAGAGTAGACTTCAAGATGCTGTGAGCTGATTGTATATTATATTATCCTGCTACACGTGAGAAATGCTTAAATCTTTAACATTTATTTACTACTGTTTTTAGGAATTACCTGTTAAACTAGTTGGCATCACTGAGTTTACTCCTCACGTTATTAGGTTACACAATGTAGACAATTTACACTTTAAGCTAGGTTTGCACTGGCATACAAGCCTCTGCAAATTAGATACGAACTGTCAGTTTGTACCCTTTTGGGCAACCATTCGACCAGTCGAGTGTTTCCTTAAAATTGACAGTTATGAATGAAACCCTTTCGACCAATTGTTTTCTCACTCAGCATTGTGTATATGATGAGAACAATGTCCCACTTTGGTTAGAGTTTGCTTTGTAGTGATTCATTTTTATAATAAATTTTTGAACTTTTTCTTGTAGAGAAGGAAAGGTAGTTGCTGTAGCATCTATGAATAACGATCCTATTGCAGCCAAGTTTGCTTCGCTTCTGCTTTCTGGCAAAGCGCTAACAAAAGACGACGTAGAGTAAGTTACACAGATTGAAACCCGTTGACTCACGTAACTTCTATACCAATTTTTCCATTTGTTTTTTTTTTCAGATGTAGTTCAGAAGAGTGGCCATGAAGTACATAACCGGGAAAATCTGTATATATGCATTGTTATAAAACACTTGCTTTTCTAATCGAATGAGTATTTTTAACAAGAAGCTTAAACCGAATTCTTTTGTTAAGCATTCCATTTTTAACAAAAGGTTATTTTTCTTTGTTTTTAATTTAAAGATAAGCTAAATTTGTAATTATAATTTATAGTTGATTAAAAATTTTTGTTTTTAATAATTTGTTTCTTAGTTTAAACAATTATGACTCCTCCAATACGGTTATACAGTAGCTCAAACTGTAGTTAAATTCCCATTAAGTGAGAAATTACATGTTGAAAATAAAACCGATCCTAATGTTGGTTCTGTTCATGACCCCCCACATTCTACAGCAGATCCCCAAGACCAGGATCATTGGCGAGTTTCCCTCCCCACTCGAATCCGAGACCTTAGTGATGTAAGACGCGGGACCTAACCACTCGACCCGGCTGCTTTGGGATATGATAAGGCAGCTAAATGACAAATATTTTCATTCACAAATTAAACAATCATTTACAAAAGCAGATTAGATTTATTAGAGACAATAGAGGAATTTCACCGACAAATTTTGCAATGACAGACACGACATTAAAAACAGAAACGAAATAGGAATCAACACAAGAAATGAAAGAATGACACGAATTAAATACTCCAATTAAATTGAACTCAATATTCCACAAGAAAGTCCAAGCAAAGCAAAAAATACAAGCTGACCATCTTCACACCAGGCCCCCTGACTAGAGTCCGGTCAGTCACTACCATGTGGGGGCCATGGTTCTGTTAGTCATTGCACAGATACGCATGCTAAAAAGCCACAACATTAAACATGACATCCTGCCGATCAAAAGGATTTGGCTTTAAAATTGTCACGAGTAGTTTGGTCTGGATTTCTCGGACCTCATTCTTCTCCATTTGGCCACACCATTGTAGATCTGGCCAAATACATATGGGCATAAAGGGCCTTCGGAATGGAAGGAGCTGTAGAAGAAAGTTATAATCACATATACAATTCATTTCCAGCATTTTATCATACGTTTTGTTACGGATGAGAAAATACAAAGTAAAAGTAAATTTCACTAATTTTTTTCAATTATATTCTAGCATAGAGAATGGTTTTGTGTCCCGTAACATGCTGAACAAATCAGCTCAAACCTGGTCAGCGGGAGATTTTCGCAAGCAATCTGCATCATCTTTGGGCTGCTTCCCACACCTGTTATTTCTATCATGGTCCGCACCCACCGGGCAAAACCACTATACACTGGTAGCCGATAATGGTTTGCACCCGACCTGCGGGCCGACCACGTGGAGTTTTCTAGCTTTTCTTCACGTGTAAAAGTAATTATGGAAAAAGTTCTAATTGAATTCTGTTACACTTACAATGGGAAATCGAAATTCAATATACTAACATAATTGTTTTTTCTTTGGTATAATATGTATATATGGCCAATTTTTTGGGAAAAAATTTCGGCATTCAATGGAAATTAGGCAGGAACTCCGCCGTATATCGAATTTCGGGTATCACGCGTTATTTATACATTGACTTAACACGGGAAGGAACTTTGACCCCCGATATCTACCGTTCTTACTGCAATTAGTACTTTACGAACGCACCCATAGATTCTGTTGTTCTGACGTCACATATATAATTTCTCTTTATTGGCTAACGAAAGCCACGTGTCTTAGCGGCTGCAGAAAATATTCAACACGTGGGATTGTGGTAATCGGTCAAATTTTGACCACCATTTTGTATTATAAAACAAACATTTTGAAATCTGGCAGGATTGTTTCTATAGTCGGGGCATCGATGCTGTTAAATTTCGGTAATTAAAGGACGAAAGGGGGCGTCATTGTGTCGTAGTTCGAATGGGTTGAGCTTAAATAACAGGAGATTTCGGGTGAGTTCGTAAAGTCGAACGAATTAAACCCGAATGACGTCGTTTTTTTTTAATGAACGCTCGCTGAATAAATTAAAAATATTTACAAAAAATGCATTCTTATATTTTCATGACAATTAAAATTTCTTAAAAGAACACTTACTTAAATATAAATCAAACCGTATCGCCGGAATCTCATTTGGCTATAATGTGACTAATTAATTATTAAGATGCAAAGTAATTTGGCATAGAGATAAGCGATTACGTTGCCATCTCGTGTCGAATTTAATCACTAGAAATAAATTTTAACACGAGATGGCGGCTTTACCTCTTGTCTCGCCCAATTACTTAGTATCTTAATAATTGATTAGATGATAAATTATTGTCGAGAGGAAATGTAATTTTAGAAATGCGCTCTTTTAAAATAATTTACAAGAAATTACTTACTCTCATTGACTGGTGCGTTGAACGGGGAGAAAAGAGAATGCGGTATTAAATGACGTAATGACTCTCACACGTGTCTGTGTACGTTATATTAATAACTTTATCTAATAAACACGTGAGATAACGCGCCTGCCTATCTGTTTGCATTAATAAAAATTGCTCATTATTTCTGGTAAACATCAAGATGGCGGCCGAGAATTTTTTATATACTTTATTATTATTTAAATTTAAATGTAATCTGCTTTTATTTCGTTTTTTTTTAATTTTATTAATTAAAAAGAGTGCCATAAAATTTAAAATTCAAATTTATTAATTTCTTGTACTAATAGATGGCGACGTGGTAAATTTAGACTTCGCCATCTGTCGGTCAAATCTGGTATCGTCTTTCCGGAAGTGGAAGAGTGCCGCCGTCTTTCGTTCGTTTCGCGGGCCAAGAAGCTATTAGTTATTTTTAAAATTAAAAATTCCTGTTATTAATGAATTAATAATCTACTTTAAATAAAAATTCGAAAAACGACGTGGCGCCATCTGTCGGAAGTTTCCGACAATAATAATAGGTAAGACGGCGTTAGATCATTGGGCGTGAAGTTTGAATAAGTTGAGAAATTTGTTAAGAATGGAGCGAATTCCTGCGGGAAAAGTTCACTTCCGGTTTCTTTGTCTGTCGTAGCGCACACGTGGGTTGCCATGACGACACGAACGTCGAGTTAATCTCGCGGGTTCTCGCGAGCGAGACGATAGTCGACCGGGAGTGCTGGAGCGGAGTGGATTTCGCAATCGCTGGCATTTCTTGGCTTTCTACAACGCTACGAACGGGCAGAAAATGGAAGAGGACACGAGGAAATGTCGACTGACCTGCACCCCACCGACTGGTTTCGTCGTTGCGCAACCACGTGACCCGAAGAAACTGAAGACTTACCTGGAAAATTGCAGGAGCTTTGGCAATCTCACACTGCCCAATGCCTCGAGCAAGGGAGCCCTCCTGTCCAACAGCAACCAGCAGCAGGGAGCCAGGAGCCCGGAAGCCAAACCCTCCAAGCCTGCCTTCACCGACATCTTCGAGGGCCCCCTCTCGGCCAGGCCCACCTTCGCTCTGGAGTATCCAGAAGACGCTCCCCGGACGCCACTGTCGGAGCAGGGATACGGCGGGATGCCCCTGCCCGAGGACGTCTTCGCCACCGTTCACTCCGCTCCCTTCCCCATCCAGGGGGTGTCTCTGTACGGACGGGACCGCTCCCTCCTTCGACTGACGTCCCGCCGGATGTCCAAGTCCCTGCCGGAGCTCAGGGAGTGCCGAGTCGTCCCCGCCGGCCTGCCTCTCGGAGACGACGAGGAGGACGCCTCCGAGGACGGCTACGTCTATGAGCCCCGGTCCGGATCCGGCTGGCGAGTCAAGGTGGATTTTGTTCTCTGCGTGGCGTGCCAGACCCTGGGACTGAACAGCATCTGGAGATTTCCTTACTATTGTTACAAGAATGGAGGAGGCAAGTATGATTTGCTCTCGTTAAGATGATCTTAGTAATTAATTAGCGCATTAATTGCTTCTGAATAATTACGTTTGTTTTATGCGTGCTTATGTAAGATGGGTTATTCTTGTAGCGCGTTCGGTATTTTGTAGAGAAGTCAAGAATGTTAACGGGGTAAATGTATGCGTGCAACCCGACTATTTCTGCAGATTCACCGTTGCCTCATACGTTAGTTAATGGAATGACATTCCGATATTGCTCGACACAAATCCATATTTTGAATAGCTGCGTGACGCATTGTGTAACGTTACTACCCTCCCTGTGTTAGAATTCTTCCGAGCGCAACCGTTCTGTGTATTTAAGTTGGTTTAACAACCACCTGTTGGATCCGAATAGAGCATTTAATGTCTCTTGTCATAGCTTTATGTGATTTTCTTTTATTCTTTATGCAAGTTTAAATAATAGCATAGTAGTTAAAGAGAAGCGAGTTTTAGTCGTGTTGTGGCATTCTTTAAAGGTATTCGTACCTGTACTTTGCAATAATTAGCCATTTTATGCGGCGTCTTGCTTAGTCGGGAACGTTACCGATGCACATTACAACTACGATTCTGAAATTTAAGTTTTTTTTGCCCCAAACTGGCATTGAAATTAATTTGTCAGACATTTTGGCTTCCTCATTAATTTTACACCATTTAAATCATTTAATTTACAAGCTGCGTGCGTCGTCTCTGCTAAGACAATCGTTTTTAACACGGCAATTGCTCTTCCTGTCGTACACACAGAAACCAAAGTTGCATCTCTTTAATTAATAGCCTCGTTAATCTTAACACACTAATTTCTAGGCTTTTAATTGGGTTGCGTCACTCTTCTTCACTGTTACTATCGCTCGTGTCATTCGTAAAGCTCATAAAAATTGTAAAAGTAAACAGATAAAGCTACGTGCCGAGAAAAAAGTATATAGAAAATCTTTTAGCAAGTGGAAAGTAAACAATGACGCGCGTTTATCTCTGAGAGTTATTTTTTGACGAGGCCGCGACCTTTTGTTTTATCTGCTCTAGTCTGCGGTAATTTATGGTTTTATCTGTCGTTCGACGTGCCTTTACGGAGTCGGACTTAACAGGTGTGCGTAAGCTGAGACATTTGATAACGTTTGACAATTTGATCTCCAAAGTACTCTGAATATTGGGTTCTAGATTTGGGGCATTTCATCTTTGCCCGTCGAGTACGACCTCGTACCGAATGTGACCTACCTAATACACAATTTGCTGCACGGCCTTTAAATTGCCAAATGCAGTTCTACATTCGACACATGAAAGTAAATTTAAAATGGAAAGTTAAAGCGAGTATATTTAGCGCATAATTAGAATGTAATTCTGCCAGGCTAATGCTCCCATTTTAAAGTACGGCATTGTTTAAACACAATCAAGGTTAATACACAAAGCATTTATGTATTAACGAGGCACAATACCGCCCGTAAATAGTTCCTAGTACTACTCCATTGATGTCGACGGAGGCCGACACCTCCAAAGCGAATGAATGGGGGACGGCACATCAATTGATACAGATTGCCGCTCTCCAATAAATTACGTAGTAAACGGCGCGTTCGGCGTAACGGATAATACTCCGCGTGCCGATCCCAGAAACCTCTCCGACAACCGTGGGCGGTCGTTTAACACTATCAGCTGTGTTACGTAATAGATTACTTCCCATCATTGTATGTTCTTAATTTTACATCCTGTAGTCGACAATTTGTGTCACCGACTGTGAATAGGAAGCGTTTAAGCATTTAGTCACATTTGGTTTTTGATGCGTTTCCAGTAATTTGAATTGTGAATGAAAGGAAATGCGCTGTTTTATGAGGGTTTTTTTTTTATATTGTTAGAAGAGCATAATAATTTCATTGTTTCGATCTATAGAAAAAAAAGCAGCTATTAAATGCAATAAAAATTTGTAGTGTGTGAAATTTAACTTGCTTCCTGTTATACTTTCCTGTGTTAAATTTTTAAAATATTTTTTAAATTATAAGGAGAGATCGAAAAGTAACCCGTGGGAATATTTTTACGGCTAGAAAACAAGAAATAAGTCCAAAGATGTTACGTTTCTTAGCTACTTTTCGACATTTCTCTTGTGGCGGCACCGGTTTTGTTTGTGAAATTCCGTTTTCTAGTTTCGTCCAATCACGCATGGCTAAAATGGATGAAATCCAAATGAGTCTAATTTGGACACTGGAGCACCTCAGAGAGAATTTGCGTTGTTTTGTCACGAGTGGCAGCCATAATGAGGGGATAAATGTCGTTGCGAGCAGTCCGACATTTGCGGCATATCTGTCACAGTTTCTGTTGCTAACAGAACATTGTGAATTTGTTGAATTGTTAGCATAAGTTGCGGTATTTTTGGCAGTCTTGTCTGGTAAAAGGTCGGCCGGGAGAATATAGACCACATGACTCCAAATATCTTCAGTGTTTGGGATGAGTAGTGTTNCTTGTGCGTGGAATGTGGAGTGTCTAAAAGTAAAACTTTTAACCGATACGGAATAAAGCAAAATTCTTGCCTTTAAGGAAGACGGTTACTGTTATTATCCTATAACAAATAATTTTATCATACCCCCAAAAGGATTGACGTAAGGTATATTTACATAACCGGGAGAATATAGACCACATGACTCCAAATATCTTCAGTGTTTGGGATGAGTAGTGTTTCCACGCCACGTAGACAAATGGCTTTGTGCACATTTTACCTAGCTATTAAATTTGAAATACAAAATTCTTGTGTTTTACTTCCAGTCAGAAGTAGAAATTTGCAACGATTTTATACTAGAGATGAATAATTTTAGATATAAAATATTTTATTTGCCACAGGTTCGTTTGTCCTCGCCTACCTGATCTTGTTAGTGTTGTGTGGCGTGCCAATGCTATGCATGGAGCTGTCCGTAGGACAGATAATGCAGACGGGACCGATTGCAGCTCTGGGGCAACTGTGTCCTCTGATGAAAGGTCAGTAAATGATTTATATCTGAATATTTGTTTGAATTTAAATGCAAAACTTTTGTTACAGGAATAGGATTTTCCAGTATTGTCGCTTCATTTCTACTGACTGCATATTATAGCGTTCTAGTTAGCTGGGCATTGTTTTATTTGTTCAATTCCTTTTATTCTCTTCCCCGTTGGCTTACGTGCGGTCACACATGGAACACAGAGTCCTGCTGGAACGAATTTATAACTTTCTCTTCCGCGGAGATGCGAGGTTGGCATTCTTCTGCTTTGAACAATGTTGACGGCACGCCTAGTAGTTTGGGCATAATTCCCGACGTTAGTAATGTCACGGGTATGAATATCACTTTTGTTAATGCTACCGTAGCGCCTAAACGCATTCCGGTTACTTCTGCGAGCTTCGTCAACTGCACGTTATCATCTCAAGAATTTTTGGAGTGAGTATTTTGAATTAACGATTCTGGACGATCGTCGGGACTAGAGTCATTGGTAGTAATTGCAGAACTGAACTCTTTACAGCCGAAAGTTATTGGAAGTGAGCGACAAAATAGAAAATCTGGGAGAGTTGCGATTTGAACTGATGGCTGCCGTGTTGTTCACGTGGGTCCTGGTCTACTTTGCGCTACGCAAGGCCACCCTCTTCAAAGGGAGGACGGTCTACGTGTTGGCCGTGATGTCTCACGTCGTCCTGCTGTCGCTGTTTCTGAGGGTCCTCTTCCTGGAAGGAGCCGGCAAGGGCCTTTGCTATCTGTTCAAACCAAACTGGGAACAACTGGGCAATGCTAAAGTAAGGTTTACCTCTTAGAATAAACAAATAACATAAAGTTTCATGCGAGTCTTTTTTTTTTTTATAGGTATGGTTGTACGCACTCGCACAAATCATACACTCTCTGGGGATCATCATCGGATCCAGTATAGCGGTCGGTTCGTGTAACAAAAAGCAGAACAATGCATTCAGGTAAGACCAAAGTTAAATACATGACATATCTCACCGGGAATACATACGGATTATTTATGAATTGAGTAATTTATTCTGATGTAATAAAACTACAATCATAAACACACAAACATACGAGTTGTTTTTGCAAAATACACAAAAACTTGATAAACGTTTACACTCGTAACGCGAGAGTTTTAACGCATAACTGCCGAGAGGTGAAATTCCCGTGCGGATCTTTCTCTTCTTTTGGACCCCGCCGACATCTCAGCTTTCCTTCGGAGGTTTGCCGTCTTATTTAAAGAGGCAACATATGCTTCTAACATAATTTCTTGTCGGCTGCGTTCGTGTGATTCATACAATAACAATCAGATTGTTATTGTAATTCAAATGGTAGTTATTTGTAAACAAATTGTTCTACATTACGACTACAAGCAAATAAGTAAACTCCTTTCCCCTACATGAAAACAAAGCGATTATTTGTCATTGCTCAGCGCAAAAAATTCTGGTATTTTGACCCTTCGGTATGCCATTAAGAACTGAAAATGCCACTCTGAGCTAGCACAAATTAATTTTTTGAAGATTAAAAGGAATTTTTTCTAGCGTAAGGTGTATTGAGAGAAGGTCACAAGTCTGTCCGAATACAAAATGTATGCGCGGATTTATTTGCATGTATCTAGCAACATAATGTGCTCTACATTTAGATTTAAATTAAAAGTCAGAATATTCTTTTATTTGTGGGCATATATTTTTCAATTTATTCAAGCTGATCTATTAGAACAGACCACTCGTATACAAGTATAAAAAGGACGGACGTCATTGCACAACACAGAGTAATATTTCATTTGGTTTTTATTTTGTACAGATTCTGACTAATTATTTTGTTTCTTTGCTTTGTCATTCTGTAAATATAAAGCCATATATTTTATAAAACAAACATTTGTCACAATTACTATTTTTATGCTAAGTGAAGCCTCATACTTTGAATTTAATTTGTTCCGGGAGTCCGTTCAAACTCCGAATCAATTTTTCCCATTAGAAGTAATGTATTAATGTATTAAAATGAATTAATCCGTTTCCAGACCCCAAACGATACCCATTTCGATAAAATTAAAACGGCAAATACACGTGATTTAAGGTAAAAACAACGCAATTAAATGCCCTAATAAGAAATTAAAACGACGAAACCGTAAATAAAATACGTAAGTACCGTCTAATAAAATGAAACTTGCATTTATTGGTCTACGGATTAGGGAGTGCCCAAAAGCTGTCAACAAAGAAAACTTGTAGGAAGAAATTGTTAACAAACAATACAATATATATATATAATCAAACGCAGAAAGTAAAGCGGAAAAAGCACCGAAAACATTTAAGTGTAACGCAAGAGTAAGAGCGAAAGACAACTTGGACGCACAACAATTGCATTTGTGCTTTGAGTGCATTTTTTCACTGCAAGCGCAGTTGAACTTCGAAACACCATTCGAACTCCGAGGCAAATTTTGCATTCAAAACTCCGAAGTGTTCAAAGTTAGAGTAGTTTTTAGTACAAGTTATCACAGTATATTACATATAGTGTACACAAAGTTAAAAATATGTAAATCAGTAAACATTTTCCTAGCTTGTGCGTGGAATGTGGAGTGTCTAAAAGTAAAACTTTTAACCGATACGGAATAAAGCAAAATTCTTGCCTTTAAGGAAGACGGTTACTGTTATTATCCTATAACAAATAATTTTATCATACCCCAAAAGGATTGACGTAAGGTATATTTACATAAATCTTTCCTTCCTTATATCTATATGGTAATTTTTTGCATTACACACCTGGTAAAACAGCCTTTAAAAAAATGGATGTAGTATATAAGATTAATTGTGATTGCCAAACTCCCGAAAGATTATATAGGTGAAACAGGCTGAATTTTACAGAAATATAATAATTTCCCATGGTTTAATCATATAACTGCCAGATTAACAGAAATAATATAGAAATTCTCCATAGTAGTGAATACACTAGAGTGTACGGTATGGTGTATAGTAAGGTTTTTTTATATAAATAAAACTATAAGTGTATAACGAAAGGAAAGTTTTATGTAAATATACTTTACGTCACTCCTTTTGCGGTATGATAAAATTATTTGTTATAGGATAAGACCAGCGCAAGTTGTATTTTTTGTTGTGTTACTAATAATTTCTTAATATATCATAATATAGCATTGAAGAGGACCTAGAAACAAAATAGGCCCGAAATGCATACGTAATCTGATATTTCAATAAACAATGTTCCTGGCCTTGAAGCCGTAAGACAGTCTACCAGAATTTTCTGAATTAGAGACGTACATAAGAAATTTTCAATATATTTTAACCTTGGAATTGTATGCACACTGTGATAGCAACAAGAAATTTGTGTCCTTGTCTTTACAAATGCCACTCGACCGTGCACATTCTCTTGGCTGGCATACGACACTTGGACTAGATATAATAGAAATCTTTGTGATTCTTAAGCAGTTTTGCTGTATATATTCCAGTTTTAGTATAGATTCCATGTGCATGTTTTTCATTTTTTAAAATGACCTTAGAAAGACTCTTTACCGTTACAGTGTAAGGTTATTAAAACCTTAAATGCCAACTTAGAAACGAAACAAATGATGAACAAAGCAATGTGATTAATCTCCGCAATGTTCTATGCCTCTAAATGGCTTTTGCTTTGCTTATAGGTTTAAAAATAAATCCACAAAATATCTCTGAAATGCCATAGAACTCCGGCATTTGATTCCGAAACGTGCGAGAGCCGAAGCCAGACTGCAAAATAATCCAAAAACATTTCTTGGCCTGTTAAAAAGTTTTCAACTGCCTTAAAGTTTTAACAAAAAATATGGCTAAATTAAGTGAGAAAGTTGTAGTGTCACCAAATTATTCGGAAATGACATTTGACAGAAATGGACAATGCTAGTAACAAAATAAGTTAGAGGACCAAGTTGCTCATATATACCTATGCTGCCGACGATAAACTGCAATATGAAGTCTCTCTTAATTGTCAAATGCCTCAACAAATGCTACACGTGGTAGGTAATTGCAAGGCGTACCACCGTACTGTTTTTCTAGTATTTTATCTGCATTTGCCATACAGTGGTACCGTCTTCGTTTGTATAGCTTTCCGAGAGTCTTCGTTGACACGATAGTTCCTCAAAGTGTATCTGATGAGTGAATTGTTTGCACATTGCTATGCCCGAGTTTTTATCTGTAAGAGTGGTGTCACATCAGTTATATTTTGCATATGAGAGAGTACTGTTCGTATTCAAGTGATAAAACTTCTCTGTATGATAAAATGTGCAGATAGTTCCTCGAAGAGTATCATGTCGACGAAGGCTCTCGGAAAGCTAAACGCAGAGTATTTAAAGACGGTACAGCTGTTGGGCAACTATGGACAAAATTCTAGCGAAGCAGCAGGGAAGTATGCCCTAAGATTTCCTACCGTCCCACGCGCGGACCATTTCTCAAGACATTCAATGGCTGAGAGAGGCCGGTCGTACCGCAGCTCATGTAGGTATGCACACATTACTCCGTCTTCTATTTGCACCATCCGTTTTTGTGATGTGTCATTTACGGCCGATTTAATGCTGTAAGACTCGTGTAGTTAGAGACAGGAATGCTAACTTTCAAGTTTTACTGCTAGATGTGTTGTCGTCGACCAGAACTATGGAAATGAGATATTGGTATGGTGAAGTTATTATCTTTAAACTTAGTACTTTTACTTTATGTCCGTACATTTTTATACAAGACAAAACGACATAAATGAATTGTCTCTCCATAATTTGTGCTTGCTATTTAATGCATGACCGATAATTGGGTTGTTCTTAAGAAAAGAATTGCATTATCATTCCATTGTGTCGTAATTAGCTATCGCATTCCGTCATTAACACTCGGTTTTAAACATTGTTTGTGATTATCTGACTTGTAAAGTTTATCCCGAATGCGTAAACAGATCCATTTGGTTAATTAAGTTGATAGGTTTTCATTTTTTTTCTACATAAAAAGTTAATAAAATGGAATATTAAATGGCAGAAGTGCCGCAACTTTGAACGGTATTCTGACGATTGCCTCGTCACGGCAGATAAGAAATATATAAATATTGCGTAACTGACAATGCGAAACAAGTGTCATAAAAACTTTTACATGTAAAATATTAATTTATGCTTCTGTATTTTGTTATTAATGTGATACTTTATCATTACAATCAAGAAATAATTTACTTTCTAAGCATATTTGAATGCAATTAATCTGCGAGGGAAATAATCTTTAACTTGTCGTTACCGCATATTTTCCTATTAAGAAACAGAGCAATGTGCATTTTACAGTCACTTAAATTTGATGTGCGCCTCCTCCGAGGAATTTAAGACCCCGCCGTTGCCGAAATACGAGAAAAATCCGTTATGCAATTCCAAGCGTCTCGTTCGAGACGTGCATAAAATATAAAAACATCGACTAGGTCAAAACTTGTAACGTAAAACTCTCGCCGTAATTCGACACCAAGATCTGGCAGATCGTCTTCATTAATATTTGAAAAAAAAAAATCTATTTGCATTGAATTTTATGTGTGAAAATTTAGTTTAGTAAATGTCCTTGGCTCTATTGTTTAGAATTTAGGACGATAAAAAAATTTAGATAAGTCTCGTCAAATTTTTCCACGGGAATAGGTTAACATCGGGACGTCGATTTGCAAACGTTGCATAAATATTTATGACGACGCTCCGAAAAATTACTACGGTGTTAAGAGTTATTATTGGTTTTGACCTCTGAACTATGTCAAAAAACACTTGCTGTCCTTGCAATGCCGAAAACTCTCGTATAACTTACACAAATAAAGTAATTTGCATAAGAAAAAGTTATCACAATATTAAAATAACTTTTCTAATCCCATAATTTGTAAGTGTAGATTCCTGTGTCAAAGAATCACACCCTACGAAAATTGTATAAATACCAAAAAAAGAAAAGAAATACGTAGTAATTTAATATGCAGATGGATAAAAGAGAACGCTAACTTAACAAAGTGGATTAGGTTATCAAAATTCCACCAGTTTACTTAGTGTTCACACGAACACTAGTTCAGTCGACCCCCTATAACACTGTTGATAATTCCGTGTTATACGAATTCCACGATGTACGAGTCTCTTGGATTTTACAAATACTTGAGTTGTTCACAGCCCGGCACATGTATTTTTAAAATTTAAGTGACTCCTACAACATGGAATTCATATAACACGGAATTATCAACAGTGTTATAGGGAAGTCTACTGTATTGTAAAATAGTTCACAACTTTGGCATATTGTACTTATTTTTTCAATACGTCAAGTACTTAAATAAAAAGCAAGGTTTTTAAGTAATATTTAACTTTCTTTGGTTATTAATTACAAAATCTATTAGGAGAAAGGAGAAAATGTTCTAATAAAGGGCGAATTTGCCGAGATCAATTTGTACAGATTTAAATTCAACTATTAGAGCTAATAGTATTTTAGGAAAAGTACTTGATAGACGTACAGAACAAAAAAAAATCACGATAGTGTTTTGTTTAATTCCCTAACTGTAAAAGTGGCGGCATTAGAATTGGAATGTTGCAAACTGATATTGCGTGCGTATTGTGAAATTCCGTGTTTTAGTGTAAGAAAACTTGCAAAATCTATGGTTGCAAAAGTCGCCAGTAACTTCAAAGAATATTTTGTTATCGAAAGGAAGCGTGTAATTTTTAATTACGACAGAGTGGAAAGTTTGACGGTCGTCAAAAGAAAATTTAAAACTTTCTTTGCAAGATGTGGTAAAACGGTAAAAACATCCCAAAGCTACGTTTAAATAGTAAAATTGCGAGATGGACTGAAGAATTACAAAGTACGGACCGCTCCGGATTGCGAAACGAAACAAAATTTAGCAGTAAAACCCAGATCGCAAGACTTATACAACCAAGTACTAGTGTATTGTGATGGACGACGAAACATATTGTTTTGCACATTCTAAATATCTTACCGGTTGAGATTTCTACATCTCTTCTAGTCGCCAAGATGCCCGGAGCACTACAAGATGAATAAGACTAAGTTCCGTCATTGTGGTTTGAAGAATGGACTGTTTCTCTCTACTGGGATAATAAATGCAAACACTTACATTGATGACATTTTTAAGGCACACACCAATAAGCCACTTTGCAACTTGTCATTATTCTAACACTGTGTTCCAAAAGAACGAAATCCGCCAAAACTGCAACCGATCGAACGGCATCGTTTAATCCTTAAAGGAATTTTTGACATAAATGTATTTGAGTAACAGAGTAACCAATGAGCTTGTGCATAAGCTTAGACCGACATTTGTTGCGAAGTCTGTTCGGCAGGGTACGGTGTCACTTAAGGAGATTGTGAACTATTTTGTAACTACAATAGTAATACGCCATCTTAAAATAAATAAGGTTAATTTTGTATTATCTCCTGTTCAATTTTTATTTGTAGGAAATTTTCGGTGACCCTATTTTGGTGTGTTCGAAAGTCTCTTAGGGTCTTAAATATAGTTGTAAAATTATTATTATGAACCAAATCCAATTTATTAAATGTTAATATTATCATTTGCAATTGCTTTCGTAGGGATACTTGGATCCTGGCATTTTTTACGGTGGTCACGGTTCTCATTATAGCGTGCATTGCCTTCGGGAGCGTTGGACACCTATCCGCGAGAACCGGAAGGCCGATAGACTCCATCCTGCACAAAGGTAAATATTAGAAACGCGAGGCAAAATTGCCAATGTCTGACACCGATCTGTTGCAGATCCCGGTCTGGCATTCGTCGTGTACTCCGTCGCCGTGGGGACCACTCCGGTGCCTTCGCTGTGGGGTGTGTTCTTTTTTATCATGTTTTTCTGGCTGGGAATGGAGTATCAGGTGAGTGTTCTTGCACTCTGTCTTTCAAAGCAATTTTCTGTCGTTAAATTAAAACTGTTTCTTTTATTGCTTCTCGTCAGAAAGTATGGTAAGTGGGCACAATATGCAAGGTGTAACATTATTTTCTTCCATTAACTGCAAACGATTCATTTCTGTATGTCTCTTTCAGATAAAACTGGTGGCTGTTGTGGTGACGTCTCTAGAAGAATCGTACAGTCACTTCATCAAACGGAAATTCCAAGGACATTCCTTGTTCCTCTTCGTAATATGCGTCTTCTGTTTTTTCTCTAGCATTTTGTACGTGACGCAGGTAATATATTTTCCGAGCGGAAATTCTTTAGCGCCGGACCGTCGGAATGTAATGCGTTTTCCGTTACAGGCTGGAATATATTTCTTTCAAGTGATAGATCATTATGTGGGAGTGCTGGCAGTTGTCATACTGGCCGTTTTTGAAGCCATCTCCCTCAGTTGGATTTATGGTAAGTATCAAAACAATTCGTTTAGAACCTTATGTTAATTAAAATAACTAATTATGTTCGATGTGATTTAATCATCGAGGGACCAAAAAACTAAGTTCCGACATCACGGAAGCTTTGGGGATGAAGGTGTCCGTCTACTTTCAGATCTGTTGGGCTTTTCTCTCGCCACTGGTGTTGCTGGTAGGAGATTTTTTAATTAAAGGTAATCGTTGTCGTTCAAAATTTGACAGTGAACTTCTATTGCAGGCTGTGGTAATTTTTAGTATTGCAACAATGCACAAGCTGGCAGACGATTCTGGTTACACCTATGCCAGAGTGGGTAAGGCTGTGGGATGGTTTGGTTTTTCCCTGACTCTCTGCTGGATACTGATCATAGGACTGAATACTTTCCGCAAAACGCCGAAAGTACACTTTGTGGAGGTGAGATTTACTTAATTTTTGCATGTAAATACAAGGGTTGTTAGGCTTCTGTCCAGAGTTTTGGTTATAGCAATGGAATTGTGTGTGTTATGTAGTCTCGGTTTATTTCTCTAGGTACTCTCCCCATTGTTTCGGCAATGTGCAATGCTGTGCATGCAGAATAGAAGTCTTTTGGCTGGTGTTGGGGAAATTCTGGATCTTACAATGCAATTATCAACTGTTTGGTAGAATTACCCTGTGGCTCTACCATCAGCCAAAAAATTTTTGGTAACAATGCTATGATGAGAGTACCTACAGAGAAAAAAGAAACATTATGCAGTCTCAATTTATGTCTGTTCCATTACCGGCCATTTGTTTTTGCAGAGGATTCGAGCAGCTGTGGAACCAAAGAAGCATCCCGAACCACTTCACCTGTGGGATCCAAAACCCATAATAGTCATGAACGGTACGCTTTTCATGAAGGAAGAAGAGGAGGAGTACGACTACGACGAGAAGGAACTTCCCCAAATTTCCGAAAGGGCCGTACCTTTTCTGGAGTCGAAAAATGCGAGGGAGACAGCAATCTGACGAGAACCGGGCAGCTAAATAATACTCATAGTTTTTAGGCCGTACGTTGCACTATTTATGTTAGAAACACAAAACCGGTAGGATGAAAAACGTACGTCGGTTTTATTTTGTAACTTTTTTCCCCCCGAGCGCATCGCGCCCGTCGCTCGAGAAACTTCGGTGGGCGAGGCTTTTCGGCCATCAGTCAAATCAAAATGTCCCAATGCCGGTTGTGATATAATTGAGAAATTTAATCGTTGCACGTCGAAGATCGAGGTTCTCCGCTGTGATAAACCTGTCGTGGAACAAAATTGTCACGTTAAAGAAACGTTTGGGATCAAAAATATTCGATGTACATATATCAGAGTTCTATTTTTCTACTCCGATCGCATCACGGAAACTGTAAACTTACTTTGTTAGAGCCAAAGAACCTTTTACTGTCGCATTAGCACAGTACATGTAATATCATTTTTCAGTATGTTGTATAGAAACAAATAAAATTGTAGTTCTTTTGTATTTACTGCCAACTTAGTCTCTCATTATGAAAGTATATAACACCAAACTGTAAAAACTTATAGGAATTTTTATGTCTCTATACATCATTTGGCTACCATAACAATATATATATATATATATAATAGTTTTCAATATGAGTACGTTTGTACTAACATCTTTGATTTCACGCCAGATCGTGATCGGCCACACTCTGCATCAGGTATTCTTGGTAGAGATGTTGCTAGAACATAATTTAATGTTTAACACTATGTGAAATGGGATCGATAACTAAAGAATCACAAATGATCCTCTTACCTTTTTCACCTTCACATAGTTTTGTATGTAATCCTTAGTTTCGATTAGGGTCCTCTTTTGTTTTCTGGTGAGGGTGGGCTTCAGTCTTGATTTGAAACACAAGGCGTAAATTAGTATTTTATTAAAAGGTTAATTTATCACTATTTTCTTAACTTACCTGAAATACCACTTTGCCAGGATCAGAAATAGGACAGAAATTATGGAGACCGCAATCAGGAACGAAACGTAATAGTCGGAAGGAAGTCTCTTCCACAGCGCACCCACGTTCGGCTGAAACGACAACTAAAAATTAATACTGGAAAATTCGGAAACATCCCCTGGAGAGCAGTCACTTACCGTGTACAGCCGAATTATTTCGGACAGGTTCTCCCCCAAGACGTAGCTTGAAACGTTACCGGTGAGGAAATTCAAGACGAACAGAAGCGGCAGAACGATGCCCAGCATGGCGAGCAGTATTCCTTTTCCGCTGGCACGAAAATTCTCCCGTTTTGACTGTCTGAAAATATACTACAATAAGTAAAAATCTAATTGTGAAATCGTAAATGTTTGTCTGCAAGACTATTTGGAAATGTTCACTTCGATTGTATAGTTGTCTAATGAAAAAAAGAAAGCAGAAGTGTGAATGTCAATTTGGTGTGTGGAATGTAAGAGAAGCAAGAAGTGAAATGACTGAAAATAAGCTGGACGAGAGTGAAAGACAAGAAGGTTATGGATGTGAATGTGAACAAGAACGTTGATCTGGTCTGTGCGAGAGACAGAGCAAGCAAACACAGGAGTAGGTGTTTTAATTAATGCATACGTGCATGAAGGAGTACAAGCAAGTGAATTAAAGAACAATGTGAGTGTGCTTCAAAATAAAAATATAGAGAATGATTATTGTCCTTTCTGGCATTTGCAATGACGAGTTTTGGAAAAAGTTGTGGAGGGTGTTATTCTAACTGGAGATGTGAGTATGAAGAGAGGTATCTGAAGGAGTGCTGGTATACGTGGTAATCTCTGGGTGAATGATAATGGAGAACAATTCATTGAGTCTTGTGTGGAAAGATATCTGTTGTTGTCCAACAGTTTTTTATCATACAAGTTTACATACAATTTTCCTACGTGAACTAAAGTCAGAGTAGCATAATACATTTTGCTGTGTAATGACAATAGATTGAGAAGTACAATGGAAAGGATATAAGAGTTATGAGATAAGCCAACCGTGGTTCAAATGATTACTCGTGATAGTGAGAGTGCACCTGAAGATCATGGAGGAAGAGGAAAAAGAGTGCCCGATGACTGGAGAAGCTAAATTTCCAATTTTGTGTGGTAGAAACAGGAAGAGAGATATATGGTGGAACAGTTGAGCGAGCAGTGAAAGAGAAAAAAGGCTGCAAACGTGGGCCAACTGAAAGGCAGTGTAAATGAGGATGAATATAAAGTGAAGAAGCAAGAGGCTGCGTGAATGAAGCATGGGTCAGGCATTTGCAAGGGACATTTCAGGAAAGTAGAAATAGAAATACTCTTCATTTTGCTTCCAGAATAGTTATGTGACAACAAAGAAATGTCATACCTTGAGTATGAAATACAAATGGTGAGTTGTTGTGGCACAAATAAGAGGTGGCATGAATATTTGAAAACCAGTTGAAGGGTAGTGAAAGTGCACACAAATGGAGGAACAGTTGCAGAGATAAATGAAGATAGGGCCACATCCATCACTATTTTTTTCAGGAATGCAAAATGGCAAATCTGTTCCAGGTGGTGTGACTACAGAAATGTTAAGATATTGAAGAATGGATGCTGTGACTTTGCACCTTATGTTGGGATAAGAACATGGTGCCGTGCAATTATTCCAATAGACAAGGGAAAGTACAAGAACCTCTGATTGCTGAGTATACCTGGAAAAGTATTTGTGCAAGTGCTGGTTGAAAGTTGAGAAGTTGACTGAAAGTAAATATGGAATGTGCAATGTGGATTATTAAGGAAGTGAAGGGGTATGTGTATCAGATTTTCACATGGAGGAATGTTTAAGAAAGTGTTTGCAATGTTTGTTGGTCTAAGAAAAGTAGAATGAATATGGCAGATATTATGTGATTACGGAATGAGAAGTAAGTTACTTAAAGGTGTGAGAGTGACGTGTGAAAACAGCAGAGCATGTGTGTGTGTGGATGGTAAAGTGTGTGACTAATTTGCAATCAAGAGGGAGTACGACAAGGATGTGTTATGTCCTCGTGTGTGTTTAATGCTTTTCAAAGACGGACGTGTGAGGAGATCTAGAGTGCCTGACTGTGAAATAAGAATTGGGAATAAATGAGACTCATTCATTTCCAATTCTCATTGACACTATGCTATCAGGAGAAAGCATGGAAGAGCTTCAGATTTTTATCTCGAAGAGGCGCTTGAGGAAGATATGCTGCGAGTGAATGTATGGCAATTATTAAAATAGTTGCCAAATGGATGATCTGTAAGAGTGTAATCTTTTGTTTGCAGTTTACACTTTTTACATCACAGGCACAAAAATATGCATGTTATGTATGTGTTTCAAACAGGATTATGTCAATGCTAAATAATTTATTATATTTGATAATTTGAATATTTGATAATTTCAATGAGAACATTACTCCTTACATATTCCTATTTGGAAAAGAAAACTTAGGCTTAAAGTTATCAAACATATAGTTGTGTGCAACAATGCCTTGGATGCTAAAACAAAGTCTTATAGAATAAATTGGTGTTAATTAGAATAGGAATTTTAAAATTAAATACCCAATATACTTAACAGTATATTGGGTATTTAATTGGACATTAAACTGTCCAATGTTTTTTGGACAGTTTAATGTCCAAAAAACATTAAACTGTTTTGCCTTTTTTTTTTTTTTTTGGGGAGTTAAAGATCAAAAGGCCTGAAATCTTTGGATCCAACACTTAATTTGTTTGGTGATGGATCTCATGCTCAAAATTTCATCGGATTAACTGACAGGAAGTCATGTTACAGGCTTATAAACACAAGACTCAGCATTGCAATTAACTCTTTCTGTACATTAGTTAGTTAGTTTCCTTTCTACTGGGCCAATTGCCAAAATGTTGACTATTTTACCTAGTATCACTCGATTTTATACCAATAATACAAGAATTCCAACTGTATCTGCTGTTCTACATCATTCTAATCCACTGAGACTCATTCTAAGCTGAAAACAGTTAATGTCCTTCCAACTCACATGTGAAATAAATAACATTTTGAGAACCGTCCCGACGTATTTGTATCCGCTCCTCTAACAAGTGCCAAAAATAGCCTTGAAAATAACAGTGTTCATGTGTGTTTGTGTGCGCGCCACATCCCCGGCTACCTGTGGTGATGTGGTAATGCTTGCAATTTCTTTTTATCTCTGTAGTATCTGGTTCGAAACCCAATTTACAAATGAAATTTTTCTAATTTCAAAGTTTCATTGTATTTGAGTAGTTGGTTGGTTGGTTTTCTATCAATTTGGAGAATTTTGTTGCAGTAGAAACATTGCCTTCATAAAGTTTCTGTTTAATTTGATAGCAATTACATATATTTATACTGTGGAAAAGTGTATATAATTTGTGTCAAGTGTCAATATTTTATTGTTTATTTCAATCATTCTGTCATCACAGATGTACTTCCTTGTCTTTATTTATGAATTTATTGTATGTATATTAAAGAAAATCCCTTTAGTTGTAGCGACTAGCATTTCTGTCACAAAACTTCTACCGAAAGTTGCTACGACTTGTTATAAACATATAAATGCATGCAAGGAACAGCTAAGCAAATATTTAAAAAAATACACATTTATCTATAAATTAATTTGAATTATCACTTCGCTAACAGGGAAGATGATTGGGTATTGCAAGTTACTTCTATGTCTGCTTGTCACAAATTTTGAGGCCTTTTTTGCGACTTGGAGGAGCCAGATGCACCTCGACGTCTCTTTTCTTGGAAACAAATATGCCCGATAGCTATTGAGATGTCATTTATTTCATGCATGGATCGAAAGGTTTCTCTTGTTAGTGTCTTAATAATTAATTAATCATAGTTACCGATATATTTATATTTTGTAATAATTAAACCGATATCACGCATCAATACAATACTTGCGTTTAAAAAAAATCTTATCCATTCCTTTTAAAACAAGCATTTAATTTTTAATTAGGAATTAAGATTGCCAATAATTCCGTGTTTTTATTTTGTTTTTGTCTTAATTATGAGAAATAAACTAAATTGTTAAATGATAGAACAAAATAAGATCTTAGTTTGGATAACCTATGACTTTTGTCAACTGCAAATAGTTGTGACAATCATCAAATAATTCAATTGTCAAATAACAGAGTGCAACAGGAACAATTCCTTCATTACAAACAGAATAAAGCCATGGTTTATGTAATTCAACTAGTTAATAAAAACAAAGAAGCTGCATTACGTATGCTTCACTTTTAGGTCCATCTCGAACAAAAGTAATGCTTACTTAAAAACATTGCCGCATTCCTCTCAAGGATGATTTATATACTAAAAGGCTACAGCCCATATTAGTTAAAACTATGCATAATAATATCCTCCTACTAGCGTATTGTGTATATTTTAACAAGGTTTATTATAATCAATGCATGAGATAAAGATGATGTTGATGACATCCGGATACAGTTACTAAGTTCATTTCATTTCTCTTTGTAAGTTGTTAATCATATAAAATTCGAAAATAACATTTACTTTTTAATATTGAAAGGATTAAAGGCAGAAGAGCTTTATTGACGAGAACACGTATGCTGCTAGATATATGCTTGGCTACTAACGTTTCAAGTATAAATAAATTTCTATCTTGCAATATTGCATCCTAATGTTTAAATATTTTCGAGTAATGTGATGAGTTTATTTTGAAAAGCAACATCTTCTGCATATTGTGTCGGCAAAAGAGTCACATTTAACTGGATCAATTTATAAAAGTGTGTGACAAGCACCCTATCAAATGCCCTATTGTACCCCTACAGAAATTAAATTAGCCAAGTACGGGAACGTAATTGATGTATTTACACTCTCCCAATCATAGTTTTCATATAGCACGATAAGAAATTGATAACATAACATTACGAAGGAGCAAGCATCTTGGAAGGACGAGAGGTTTTTCCAAACCTCTCATCCTTCCAAGATGCTTGCTTGGACGAGAGGTTAGTGATTTGGATATCACTAAGAGGTTCAATTACAGTGAACAGAAAAAAAGGAAAAGAAAAGAGGGTCTAGTTTCAGTTTTTTTAAGATTTTTATTTTATTAATATTACTAGAAAAAGAAACGTTTTGTAGAATTTGGGGAGAAAAGGATGCTTTTCACAGTTACAACTGTTTGTGTTTTGTACTTTAATTAATAGACATTCATTGCCTTAACATTATCGTCTTTTAGAAGTTTTATGGATGCAGGAGGGAACAAGTGTACTTTTTTATAAGTGATCTCGACATCTTTATTCAATGTGGTTAAATAAAACTATATTCCAGAAACACAAAGCTTACAATTACGTCAAGGCAATACTTAACTCGGAATTTCGGATATCCGATCAACTTTAACAATACAAAAAGCATGTTAATCCCTCAATTTTATATAAAAATTTGTGATATTTTTTCTATTATAACTCATCTATTCTAAAATAAATATTCCATTCCAGTATACAAATTTCAATTACAACAGTTCATTCTTAATTTCAAATACTTTTGATGTCGCCGTAATATCTTAACTGAGTCGTCGGCTCATTAACCAAAAATGGTCGGAGTTTTGGCCGTCTAAAGTTAGTCGGTTATACTAATTTATGTATTTTGCAATGTCGCGTCAAGTTTATTGAATTTTTACATTGCAATATAAAGTGTACATTTGACTTTATCTCGGTTAAATAGGCAGTTGAAAATGTTTACTACGTAATAAGTTTATTCTGTTATATTGAATGACAATCTGTAAAAATTTCCCAATTTTTTCTTTCAAGTAAAGGGTAGAGTGTCAATTATATTGTGAATAATCATTTAATCTTTCATGTTTAAAATATTCCTCATTTATGTACAGTCTGACAAATATTTACAAGTAACATTTTTCCGGAAGTATTTACAAATCTAGGATTAATAAAGATTTCAGGACAATACGCACTCGTCACGAAAAATGGAATCGTATATTGCGGAGGCGATGCGTTCACAGTCGTATTCGAGAGAGTTTAGGGTGTTCTGTATTGTCAAATTGATGGTCCTGTCGATCTCTTTACACACTTCTTCAATTCTGTTAACGCATCTGCTCGGCTAATTTAAATACAAAAAATGTGTAGGTTTAATTACCGCGTTCTGCAAGTTATTTTAATTTGCATTATGGCAGACACTTACATTGTTCGAATGAGGCACGTAGATGGTTGGCAAATCGAAACCGCACTTGTTTAAACCGGGACGTTTACAAAGTTCTTGAACGATCTGCATTAACACTTTCTGAAAATGAATATTTATGTTAATATTTTAATTTTTCTATACACAGGATAATTCCAAAACTATTGTTAACTTTAAACGTGTATCCTACAGCTTGGAAGTATAAGAAGGCTCAGCGAAACATTAACTTTCCAAGATATGGCCATTGTAGTCACCATGGAAACTCCAGGAAGTTGCTTGCTGTTCTCTATTGCTTGTATGTTCTCTGGAATTAAGCACAAATTTGCTATGGAGAACTCATCATACAGGAACACTTCTTCCAATGGTAAAAGTGATCTTGTATGATAAGTTCTCCATAGCAAATTTGTGCTTAATTCCAAAGAACATACATTCATTAAAGCTATTAATTTGCAAAGCAAATGGAAGGCAAATGTGATGAATCATATGACTGTAAACAACGCACTGAATATGAGAAATGTCATTGTTTCCGAGTCATACACTAGTGTTGCGCAGCAAAGAATGCTTTCACATTTATATAATTAACTGATACGCATTCCATCGTCACACCCATAATTTTATTACAGGAAAGGAAACCAGAACAGACTTATCCTATGGCATTTATATACTTATTTTGTTCATTATCAGAACATTTTGTTATTCTGAATCATAGAATATGCCTTTAAACTTTCTAATGGGGATTTGGAATCATCCTATATTTAAATTGAGTGTTTTATTCAAGTACTTGTACAAGAAAGAACGTTACAAAATTATCATACCTGACGATCGCTTTCATGTCCGGCTTCGTCCGCCTTACTTAAATACATTCTGATGCGGTCGCTGTGTTTTGCATTCAGTTTCTCGACAAGATTCAGAGTCCTTTTGCATAGCGCCTGTCCGATTGGATCGAAGAAAACAAAAATTAAATCCGCCACCTCGCCTGCAAGATAATATTTATGCCGTAACTGTGATTTTTAATGACAATTTTGATTCAGTTAGATCCCTTTTATAATTTCCTAATTTAACAAAATTATCAATTGATGCACATAATTGATTACCTAAAAATAAAATGGCTTGATTGACATCAAACGGGTACTTCATGTCACCATCCACCAGACCCGGAGTGTCGACAAATGTCACCAGGCTAAACTTTTTCTGTTTCGAAGTCGATATCTCGGTCGTCAGATAGTCCGTCAGACCTGCCGCGGGGACAAAAATTACTTTCAGTTACTGATATCTCCGAAAAGATTTGAATTGACAGCAACTGCAGGTTCTGCTCTCGAAGAGGTCTGTCTGGTGGAACAGCCCTTCACTGGGCAGCTGGCCTCCTATGACAGCTAGCAACCCGATGATGGACTATACCGCCGAGACACAGCAACTTCGTCGATCTTGTCCGAAAAACATAAGTAAAGCTACTCTTTAAAGAGATGAATGAAAACAAGCGTCTCTAAAATTACCTTTAATCTTTTGCAGTGGAGTAAAATACGGATAGAGATGCAGTGTGGCATTTCCCTATTTCAAAATAAAAGAGTAAATTATTTGTAACGTATTTTTAACAATTGGAAACTATTTCCAAAATGAAATGTACCGTGAGCGATTCCCTTTTCTTTCCGCTGGTGACGATGGTAAATCCCTGAGTTTCAATGGCCACGCCAGTTTTCTGAATGTGTTCTTCTATGTACCTGGAAGAAACAAGAGGATGAGTTGACCGTACAAGCAAAAAATATCCCTTAAAATCACATTTAATCGACATGTGCTAAAATTTCTAATCATAAACTAATAATTACTTTACATATACGCTTGCTTGGCTGTTATAAGGAAATTAAATATGACTTTTTCTTTTAATAAACAAAATTATCAACCGAATTATTAATCATCACATATACAGTCACAATTCGTAAATAATGATATTGACACACAATATCTTCAGTCATATATGATCTGTACACTAAATTAATTATATTTACTTATTAAAACATTCAGTTTTCTTTAAAATAAGAGCAGAGGATATCTATGTTATTTGAACCACTGCGTAACATTATAGAGTCTGGTACGTAATAAAAAAACATTATCTACGGAAGTGAGTAATTAGAAATGACAGATAAAGACTTTCATATTTATAAACCAATTAATTACTGTTGCAGTTTCTGCTGCAAGAATATCAAATATAAGCTTCAGATTGTCTTCGTTTATTGTATTTGTTAGCACCCTAGAGCATAGTGTTTAAATATTTACAACTTTTGATCCAATCCGGCTTGCCCGGAGGGATAAATTAGTCCGAAAAATCAAGATTTACATCCCAAAAATTGGTCGGCGAAGTTCGGAAGCACTTGGGTCACAGATATTTAAAGCTTTTGCCCCAATAGAGCATTGACAAAACAAAGAAAATAGAAAGAAATAGCAAAAAAAGAAAGTACGAAGCATACAAAGAAAATTTGCTAACAACCCTCCAATATCTAAGCTCGGTTCGAACGGCTTGTATTGAGATAAGTGATTAATCATCAAAACAAATGGCATATCTTAAAGTTAAACTAGGAGAGAGATAAGGCCCTTCTTATCCACGAGAATGACACAGATGCGGATGGCCAAATGTCGCTCTTCGGTCAGATACAACCGTTTAATTTAAGAATGTGCGAATTTCTATAAGCAAACACATAATAAGTTATCACGAGAAACCCGTAAATTCATAACACGAGAGGATTAAGCTTATTTTAACAATCAATTATCTTATCCCAGATTCGAAAGTAATTTCCGAAGTAGATTTCGAAACAATTAGCGCACAAAATTATCTGCTTAAAAATGGGATATCCCGACTCTGCGAAGGATCGTACAAAGCTTACAAAGTGCAATAATGCAAAATTTCTGTGCAATAACTACTGGCATAATGTTAGTCTGTTAAAGAACTATTATAAAATAAATTATTGCAGAAACCACGCTTGTCTAGGAAGCACTTAAGAGCAGAAGAGTAACTTAAGGAAATTTCTAATCTAACTAAAGCATAATTTAAAGACTAAGTGAAATTATAAACAAAGCGGTCACACGATTACAACTGTTGGCACCAGCCGACACTGCAAGACGAGCTCTTAACGACGGGCCGTTCGCTTCTCGTGCGATTTAAAGTAAAGACTACCTATCCGCAGCAAATCTCTCCCTTCGGAAACATGCCGCGTACTCAACTGCCTCTGCCAGAACGGGAGAAGAGGATGAGAATCGCCAGACGCCGAAGGAACAAAAGGAATACCCCGCGGGCAACGGTAAAAAAAAAACGGACACTCACCAGTTGACGAAGGTGCTCTTGCCGGCCGAATGGTTTCCTATCAGGAGGACGGTGACCTTCTTCCTGGGCGCCAGGAGCCGAATCCCCAGCGAAGCGGCGATTTTCACAAGTCCTGAAATGGATGGTGGTTTTAACGTCGGGGAGAGGGTCGTCGGCGGGACCCGTCCGAACCTCGACTGCCGCACTTGCCCACGTGCGCGTGGCGCGCGTTGGTGCGCGTGTGTGTGACACGCGATGCCCCTCCTCCTCTAATATCGGCAGGAAGAAGGGAGGGAGGGTGGCCGACGACGGCAGAGACTCGCTGCCTTTGCTTCCTGTTCTGTGTCCTCCACTTCCCTGATAACGGCAGTAGACGTCCTTATCTACAAATTACAACTTGCTGCTTAATAGGAAAGGAAACGGGGCACGACTCCGCCACCGCCACCCCCTCCTACGCCCGACATTTTTACTACGTCCCTCCCGCCGCAGCGGAAAAATACTCGCCATCGAATCCGCAGCTCAAGTCTCGTCCGCCGGCCAAAAATCCAATAAAAATATTTATATTAAAAAAATAATAATATTAAGGAAAAAAAACGAGGGGGAGCTTCTCCCGCGATCAATTCCGTCGGCAGCAGCCGCAACGTCGACGTTCCGCCATCTACCGTCGCCGAATGAAACTACGGCCGGGTGACCAGACGATGGAGAATTTTCTCCGTCCCGCTCGAAATTCCACGCGCCCGAAACGTGCGGAAACTTCGCCTTCACCCTCCCCGAGCATTAATAATTATTAATTCGCTCGCTCGACCCCCGTCCTACCTGTTGAGTGCCCGTGACGTACTTTCGAACCTTCTCTACCCGAACCTTCTCGCTTTCGCTAATTTTTTTTTCTTCGTTATTAATTAATTTAAAAAAAATAATAATTTCCTCGCTCGAAATCGGTTTCCACGCGAAAAAATCGATTACAATAATCAAAATGGCGGCCGCGGGAGTAATAATATAAAAGCGCCGGCCGGCCGACGTTTAGCTGGGAAAGACGAATTTTAAATATAAATCAAGCCGATGGCAGGTATTGGCTGCGGTCCGGGCGATTAAATCCAATTAATTAATCGCGGGCGACGGAGAAAGAAGGGCAATTAAAATCCGAATAATCGATTATCGTAATCGATTGGCGGCGACGTAAATTCGAATTACGTCTCCGGGCACGTGACGCGTCCTGTCCAATCGCCGGCCGCCCGGGCCCGGTTTGAATTTTCTGGAGGGCGAGGGAGGTTTCCGGCCACGCTGGCCTCCCCCCTGCGTTATTTCGAGTGAGAAACCGGCGAGTAAACGGGGTCGAGGGGAGAAGAATTGCCGAACGAGTCGTTATTCGGCTAGTAACGTATCCCAACTTAGATCCCGCGCGATCGTCATCGGATGATTTCGGGGGGGGGTTTGAGTGGTGAGGGGACGATAAATGAAGAGATAAAAAAGGTGTTTGTTTGCACGGTGGCTAAGCATTTCCTTTGCTCCTAGAATGCGAGGGGGAGAGTGTCGTCTGCCCTGTTCCCGTTCGCAGAAAGGGGGTAATTTTATCTTCTGTACGATCGTAACAAGTTGAAGACAAACACTCCTGCTGTTTTTCTCTCGTTTCTTCTTATAAAAATGATGATTTTCTTTGTTTAGTGCTGTCAGATGATAAAAAGCATAGTTTTTTTCTATTCGTTTATCCTCTATCAAATGGAGGATGAAGAGGATTATTATTCTCTTCATCCTCCATTTGATAGATGATAAACGAATCAGAATAAACAAAGCTTAATGCTCAGTTACATGGATGAAGAGGTTAACTTTCCTTGCTTAATGCTCAGTTACATGATTATGAGCATAATTTTCTATTAATTTATCCTATACTAAAGGAATAAAAAGCTTGATTTTCCTCTATTTTCTGTTTAATTCTCTGTCGGATGATGAAAAGCACGGTTTTTCTGTTAATTTATCATCTATAAAATGGATGAAGAGGTTAACTTTCCTTGCTTAATGCTGAGTTAGATGATGAGCATGATTTTCTATTAATTTGTCCTATACTAAAGGAATAAAAAGCTTGATTTTCCTCTATTTTCTGTTTAATTCTCTGTCAGATGATGAAAAGCACGGTTTTTCTATTAATTTATCATCTATAAAATGGATGAAGAGGTTAACTTTCCTTGCTTAATGCTGAGTTAGATGATGATGAGCATGATTTTCTATTAATTTATCCTGTACTAAAGGAATAAAACGCTTGATTTTCCTCTATTTTCTGTTTAATTCTCTGTCAGATGATGAAAAGCACGGTTTTTCTATTAATTTATCATCTATAAAATGGATGAAGAGGTTAACTTTCCTTGCTTAATGCTGAGTTAGATGATGATGAGCATGATTTTCTATTAATTTATCCTGTACTAAAGGAATAAAACGCTTGATTTTCCTCTATTTTCTGTTTAATTCTCTGTCAGATGATGAAAAGCACGGTTTTTCTATTAATTTATCATCTATAAAATGGATGAAGAGGTTAACTTTCCTTGCTTAATGCTGAGTTAGATGATGATGAGCATGATTTTCTATTAATTTATCCTGTACTAAAGGAATGAAAAGCTTCATTTTCCTTGTTTAATTCTCTGTCAGATGATGAAAAGCATGCCTTTTATATTCATTTATCGTCTAGCAGATGAATAATGATGATTTTCCTTACTTTACAGTTTATATTAGTAAGATGAATGGAGAGGATGATTTTCCTTGTTTAATTAATGCTCTGTTAGAGAAATGAATGTGATTTCCTTTGTCATACACTTCATGAGATGAATCACGATGATAATTTTCTATTGTTTTATGCATTCTCGGATGAACGAAAATGATAATTTCTATATCTACTCTCTAAATCGAAGCATAAGATAAGATAAGAGAACTGTTATGATATTTGTCTCGTTCTCTGGAGGGAGAGGTGTAAATATCCACAGACGACAGAAATCTAAACGATCCATTGGCTAAATTATGATGATTAAAGGATGTTTTGGGGATGTAGCTACAGGGAATGTGCGAATAATTAGCTTAATGACGAGAATTGCAACTTAAACAGTAAAATTATGCAATGACTTGTCGGTAACTAACATTAACAGTAACACTGTAATGACATGCATCTATTTATTGCTTAAGAAAGTTGGATGCCGGCCCAAATTAATGGCTTCGTGGAGTCGAGTACGGGTTCTTATTATTTGTTTTCCCCCCAGTGTGGGAAATTATTATTTTAGTTCTAGTTTTAAAGAGAAATTTGGTCAGCGGCAAGGGAGTCGCGCGAGAGGAAGGGTGGGGGAACAGTTCCTGAATTCCTGAAACATGGTACGAGGCAGGAAGCGAAAGAGTAGAAAAAATCGGCCGATAAGATTTCGCAGGAATTGGGTGCATTGTAATGTCAAGGGCCAAATGGAAAAATATTTTATTCATTTTCAAGCAATTTCAACGTACCGACGTGCTTTCAAATATTCCATAATTAATGTGTGAGCAGAAAACTATGCATTTACTAATTAAATAGGATAAATTTAAAGGGGAAGGACACTAAATACTCTCATTTAAAACAGTAAACATAGTGTTTTTTTTTTTGGCAAATGTGAATTTGTAAAAGAGCAGAAATGATTTGCACAAACCAAAGTGACAGTATCTTTTAAAGATACACTGTATATATTACCATAAGCTCTGCTCTTCGTTATTTAACATTAGGAAAATTTAAGACAATGAAGTAGGATTTTAAACAAAATCTTGCATCGTTGTCGCTTACGGCAACAGATTTTTCCCATTTCAAAGCTCTAATTTTCCACTGAAGTGATTTTTTATTGCACAGAACGTCCACGTAATAGGCCTCAATTTGGACCGGAATCCCTAAGCTATAATATAAGAGGCCCTTCTGCTTCTAAGTACGAGATTCTATGCCGTAGCCTTGTAGCTTAAATTCTATTTTTTGATTTGCGTTAATGCAACAATTGCTTCTTGTAACTTATCGATCACTGGCTAATTTATAATTTACAAATAATTTTGTCTTCGAATGCAACTTTAAAACAAAAATAAAACCCAAGAGATGATTATCACAGAGTGACTCATATTATTGTGAGAAAGGAACAGGAACAGATAATACATAGAAAATATGGCGGACAGGAAATTCCTTCTTCCTGTAGCTGATCAAACCGATTAGAAAGGAGAATTCTCTGCATCATTTTAATAATTATTTCAAATTACTAAACTAACGTCCATCGTCCCTCAAGTTACTCATGGCATGGCATAAATAGATGTTTTGTCTCAGTTTGAAAGGGCAAATTAGCGTTAAAAAATGAGGAAAGTTAATATAAAACCCTTTCGAGAGCCTCTGGATTACGCATTAAATAAAATACTTGTTGCTTGGCAAGTCATTTAGTAACTTTGTCTTATAAATGGTCTACAGATTCTCGTGATATAAGCTTTCGTGTGTCTAACTCTATGCATTAGATCCTAAATTATTAATTTAATGCAGGAAAATTTAGGATTTGCATATAATTGTCTTAGAATTCAGTTTAATGTATTTGTTAACATGCAGCTATTAATTTATGTATTTTTATATTAAAAAAAATACAGTAAATGAGTAAGAAAGTGTTGATTGTTCCTCTCTACTAAAGCGTATTGTCAGGAAATTTCGTAACATTTGTTGTTTTTAACAAGGATATTTAAAAAATAAATATTTTTGCTGAAAGCTGTGCGGTTAAAATTCTATAGACGTCCTTACAGATATAATGATGAGTTACGCCAGTGGACAGAGGAAACTTGATGAGCCAATTCTCCTGTATTAAAAATGTGTGTAGGTGTGCACCAACACTTGTTGGTGCAGACCTACACACATTTTTAAGCAAAAACAAATCAGAACATACATTTTAGCTACAAATATTCGGTGAATTGTAGTGAGTTTTAACAATAACTTTCTGGGATGTTTGCGCAAACAATTAAACTTATCAACTAGCAAAGGAAGATAAGGATGTTATAAATAGACTGGACGGAAAGTCAAACTTGACGCAGATAAAAATTGGGTAAAGACGGTCAACCAATGATAACTCGGCATGGATTGGGACAAGTGAGGAGGAGGAAGTCTTAACTCTATAAGTGAAGCAGTAATAATATAGTACGCAAACTTGAGACTATTAAATGGTTAATGGTTTAATTTAGGACCATTTCTGAGCCTTTTAATATAAATTCCAAGGTTAAATTACAGCTAATGCATCCTTTAAAAATTTTCCTTCACCTAATACTGGACAGGAGGCAAAATGCCATTGATTTATAGTATATTATAGTATTTTTTTGTTTGTGTAAACATGCAAGAACAGTTTATATTGTCATAAAGATAAAATACAATTAAAAAAAAATAGATGTAGACTTATAAACTGTCATTTTGACATGTTTTTCCCAATATTACAAGGCCAATAATTTTAACACAAAGAAAGGTTGTTAATAAATGGCTGTCATTTCTAAATACTGTAATTTCTAAATCTAAATCTAATTAAGTCCAACGTCAAATAAGGTAAGAATATGATAGTCAAGTGTACAATTATAATCTATACCTATAGACATACTGCAGAATGAATGAATGAATTAAGAAGTAGGACAATTTAAAAGATTTTTGGCAATGTTTAACCTGTTTTGTACATCAGAATACACTATTTGTTTGCCTGCCATTCGACTAATGTTATGCTACAAAAGCTGTCTCATAAGTTATATTTTATCAATAAAAACAGAAGGAAGAAGTGTTTCGCTATTCCTGGCTAATGCTTGATGCTTGAAAGAGGCTTTAGAAATATGTGTTGCGGCAATACAAATTTTAATTGAAATTGTCATAAGACCTCAATTTTTGTATTTTGTCGAGCATTTTATATCGAGTTTTTGATCATTCGAGGCACCCTTACAGATCAGCATCATCTCAGATAATTGAGACTCCACTGTAATAGCTTACAAAGTAGGATTTTTAGTGAGTTAAAGTGGTTCTATCTCACCAAATAATTTAAATACAGGTGTATTTAGATTCCTGATTTCTGCCATAAAGTGAAACACCCATTATTTTTTCATTTGTACAAAAAAACCCTATTCATATTATTGTTTATTAAATGTGCAATAATAAACAATTAAAAAAATAAAATAATAATTAAAAAAACCCCTGAAAATACAGATTATATTGTGTTGCAAGTAAAAAAACGCTTTAAAAAAATCATTCGTAAGAAGAGAAAAATGTATTATATTACTCATAAGTTAGCACAAATATAATTTATGCAGAAAGGAAAGATTTGCGCAAGACCAACGGGACGTTCTCAGAGTTTAATGACACACTATAGTTTGCGTTTCGTCTTCCGTAGCCAACATTATTAAGTTTTAAACATTGCAAACAACTACAAAATATTTAAAATATTATTTCCTATTTAATGTGTTTATCGATACTTTAGTTAAGAATTTTCACCTAAAATTTGCTTAAAAAAAAACCCTAAATATGGGACCTAGCTATGTAAATTTTATAGATTTACACAAGCTAAATTAACAATAGCTTAGGGTACTGTACCGCAAGCGTGCAGCTCAGGCTTTTAAATTTAATACTGCTTAGTGAAGAGGAAAGGCCTAGAATTATCCCAGAAAGCAGCCGCAAAACTAATGTACGTGTATGAGTGGAGGGGAAGAGCCTATCTTTGATTGGCATAGAATGATGTTTGATTATTGTAATCAAAGTAGCTCCATCTGTTGAGTATTTATGTAAACATAATATAAATAACATTAATAAATTAGCAGAAATCCAATCGTGATTATAACATGAGAATTACATAATTTGTATGCACACACACGACTGGATTATTCTTAGAACGCTACATAAACTATTTAAATTGAAAATATGCTGTAAAAAAATAGATTTAAACTTACAACAGATATGTGCCACTAGACTGACAGATCGGCAAAGGACGAAGATCCCATAATGACGGATTATAACGGAGCCGAAAAATCTTTATTAGCTATAACCTTTCTACATGCTTATTGCTGCGTTACTATTGTGTTATGTATAGCAGACCACGCCAGAACATACTCCCATTATCAAGCAGTGCCTATCTGTATTTTATAAATTGAAATTTTGCTGAATAGAACACTATTGAATGCGAAACTGGATTGCAAACATTCAATCTATTTGAAATAGTTTTTTGTATTTCGAATAGTTCGGGTTTTTGTAACGGCATTTCTAAGTTCGCAACCAAATTTCTACATTTAGAAATTTGAATTGCTACATTATTCTGCATGATGTAGGTTTTACAACTGAAATTGGAACAAATTAAATAAAGAAGTACTATAAGGTAAGTCATCGCAAAGGTGTAAAAATTTATAACCTGGTTTTATTAATATCTTTTTATGGTTGTATTAATATAGACTTTAAAGCTGGAAAAAAATCATTCATTTAGCTTTAAAACTGTTAAAGTAATTAAAAATGTAGTAGGAAATGGAATGTAGAGGTTTAACACCTCCCTCTATGGTCAAATTTATCAGTAATTTATAATTATTATAGCCGATATATAGCCAGATGCTATGCGGCAGTTGTCGTAGCTTTGTTTTAACTTCAATCTACATACATGAAATCTTTATTATGCTAATATTTTTATATTTTGCAGCACCTCAGAGTCAGTGTGGCAGCCTGGCATGCCGCAGCAACCAGTCGGAGACACCGATCTATGCATCTCTTAATTTCATTTATGGTGGTGATAGATAATCAATATTCTGCTGATATTGGAAATAAGAGCTCTGTCGAATTAATATGAGAATGTAGTTACTGAAAAAGCAAGTCTTTTATCATGTTTGTATAAAGTTAGCATATATCTGTGCAAAAAATGTTGTGTGTATTTAATATTGCCGCTTGCCAAAGTATGATGCATGTGCTGAGATAAAGACTAATGTTTCTAGGCTTCTATGTAATGAAACTTCCACGCCACACACTATACACAACTACCACCTTCTGCAAGCAAATTTTCCTTGGACAAGTTCTATGTATATACTGATTTTGGCTGTAAAAAATGGATATGTTATTGATTTATGTGATTTTATTTTATTAATGAATGTAACACGTAATCTGTTATGGTGGTAACAAACCATTTTATCCTGTAATAATCATTATCAACAGTGTCCTACTGATTACCGTAAGTTTTTATCATTGTTTTGTTCTAGATTATTTACTAAAGGTCAAAATAATGAAAGTATGTTTACAGAAACTTATTACAATTTAAATACTTCAGTTTACTATGCAAAACTTATTAAAGAAACTCCTCAAAATGTGAATTTAATTCAAACTGCTTTTATCGAAACAAAAACCAGTCTCTGCTCTAATTTGATTTGATTTATTTGATAATTTGAACACTGATTTATTGTTCACTCTATCCACTACAAAACTTAGGTTTTTATAAAAGAGAATCCTGTCAATAACTAAGTTATCAACTAATTGATACCAACAATATTACACATGAGGTATGACAGCGGCTTTTGAGATTTTTGTTTTTGTATTGTTTCATGTAGAATGTATGACTTTATCATACGCATTCTCAAAAAATAGCTTCCTCTATCACTCGGGAACTGGTACATATAAACGTACTGATCTGCTCAATCTACTCCATGCAAAATTTTAATAGAGTTTATTACAATTTTTGGTTTTTGGACGCATTCTATCTTGTTTTCCTGTTTGAATCGTGCCAATTTCTGCATCTCTATGCAAGTACTTTTTTGGTTAAAGCTCTGTGTTTGTATTTATTGTCCCTGTAAGATGGCATTTTGATTTTAACAATTGAAAACAGAGAGGAACGCCTGTTTAATAGCTGTCAGTGTGCATTTGATATCCACCGGCATTTGGGACTTTATCCAAAATTCACTTACTTGTATAAAACTGTAGAGGAATTCCAAAACTGATAGGTAATTCTATTTTTGTAAGATCTTGTGTTATAATACTGCCGTAGTATGGGAAGATTTTATACGTATATTCAGTTTCAGTATCATGTGATGTAAAAGCTTTTATTTCCCACTTAGTTCTTATTGGGATTTAAATTCTTCCTTTAAATTTAACAATCGACTTGTCTACACAGTTACATTTACAGAGTATAAGATGGTCTAAACATCTTGAACTGAAGTATTCTGAAAGATTACTGACTTCATGAATCTGAGTTCTCAAATTTGTCTTTGGTTGGTTGTGTTTTTAAATGGATCGTCTGAAAAATCATGTTGAAATCAATCTCTCATAAGTGCATCTGAATAAAATAGTATTTTGCTGTTATGGGCAGCTGACCAGCACTGTTGGGTCAACACATTTCTAGAGAAACTGTTCTGTTCCATTTTAAATTGGGCATATTCATTTGTCTTTTTTTATAATTAGAATAAATCAAATTATCATTGAAGAACAACTTGAAAATGTAACGGTTCTCTGACATTATCCAATATATTTTGTGGATTCATTCTCTGCGGCTACATAGCAAATAATATCAAACTCAAAATATCACTTTGGATGTAACATCCACCCAACTGTCATCATTTGAGTCACTCACTCACTCTGCCGACTCGTCATCACTTTCTTTGTATCTATTTTATCTGCCACGATTGAGTAAAAACTGCAATCACAAATAACAATATAAAGTACAAATACATCATGCAACCATATGCTACAGACATCGGCGCCAGATTGACCGTAACGTGTTGCCGCTATGGCACCCAAGAGCGCAAAGGGTTAAAGAATGTATGAGTTTAGCAAGAATAAATGGAAGTGTATTACACATTTTGAGTTAACTAAACTATTTATAATGCAATCTAACCATTTCTGTGCATAATATTAAACAATATAAAGTATAAGTGATTATTGATAATTATGTTGCTGTGATAAAGTTTCCTATGTAATATTTTAAAAACTTGTTTTATCAAATTGGCAAAGCGCTCACCTTTTTCTGGATCTGTATATAACTTGTGACATTCTTTAAGAATCTTTTCATTGACCGTTAAAGTGGCCGAATCGATGGTATTCGTTGCGGCTCTACGTTTCGCCTGTCCGCTCATACTTATGCAAAAAGCTGTTGTTAAAAATAATAAAAATTATATTAAATATATAAATAATGTTGATTTAAATGCATAATTAAAAAGATATTTAGATTTCAAAATTTCTAATCATCCAAGAAGTAGCCTGGTGGATCAGAAAGTAAAAATATTCTTACATAATATTATCAAATTCTCTGACGTTTGTAAATGTGATACCTCTTTTATTACAAACAAACCAACACATGCTATACAGAATGTCCCGTAAGAATAGAATTATAATAGTTATGTTGATCTTTGTTTATTCTTTACAGGTAACGTATAGCTCTACGTAAAGAGTTTGACAAATTTGAGTTATTTTGATGGCAGGGACCTACAATCAGTGTGATGTTGCCGAATGGTTAAGTGAGCTGCATCCGGACTTCCCACTAATCCAGATTTGGCCCATTAAACCGTTCTGCAACTTCACAAACTGCATTCTGCACCTTCGAAAAAAACTCCAATTCTTTTCTCTTTATCAAAGCCATGCTTTACCTATAAAAGCCTAAAGAAAGATCAACATAAATCCTAAATTTCCAGACTTATGAAGCACCCATAAAATCAGTTTCTAGAATGTGATGTCTTCTGTCCTTTAGTTTTTCCACTTTGTTCTATTCATACATATATCTTTCTTGATATCTCTCTTCTCCACCATTTTACATAAACCTCCATTCCAATTGGCCTCTTAAACTACCTTTTCTTGTTTTGCATTGCTCAATTATCTCTCTCAGCTTGGCTTAATTTCATTTTAAATACTCGTACTGACTGTGTGCGCACATGCGTACAAAGTTCTACATTTTACACTTTTATAAGACTCTTACTTCCTTCAAACAAGCAATTAGTTTTCCTGTATTCATACACACTTCTACTGAAGAGCATTTAAAAGAAATTATATAAAAGTTAATTAAACATGTACATAAAACCTCCACAAAGTCTCTGTGGGTAGTTGACAATTCTATTGTGATTTGATGTCTTAGCTACTATGCTTATTAGTTTCTTATAGCTTAACATCCACTGACAAAAATTAATTTGTCGATTGTAGTCATTGTGTATTGATTCAAGGTTAATTGGTGACAGAGCTGCAGAGACTAATCTTACCGTCTATACCAGGGTCGGCAACCTATGGCTCACGAGACAATTTTCAGTGGCACTCTGATTGAATAGAAATGTAGTAAAAATTATACTTTAATTATTAACTAGACATTTAAATGCAAGCCATAGTTCAGTGTAGGCCGTGGTACATTAAAAACGAATCTCTTGCTTGAATTTACATGCGTTTACACTGTGTATCGCCATCTACACATTGTGCATGCGCTTCACATATATGTAAGAACATAATTCAATTAACAACTTGACTTCAAAATTAAATCCATTATAACCAGATCAATTTCGATAATACTGTATATATAACAAAATTGATAGAATCATATCGGTGTAAATTAGATTTGGCATAACAGTGCCAAAAGGTTGCAGACCCTGGTCTATACAATCTAACACATTCTTATGAAAAATATCATATAAAAGGAGAATGTGCTCTTGGTAGATACCTCACGTATTGACGAAAGTGTGGAAAAATACATGAAATGTGAAAGATATTGACAAGGCAAGTCATCGTTTTATTGCACTATAATCCACACAAGTTCAGCATTTGTTTCTCATTACGTTTCATAGTCCTTATGATTTTTTAATATAGTGAGATATAGTGACAAGTCACTATATCTCATGGTCATGGAGGTCTACACTTTAGCAAATTCACTCAACATACAATGGAAACAAGCTAAAAACATTAGTTATTAAAGTTGCTGTAAAAACGTCGTTTGAGAGTTAATATCTACCGAAGCAGTTATTGTTGGTTAAAATTTGTATAGAGAATAGAGCGAAGTATACAGATTACTTTTAACTAGCATACTTTACTTATGTGTATAAGTACTGAAATTATTATGAAGTACCTCTATTCAATGTTGTGTACAGAGAGATTTAATGGTTCAAATGCAACCAATCTGGTATGTCAACATTTCAAAATATATTAAAAAATATTTCCATTAAAAAAGGAAATACCAAAACTAATTAACCAACTAAAATCTAGATCTTAATTGGTGTGATTTTTGGTTGCAAAGACAGTTAAAAAGCATGATTTATTGAAAACATACTGTAAATTTGACAGCCTTAATAGATGATATTGTGCTGTGTGTATGAGAAGTATCGTAGAAAATCAGTATGGTCAACTATCAAACACATTATTCTTTGCCATTATGTTTCACTCATGTTTAATGCAGTCTTCATTATGTCAGATTGTTTAATGCAGTCTTCAAAGACTGAATTAAATAGTATCCTTTGCATTGCTACAGTTTTTGTACGGCAACATTAAAAATTCTTGGAATAATGAAAAATAGTGACTGGGAACAATAACAGACAAAGGGGTCAATCTTAAAAGATGAAGTAATTGAAGGAATAAGAACTTCCAAGGACAGCAAGGCACTTGGAACCGATTATGTTACTTCAGAATGAATGAAAGAATGGGGTAAAGTTGCTATATAATATACATTCAACTTATTCCAGAAGATTTGGAAGGATATTTCCGTATGGTAAAAACCAGAATGCCAGTTTATCCTGGGGAATGCTGGCATGCTGGTTTAAGTGAGGTTATACATCCCTCTCTAGAGGGCATATTAAAAAAAAAAAAACAAATGATTTACATCATGTAAAAACAAATGACTTTTTATTGTAAAACTGTGAAACTATCAGCATTATATCAAAAACTACGATTATATGTTTAATTTCTTCATTTTGTCTTCTTTCTAATGATGTAAAATAGTCGTGGAATTCCAAAAGTGCTTTTTTTTTATGCGTATTTTATTGTTATTTGATTCAAAAATGCAAAAACAAACATATTAAATTTAATAAACTCACTGTAAATTATCTCAGCTTACACTGATTAACATCCGCTCTGAAATTTGAGATGATGGTTTTATTTTTAAGGTCTGGGTAAACAGTTAGTTTAGCCCACACTGACTAATTACTACTACTACTGTACTACTAATGTCAAATAATAACATTGTAATGCCAATCAAATTACAATGTTATTATTTTATTGTGCTTGGAAAAATATTTTCTTTAATGTTTAATTAACAACTAGTTTTGTTAGATCTGGTTCATTTTATATTTTAGTTGCAGTTTAACTGACATGCCAGAAACTCCGGCGTTACTGTCGTTCTGCGAAAATACAGGAGTATTTCACTTGGCAACCCAAATGACTTTCGTATTGAGGATGACCCAACCAGAAGTTTACACTCCTCACTTCCAAATCCTATGTCAACATAGTGTAGGACTTGGAGATGGATTATAGTTTCAAAATGTAGGTAAGAATGAAACGACTTAACAGAATAAGGCAATGCAGCAAAAGGGTGATTGGCCGAGCAAACCAGTAGGACCTTTATGGTCCCTGTTTAGACGTTAAACACGTAGAGATAACATTGAAAACGCCACGTGCCACAGATAGCCTCTCGACTGGGAGCAAACCCAAGCCAACTACATGGTTTGAATTAAAATGAGCAAGATGGATGAGATATTACGACAACAGATGGACTAAAACAGTGAAAGAGTGGATACCTTTAGTAATTATAGGAACTGTTCTACTCTCAGCGCCGGGGTGAAATCAATGTTGCACTATCCGGAACATGTGACCGTCGCTCGACGCGTATACACTATACATCACTGTTGACAAACGTTTTCGAGCGATCCCTTCGCTCTTCTTCAGGTCAACTGAAATTCCCCGGACGGAGTGTATATTGTTCCGGATAGTGCAACATTGATTTACCTTTAGTAACAAAACAATAGCATAAACCAGGAGTGGGTAGACTTTCGTTCAAAGGTTTTATTTTCGTTCTAGATGATTTTATACAGAATTAGAGAATTAGAGAAATTGTGAGCATTACATACATGAAAATAGGGTAATGTCCTATATTCACCTAATAAATAGAATATTACCTACAAGAGTTAATGTGATTAATGAAATAACATAATTAAAACATTCACACTAAGAGTTCATAAACATCAGTTTATAAGTCGTACAGTATATGAGAAAATAGGACATTTCCCTGGCCATACTTTTAATATGTCTAGAGAAACAACACAAAAACAAATGATTTTCTGAGGCACTAGAATCTTTTAAAAACAATAATAATATTTAACAGCACCACCTTAATAATGTATGAAATCCATTTACTTTGATGCAGATGATACAAGAAGATATCTTAAGGCCGATGAATGCATAATTCTGTCAATTTTCCGTTTACATCCTGACGACCAAAAGGACTGAATTGTCGGGCTCATTGTAAATGCTTACTGTTGTTTTAAGTTGGTTATTTGTGAATTTGATAATAGACTCATTATTATATTTAAGTTTGCACGTTGTGATCTCTCAGACAATATATTGCACATGTAGGCATGTGTATCATCTGGGAGCTCATGCAGACTTTCAGCTATCTGGAATGCCAAAAATGAGCCATTGCAAATCATTATGACTCATCTACTTTGCAGGCTCTCGGGAGATAAAGAAATGATACACTTTGCCAATGTGCCCTGTTTATTAGGAACCATTCAAGTATTAAGTCGATAGTCTGTGGAGGATAGGGCATTTTGCATCTGACAATAGCCGACGATGGAGAGGGGGAAGTCTTTGACAACATAAAATTGCACCTATTGTTTATTTTCTCTCCATTCATAAGAAAACTGTCTGAAAATAATTCTTGAATATTTGCAAATTACTTTAAACTTCTACTCCAATGGCATAATAACAGGGAGGTGATATCGCTATTTCTGATGACAGAAAATGATGCGGGAGGGATTAAAAAAAGAAAAATTTCTGCCGAAGTAATACTTGAATGGCTCCTTATAAGTAACTTCTTGTAGTAGTTGTGTTATCTTTGAGTTTCTTTCAAAATTTATTTATTCTAGATATCCTGTATTAGGTATAGGATTTGAATCCATATTTTTACTCTATACATTCATCTACAATTTTTTATTTGTGAAATCTTGTGTTTTCAGTGTAGCATCAAGCAAACAATGTGCTATATTTGTAGTATTTCCAGCATTTTTGTGATATTATTTATGACAAAATTTTGATTAAATTACTTTTCACGACATTAACTACAGAAATATGAGTAAACACGTATATCAATCTGTAATAATGAATTATGAATCAACTGGCACTGATATCTACTGATTAAATAAACATACTGATATAATATATTCATATATAATTCACTGATAATATTATTAAATATATTTATTTTAGTATCAAAACATTAACAAATCAGCATACTATTAATTTGCTTAAACTCTATTTAAGCAAATCAATCTATTAAACTTAAAAATATTGATTTGTTGACTTCTGTTCAAGCTTAATGTGCTAAAGAGCTTAATTTTCTAAGTATGAATAACCAATTTTCCATATATCATTCAATGTACCAAGATAACTACAAATCAAAATTGATAAACTGTATTCNCAAAGGACGCGACGGGGCTGTTGTAGATTTTAAACGTTTCTCACCATAGCTGTAAAAATCTAAATATGTTAAACTTAGTAGTCATTTGTTTTCTAACTAATTTGTTTTAGGACCAAGTGTCCTCAGAAATTACCCTAAATTTACAACTTTTCGGTCACTCTCGTTAAACTGGAAAAATTTCTGCCTTTATTACATTAATAATGAAAAGAAATCAGTCTCCACTGTACTTGGCTAGAGATGGTTTGCTTAAGCTTTTGTTTAAGTAAAATTTGGCTCTTTCATCAGGGTTTTGTTTATGTCCCCAATTCCCTAATCGCTTAATTATTTAACTACTTCTTAAGTAGAAATAAGTCGAAACCGGTTACTTTGTACTCGAATATTTGTAGTCGCGGGAAAAAAGTGAAAAGACAAATTTTTATGACAAACGGATACATAAATCGTAAATGTAAGGAAAATAAATTCTAAATCTTTTTCTGTACCTCGTGCATCTCTCTCGTTCATCAAATTTAATTGTAAATGATGTTATCAAAGTAACGGTTAATTTTTTAACATTATACAAGAATTGTACGTGTTTTTTTCATTGTACATCATAATATCACTGGTTTAACATTGAAATCCGTGAGTAATATAAAATCAGAGAGCGGAATAAAAATATCAAATATTTTAATGGATTTTTTTAAACTCCTGTCAACTATACAGAACACTAGCAATATACAGAACAAAACTATACAACTAGCATCTTAACATTAAATGGGCAACTGAAATCTTATAGTACATTAGTAAAAACATACCAGTAAATTCTTATCGGTTGGGTTAAGTTATAAATCTACTCGTGATTCACGTAGTCGGGCAAGGACGGCCAAATATCTAGCGGGCAGGCGGCTAACAGCCCAGAACCGGTCCCAGATAGAATTGGATGCGGTATACGTGTAGCATCCACCCAAGGTCCTAGGCTTCCACCGGGTGAGGTTGAAACCGGGTGAGGTTGGTGCTCTGTAAAGCACTTGCGCGAATCTGGCTTTTTGGATGCTGACGATACAGCGCTTCCACTCCGCCACTAATATTCGAATATACAATAGCAATCTTATCTTTTTTTTCACGTGTAGTATAGAAATTTGTAATAAGATACATAATGCAGTTATAATAAAATATTTTGCGATTATTTTCATATAATTAAAATTAATATGTATTTATTTTTTAGAAAATACAAGGGAAGTGGCACATCCACCGCTTCCAATGACAGCACGCCACTGTATATTATGGCTTTTTAGAGATAATTGTAGTGTCTTTATAATGTTTTAATGACTCACAAAAAATCCGTCAATCAATTTAACTTCTTAAAAAATATATAATATACATATAAAGATAACGCCATAAGTTCAGTATTCATTAAATGCTGAGCAAACATGTGGTCAATGCTAAGTAGTGTGTATGATTTACTTGAGACTAATATTTGGTATTTGACATTTCCTACTCCTTGTCAATATATTGTGCCAAATCAAACAGAAGTGAATACTGTTTTAAATACTGAATAGTGTATAAAGTAGCCAATCTGTGGCTTCAAGCCACGTGTAGCTCTTGTAGACCCTTACTGCAGTTCCCATATACTTATACAATGTACAATTCTCTTTTATAAACTTGGTACACACTACTTACACTTACATAATTTTTTGTAAATTTTGACTATTTCATAGTGTAATATACACAGGGATTGTAAGTGTAACTAGCATCTTAACATTAAATGGCAACTGAAATCTTAGGGTACATTAGTAAACTTGGAGTTAAATGATTCTTTATGAGTAAAGTAATAGTGATAACTATAGTATATTAACTATATACAATGTAAATAGATGATGCACCTCTTGTGAACTTCTGATAGGCAATGTAAAGATATTAGAAATTGTATACATAGAAGAGCTTTTAGTTCAATATTCCAAGTATTATTTATTAGTTATATTCAAATTTAATTGATTATACAAATACTTTTCAGTTTGTTTTATTTTACTGTCTCCCTTCACCCAATTTTTTATTATTATTAATATATGACACCAGTTAATAAAGTGAACTAGTGATCCCGACATTACCAGACTCAAAATTAAGTCCAGTCTGTCTCTATATAATGGTATATAGTGTGTATATATACATATACACACACTATATGCTATTATCTTGTTACAAGTTGATGTTTGCACTTACTAATGTTAATATTATGCACATAACATTATATCAGATGAAAGGTACAAATGCAGCTCTGAATGGGATGGTTAATATCTTATCAGAGCTGTAGACCATGCTCACAGGAGTAAAAAAGTCAAACGAACTGAAGATCTATGTTTAACCCTTTGCAACATATAACTGTGTAGCTACACAGCTACATGAGTGCGATTACCAGCACCCTCTAGCAGACAAAATTGGCATTCATTTTGAGTTCCGCCATTTTTTTTATAGCAACAGGTGAAGTTTCCTTAAGCTTAAAAGATAAAGCCATTTACACAAGATGCAAGACAAGGCGTGATTCAATATTTGTTTTTTAAGAAGTGGGCAATACCAAATAAACATTGAAAGATAAGGCAGGCGACTATCCAGGATTCGAGTAGCCCACTCAACCGTTGGCAGAGTACTCGATGTTATACAGTTTTAGGGGGTGCAGGAGCTCACCCTACCCAGGCACTCTGGCGTGAGCAATAGCTCCCGAAGCGCACGACTACATGCGGAGCATGGAGAATAAGCAGTATACCAATAAGTGTTAAAACCTGACCTTCGGAAGTGAATATCTGGCAAAGGGTCGCACGTACAGGTACGGCTCCTTTGACTTTTTTCCTGTATAAGATAGTCTACAATTCTCGGGGCATAAAACCCCTCATTTGGAGCTCAAACCTTACCAATCATCGGTTTCTTTAACTTTTCTACTCGTACGAGCAGGTCTACAGCTCCGACAAGGTCCCAACCGACCCGTTCGGAGTTGCATTTGTACCTTTCATCCAAAATACTGTTTATGTGCATAATGTTAACATTATTAAGTGCAAACATCAAATGACAGTTTAAATTGTATTCTGGCAAAATAACCAGTTATAAATCACAATTTATGTAAATATTTACTTTAATTTTGTTAAAAATGATGTAATTTTATTGGAGATTGTGTCACATGCTTCATTATGTCATGCTGCTTCAATGTTGGTAAGTGTTACTTACAGGTAAAAAGTGATTAATATGAGCTTAAAGCTAGATTTTATAGTAAAATAGACTAATAAAACGTTACTTACTACAACAAACTTTATATATTTGATATCCAACGGCTCTCGAATTAAAAATAAATCTTTATATTTGATTAAAAATGTATAAAAAAAATGTCTAACGATATAACATCAGACGACAATGTTTGTTATGCTATACAGTCGAAAATGGTTCGTGTTGCCATCTTCCGTAAATTTATAAAATATAAATAATAATTTAATAAAAAATAAACTACATAAAAATATTTTAGAAATTAATATAATTTTCGCATTAATAATAATAAAATAAAATAAAATTTCAAAACGGTCTTTCTCTTTAATTCTCTCCACTTCGTTGACATTAGGCCGGACGACCGAGCGGACAAGGTGGCAGCCTACCGCTCTGGGAGACCCGGGTTCGAATCCGAACGGGTCGAAAAATCCCCAGAAATTTTTCGGGGGTGGTCCGTTCGGATATGTTGGGCCCCGTCCCTCACCACCCGGCAACCCCACTGTGGGCCTGGCCGAACCCATAATGGGCTTGCAAAAAGAGGCCCTCTTAGTGCCCACAGAGCGGAAAGAGTTTTTAAAAAAAGCGGTTTCGTTCTCTTAACACTGAAAATTCGGTTGTAGGTCGCGCCGCACTCGGACGGGCTGGCCAGGTGGAGTTTTCCGGGTTTTCTCTACGTCTATAACGCCTGGATAGGGACAATTACCCTTAAAAGACCTCCCATAAGGCATTACTTTCCACTCTCACGTAAAACCAAGCAGATAAAAAGCTTCGGCAGTCGGATAGTCGGATGCAAGCGCCATCGCTCTCTCGGAGTTATAACCAGAAGGACCGCACGCTCCATATAAACCGAACCTAGACAGATAGAGATGGAGGCCCTGTTAGTGCCCACAGGCGAAAAGATTTAAGAAAACACCTAAGAGGACCTTTTTTACTAAGCCCATTCTAGATTCTGCCAGGCCCACATTGAGGCAGACGGAACATATCTTCCCCGAAAAATTCCTAAGATTTTTCGACCCGTTCGGCTTGAATCAAGGGTCCCGAAAGTGGTAGGCTGCCATGTTAACAGCTCGACCATCCAGCCATTAATTTCAAAACGACATCTTAAATTTTGTTTATTTAATTTTATAAAATTAAAATATTCAAAAGAATATTTTTAGAATTACTTACTGAGAATTTGTAACAATAATTCCAGCCTTAAATAGCATTAATGATTAGGTAATTTGGACATTCTCAAATATGGCGGCATTGTTGTAATTAAAGTATCCGACATCCATATTTAAGTAATTAATATCCTGGCGAAGATTAATCATAAAAACACTTAAAGTTGATATTTGGATCAGGAAAAAGCGCAGAAAAATCATTAAGGATGAAAATAATCCAATATTTCGACCATAAATTGAAAAATTCAATGTAAAAAACTAAATTTATTCTTGATAATATTACAACTTTGCGCGCTTCCAGCTTTCACGTGGCAGACATGATTTATAGTTTCTGCCGCTATTAATCTTCAGAGACAGATGTTAAACATTTTACGAGTCGCTGGACTGTATCCATTTTAATACGGAGGGAGGATAGAAACGTGTATAATGTAATTTTCTATAAAACGCCGCCTGAAGGAAGATGCAAAATAACTCCTGAAAATTTCATTAAAAGGATACGCAAGGCTCATTATGAGAGCTTATCACTCGGTTACCCCATTCCATGAAACTGTTAGGAAAGTCATTGACGAGTGGTCCCACCAGTGGCCAAGCGGTCTTTTGTACCATGAACACTGGGAGTTCTGGTCGTGGGTTCGCGCTGGCCACATGGAGTTTTCCGGTTTTTCTCCACGTCTGTAACGCCTAAATAGGGGCCAGTTTCCCTTAAAAAGACCTCTCTAGGCAGATCGTCCAAGTATTGCGTTGCCATAACTAAACAAACAAACATTGTTGAAAGGTGGTAACTCTCGGACTTCCATTAGCTGGTAACCTTGATATAATGCTCTGTGGTACATTCATATTAGAATTAAGTTATTCTTTGGTACACCTGTTTGCGACTGGTTTGCACTAGCCTTCTGTTAACATCACTGCTGTATTTATGGAGCCTACATAATTTGCATAAAATTGTACGTTTTGATGGAACATTCGACTACTTTCGGGATATTTTTATTGTCTAGAAACGTTTACAAAAATATTAAAGTTTAATTTTTGCTCTATACTATGAACTCTGGTGTCCATACTTTTCTTTTAACAATAGAGTCGTGCCGGTCATCTATCTAACACCTCTGGGAGGGAAACGTTTTGAATTGACATGACTTGAATCCGGTTTGAATCGGAAATTCATATACAGTTAATTGGGGCCTCTTGCTCTTAATATTTCCATATTTGGTCTCGTCTTTCATGTATCTATCTATCGTTCTCGAGATTAAGGAAAGACAATGGGAATTTATAGGACTTTCTATGGAAAACTGGTTCCTATTTAGGACACGTGAAGAAAATCGAAATTTTCGTGTGATCAGCCCTTTAGTCAGGGGGAACCCACCACAAACTACAAGTCTTCAGTAGTTTTATCCACTCGGTCTTTCGGCAGGAAGCATGAAGGCCCTACTATGAAAGGACAGAAAATAATTATTGATGTACCGTACCGTGTAGCCATTTGAATTTCTTGTACCACAAGATATTATATCCAATTCTACCACTGTTGATGCAACTTAATACTAAAGATCATTTTGTGTAATAGGATTTAACCATGAAAAATATACCTTGTAATCGATCAAATACAAGTTTTGAGTTACAAAACGCCTAGTTTTCGGCTCGGACCAACTTAATATTTTAATTATAATTATTTTTCTGTTTAAAATTCTTTATTCTTATTCTGTTTAAAATTCTTTATCAATCAGTTGGCACTTAGTGTCAACGCAGGAAACGGAAATTACTAATACATTTGTTATGAATGCATGTGAAGGATCATCGGAATTTTAATAGAACAATAACACACGAATTAGGCGTGAATTTTAAAGAATAACGTCCATATTTAGGAACCATTTTTCACCATCAAGAATAGACTTCTTATTGTGGCCTAAAGTTACATATAACAGGCCATACCCAACGCTAAATGATACACGTAAAAACGTGAGGCCTTAATTTATAGACTGATGACACTAGGCTGGAGTTTATTTACGCGTGAAACTGGTCCCGCTCGCGACCTATTTTCACTACAGACACCCATTTCTTTTAGGAACCTCACGAGCACACTTCAATACAGAGAAGCCATTGATAATACGCAAAAATTTCTCACAGAAGGCCCATTTTTGAGAGCCGAAGGAATAGGTTTCATTGTAGAAGGCCCACTTTTATGAATCAGCTCAGGGAAAGTAAACACAATAGTCAAACACCTGGAGGAGAAAGTTTTCAGCATCACTCTCTCTCTCTCTCCCCTAATTGTGTAAATATTGATAACGGTATGATAAAGATAAATATACTTTTCGTGTACGCTCTGTTGATCGCGCTCTACACGAAGCCGAGCTTATTAAAAAAAAGGGGGGGGTGCGTTCAATACACGTCATAAATTCCTGTTTCATTTCTCATCACCGCGCAAATCAGTACATTACGATTATACAGCTTCAGCATTATAAGTTCAACGCTCCCGACTGTAAAATACTTAACGGGTAGAGGGGGGGATTGGCTGAATTATTTGCGATTTGGTTCCATTAATTGAAATACTTTTTGTAATTTTTGATTAATTCTCTCTTCTCGAGACTCGAAAATACATCATAGACGACATTTTAACACAGATTTATTTAGATTAAGTCTAAAGATCATGGAGTATTGCAGCATGTACACGCGATATGTCTCCGGTGAGAATGAATGACGTGAGCTTTCTACCCCCCAAAATTATACTTTGAAATTAGGAAAGGAGCCTTAATCTAAGTTTTAGAAGCATAAGAAATGTCAAAACTTACTAAAATTCAGCCGTTTTGTTCCCTTTTATCGTCACATCCCCCGTCTCCAAGAGGGAGAGAGAGGGGTGCACGACACGCACTTTCATTTCGTGTAGACTGGTTAAAAACCCGGCTCAACCTATTTTTTCTATAAAACTAATTTAGGAAAATGCCTAATCTTATTTTAAAAAAAAATGATAAATAAAAAGCAATTTTAACCGCTAACGCAATAGGAAACACGATTTAACCTCAAAAGCTATTGGTGCCGATAGAATAAATCGCATATTTTCTAGAGCGCTGACATTCCGTGAAACGAAACGATGTTATAGAGGACCGACAAAAACGGACGTATTCTCTTCCAATCTTTTACTGCATTTTGCTGCATTTATGGATGGATGTTCGCAACAATCCCTATTGATCCATCTCGCATTCAAGGTCATTGCTTTGTATGACTCACGTCATACCCACCAACGGAGACGCCTGACCCGCACCAATGCGGGTACAGACGTCACTCCGCAATCAGCTGGCAGTTCTTTTGTCTCTTAAAACCCATATATACGAATATACGAACGTAACGGAGTTATACGAACCAAAGGTGAGCCGCCATTTTTTTTCCTAATTAAAAAAAAAACCTCACTCGATTATCGATTAGTAAATATATTAACACTCTCGTACTCGATTAAATTATTATTACTATTTTAGTATCAAAACATTAACAAATCAGCATACTATTAATTTGCTTAAACTCTATTTAAGCAAATCAATCTATTAAACTTAAAAATATTGATTTGTTGACTTCTGTTCAAGCTTAATGTGCTAAAGAGCTTAATTTTCTAAGTATGAATAACCAATTTTCCATATATCATTCAATGTACCAAGATAACTACAAATCAAAATTGATAAACTGTATTCATGCTGTTGTATAACCACTATAAATGAAGGAAACAAACACTAACTAAAGCGAAACGTCATTTGCATCGTACTACAAATCGAGTTAGAATGCGACTGATCAAACACTAACTGTAAAAAAGCAATTGGTCACTGGAAGGGAACAAAGCAATAGTTCATATCTACTGTGCAGCAGTTCTTATGCCTATGCCAATGTGAACGTACTATTAATCGTGTGGAGTAAAGCAAAATGAGTTTGTTTACATCCATAAATTGTAAGATACGGAGTTTGCACATTTAGAAGGAAAGAAACATATAAACTCACTATCCTATACTTTGACAATTTTAAATAAGCTGATATGTTTTATGTATGGACTCATATAACAGATTTTGAAAGCAACAGATCAAATCTGCTTGTTACAAGACATCTATTGGAGTGGAAATACAATATATAGTGAAAAGATGGCTCCTAAGCAATATGTTGACAAGTATTATGTCCTTACTTAAAGTGTGGTATTTGCTCTCCTTGTATTCTTTGAATATTTAACGCAATTTCAATGAAAACAGAATAATTCAGTTCAACTGAAGTGGATATTATACTAAAGCCTCCAGAAAATTACATATATTAACTTTCAAAGGATTTTAGAGAGTAATTTATAGGAAAAGAACAAATTGTCTTCAAATCTAGATGTCAGATTTGTAGAGGATTTTGGAGGTTAATACAGTATATATTATCAGTGGCGTGCCATGACATTTGATGATAAGGAAGCTGTGTTTCTGTAAGAAGCCGGCATCCAGGGGCAATCAGTCAATTGCGCGTCAGCGATGGTCTAGGGGTCCATTCGTATCGTTTATTCGATAAGCCAGTAAAAACTGTAGACTTTTCTACATGTATTTTTAATATCATTAAATTTAATAAACTCNAATGTATATATTATATATATATATGTGTATATATACACCAAGCAGAAAAATTAAGCTTTATTTAGAAAACAAAAGGAAGCACAAGTCGTAAGGCTAGAGACATTCGATACAAATAAATATATTTAACTTAAATTCGTTTTATTTAGTATTTTTTATAGGCGACCCCTCGCCGGTCGCGACCTCACGTCACACAACCGATTCTTAAGAATGGATAAAAAACACCAAATCATAAATCGATAATTATATATACGACACTGTACACACGTAAAAAGCCCTAAATTTCTCCCTTAAAAAAAAAACGATAAAAGAAATAAACCGGGGAGGGGGGAAGGAAACGAAACGCGTAGGAAAAAAGTGCCGTCTTCCCTCGCTTGCCTTCCCCCCCTCCGACGTACAGTACATACACACACACTTAATGATAAACACTACACGTAACACTGATTGGAATTATCGTGTGTTTTTCGTTAACACACAACACGCATACTCCCGGGACCGGTCACGCGGGCAAATTTTTAAGGAAACTTTTTTTCGTTATTATTATTATTTTTTTCTTTGCTCGGAACTTAGGCTCGGCCGGAAACGGAAACAGGCTGTACATGTTACGAGTGCTCTTTGCATTGACTCCTGCATTTTTACTAAATTAAACTGTACAAAATAATAAGACGAACAAACAAAATTTAAATAAACACCTGAGATCTGATCCACAGATAAAAGTATTATTATTATTATTTTTTTTTTTTTCTAGTGTTTCGTCAATAGTCATATTTTGTTACATTCCAGAAGGGGGGGGGAGAGTTTTATATCGGGATACGTTTATCTGTAGATCATTTCAAACGCTTCACTTTACAGGATAGATTATTATTATTATTTTCCCTTTGTTTCTCGGAATATTAAAAACATCACTATTGAGAAAATACACTCTCGCTACTATTAAGAAACAATACATGTTTAGACACCCTTTCTTACCACCTCGCTCCTATTTACACGGGGGGGGGAGAAAAAACTAGTGCAAATGGTATATTATTCGGATTATTTTTTTAAATACAATAAATTGGCACGACGCTGTCGGTTGCGGGAAAAGCGCACGGGTTGGGTGGGGGGGTCGCGGATCGGAAGAGGAAACCGATAATACTCCTCGTGCAACAACAACAACAACGCCACCACATTTGAAACGATTTTCGAACGATATCTGCTATTGGCCAGCATTAACAGAAAATAAATGTTACGAAGCCCCCACACATCTCATGCACGTGTGACCTGCACGGTTGCATGCATGATGATGATAATAATAACGTGATAAATACCCCCTAAGTACCTTTTGGAAAGTTTTACGTTCCCCATTTTTCTTATTTATTTATTTTTTAAATTTCGTGTTTTAATTGCGTCTGAACCCCTCGCCGTTTTTCTACCGTGTGAAACGCCTCCCCGCAACCGACTGCTGCCTAAGTTGCGATACGATACATTAAAATCCCAAATAGATATTTGAAATGCAACGAACAAATGTCTATCGGAGTGGTGTGATGTGAATAATGAAAGCTGCAAAGAATTACGCTTAAATTTATGTATTATTATAACATCATTTATATATATATGTATATATGTATATATACTTGTTTTTTCCCGTTACGTTTGCCTTCTATTTATCACGTGTTTGGACTAGTAGCCTGATAATGTTTGATCACTGATGTTTCTATGTAACTTTGCAGCAACTGGAAGATAAAGTTTTTTCTTTGTTTTAAGTCTAAGACAATGAAACAAAAGAAACGCCCATTTGCGTAAAGACGCCGCCGTGTGTTTTTTAATGTACAGATTAATCGACTCCTAAGCAAAATAGTTTTGGAATGCCACTATACCACACGAAACTTTTTTTGTTTTTTTTTTTTGAAAGGACACTTAGGATACGAGATGAATTAAAATCCGAAGATAGTAAAAAGGAAAGACCACGCTACAAAGTATTGTTTTCTGTTACGTCCTGAACGAGAAGAAGAGTTACGTCACAAGTACTAGAAGAATTTAAAAAGCGAAACGAAGTCGACGCGCTCCAGACGGGCCAACTATTGTTAATGTATGATTATACCTAAGCATGGAGGCTAAAAAGCGAAAAAAAATAATGGTACAAAAAGTCATGAATGTACAAAGTATGGTGAGTGAAAAGTTGTCGTAAGTGATGATTTTTACAGCGTGTGATACCCAGCTACAGCCTTCCTTGTCGGTTGTTTTCTTTTTTTTTTGTTTGTTTGTTTTTCTTGCGGAAATTTAAAAAAATAAGAGAAATAGTAGTGATTTAAAAAAATAAATTCAGTCTTTTAAAAATTAAATGACTAGGTCGTAGCTCGTGTACCGTTACCCGTCCCCCGTTACGGAAAAGGCGGCGTAACGCGCCGAGCGAGAAAACAGTACGGCTTAGCTTCGTATTAAGTATCAGGAATCGCACGCAGAGTACAGTCGGATGATGACGATGATGAGAGGGCGGCGTGCGCCCGCGTAACATATCATCAACTTACGGTCGTCTTCCATAGAAAAAACAAAGTAACGTCGATACGTCGAGAGATGAAGGCTGGTAGTCGAGTCGTCTTTTTTCACTATCGGCGACGGTAGAGAGAACACAGTCGTAACAGACCGTCCTTTTTTTACCGGAATTAATCCTATTGTCTTTAACGTAACCGTTTCTGCAAATCCAATGATATTCCATGGTAGAAACCTGTCGTCGGTTGATCGTCTTCCATGTCTAGTCCCAACCGTTCTCCTTTATCATGTGGGCCAACTCGATGATGAATTTGCCTTCTTTATATTTCTGACTGGATTCAAAGGCATGTTCCTACAATCGTGTACAAAAGAGAAATTATTATTAGTAACATGTTGCTTCAAACAAAATTTATATGATAACTTTCTATTATAGACATATTAGAAATTTGGAAGTGAGTAGGACCACTTAAGTGCTGATGGAATGGATAAAGATCATTGTGGTCGATTGGCACTCGCTGCCCAAGTTTGCCTGGTAGTTAACCAGCCCGTCTATTTATATACAAATCTGCATACTTGCAACATTGTGCACACAGTGTAACTGTCAAATTTGTGGAAAAAATCTCAAGCAGAAAAAATTAACCAGTGTAATTTCAAAGATAGTTTTTTCACTTTATGAGAAGTTTCGGAGAGACATGCAGACCCACCTACTTCTCCTTTGATGTAAGCTCTGGTGACTGCATCGAAAAAGCTATATGTTTGAGCTGGCATCCGCACCACTTCTCTAAGCGTTCCCACAAGTCATTTTTGGTCACGTTTTTGAGTGCTTTCCTCTTTCCTCGACCACGACTTCCTCCCTGTTGTTGCCAGAATCTGCGAGTGTCCGACTTCGCTTTAGGAAACCCACAAAAATCCTACAGTTTTTTCTTTCCTAAAGCGAAATACACAATTGTGTGATTGGAGGAATAACAAAGACGGAAAGCACCATTATATCATTCTTGTTTTAGGATATTTGATGACTGGGAACAGATACTAAGCAAGGATGCTAGTTGTATAACTGAAATTTCGTTTTGTATTTTTGGTTGTTTTGCTATTGCGGTCTCTTATAATATTCCTTATTTATTTTTTCTCTTCTAGATCTAACAATTATACTGTTAATCGAAACACTTGTAAGATTAAATATTTTTGTGGGCTCAAAACTTGTACTTCTGTTTTGACCAAAAGTAACCTCTCGGTTAAAGAAACTGAATGAATTAGCTTTTTGTCCTTACAAATTAATCAAGAAGTGTTCTGTTAATTTACTATATTCTAAGAATCTAAAGCCAAGAAAAATCGTGAAGACAATTTGGCTGCAATTTGAAAAAAATCATAGACCTATAAATTCCCACTGTCATTCTTTTATCTTGAGAATGGAATTAGATAGATGAAAGATAAGACCAGATAGGAAATCCTCAGGAAACCCTGATTAATTATAAATGAACCTCTGATACAAATTGGAAGTTGTTATTTCAATTTGAAATTTTTCCCCCCAAAAGCAGTTAATAGATGACTGGCATGACTTCGTTGCTAATGAAAAAGCATGATATACAGGGGCAAGACAATACGGTACTAATTTCAGGTGGAGAGAATATATTTTTTAAATGAAATATATTAAAAATTGCAGCCTGGCATTGTGATGTCACAATAAATAATTGCTGGCTTTAATTAACATACAATTTATTTAACTTATTGCTTTTTTAAGACTTAAATTGTTCGTCAATTCAATTATAATCATTATTGAATCTTAAATCGTGTGGAAAATTAATTCTATCATAAAAAATGTACATATACGCAACGTTGATTTATGCAGGAAATCTAATTAATGCAAGTTGAATAAATGGTTAAAATTTTACAAAGAATGTAACACACAAATGTCATGTATTGGAATTGAGATTTAGAAAAGAAGTTAAGAATTTGTTTAAATATTTAATTAAATTTAAAGAGCCAAGTAAGTTAATAACAATAATAATTGCACCTGTATAATTTAACATGAAATATTACAAATAGATAACGTTATGAACAATATTCGACTGCTTTGTGTTACTGAAAATTATTCATTTGTACAAAAGACATTTTCAGCTCTGTAGGGCCACATCAATTTGACATTTTGAACTGTCAAACTGATGGCAGAGTTTTGGTAACCCAAAGAAGTGATTGATTATTATTCATTTTCAATATATTACCAAGTTCCACTAACTTCAAAAGATAATGTTCTACAGTATTTCACTAATACATGAAAACTTCCTGTTTATACATCATAAGCAGTGTAAAAAATGAATGTCGAGTAATCACTTAACAATTTGAAAACAACTAAAGTGTTTAAAATCTTTTGATAGTAATCTGTCGATGCATTTGAACTGTATGAATCCACAGTTGATTTAAAAGACAATTACATAATGATTATAACATTCGATAAAGATTAATTGCACTGTTTTTTCGGACAGTATCCTCGTGTGGTTTATATCTACACTTTGTTAATTTAAATTACTTCTTAGTCCACACAATAGTGCATATTATAGCATATTTATTACTGCATAATATAGAGAATAATTGTGTTCTATAGTGCATATAATGCACATATTGACGATTTTATTTTTGATGATAATTCCAAGAGGATAAATGAGAGTTGAATATCATCTGGGAATATGAACTAACTGTGCTAAATTTATTGATAACATTTGTAATTAAAGAAACTAAGCATATACATGTAATCATTCATTAATAATATATAAGAAATTATTTAAATTCAATTTCATGGCAGTAATTATTCCGGCCAAATCTATGATGGGTATTAAAAAAAATTTATGGAATTTACTAAATGAAAATGATACAATTAATGGATTTTTCTACGAAAAATTTGAATGCTGTTCCCATAAAAATCCACATTCCATCAATAAAAAGATGTTCCCATAGAGTCAGTAATGTACAGATATAGATTATTATTAAATTCTTATTAAAAATATGCACAAATTGATTTATCTACTGGTATGTTGTTGGAATAGAGCAAGAGGCATACATACTTTAGAAACCAAACTGTTCCTGGATGGACACAATTGGAGGAAGCAGAGATTCTGACATGTAAGTAAATTGGTGTTGTAGTAAAAGACCATACATGATGCATTACCTAAACACTAACATGCACATCAGAACTGTTTGATAGTATAAGAATGGAGGAGACCAAATGCTCGACTTACCTTTGAAAATAAATAACTGTCAATGTCAAATAAGTGTAAGAAAAGAAATTTAATATAAAAAAATGCACTTATATACAACATATATACATAAGTGCATTTTTTATATTAAATTCTATAAATTCATATTTTTATATACATACAACGTGTAACTTATAAGAATCTATGCCTTGCACCATGGTGGCATGACATCCGCACAGGTACAGACATGGAATTTGGATAGAGATTTTTTCCTAATGACTTACACTTTTGAATTTTGTGAATGAATCTTACAAATATGCAGATTTTATAGGTGTGACAGTAAGAAATGTGTGGAAAAATTGTAATGAGTTATGCTATATTGTAATTTTGACCTACCAATAATATCAGTTCTTCTTACTGGAACTATTATATAATCAAGCTGTCTATCATCTTGATCTCTGAAGTTTATCTCAGAAAAGTTAGCGCTTAGAGTTAATAATTTATTTTACTGGAAGAGAAACTTCTCACTTTCAAAATGTTTGAATTTTAATAATATTCTTATTCAGATTTTTCTTGTAGGAATCAATTTAAAAAAAAAAAAAAGCAACAAGTTGCATAACATTCCCAGCAAAAACTTTACAATTGTGTTTGGTGCCAGCTTGTTATGAGATTTTATTTCAAACTATTTATATTGTTAACTAGCATGTAAGCTTGACGTTGCCTGTGCAAAAAATAAAAACAAACATTAAGATTAGCTAATTTTGTACTTCTAACCCTTCTACTGTATTATATTATACAATTTAGTTTATCAAAAGTTATCTTACACATCCGATCTTAATCATTTTCATTGGGTGCAAGAATGAGGTTCCGTTCCCTTTCTTCAGAGGCTAATTAGAAAATTTTTAGATGGGTCTAAAAATATGTGTGACTTTCCGCAAAAAGGCAAAAAACAGCATCTAATTAGTATAGTAGAAGCTGAGCTTCTCAGGATAATACTTAAAGAAATGTACATAAAATAACAAAATATTCTTTAGTTTTTATATCTTAAAACAATGCACTTAGTCAAATAACTCCCTGCAAGTGGCTAATGGATAGAATCATTGGAAGAGTTACATGATGTTTTGGAATGTAGCATGCACCAGCTAAACTGCATGAGTGTTGGTGCTCTATAAAGCACATGCGCGAATGCCTGTAATCTGGTGGCTTTACATGATTCAGATATTTTCGCCAATGGAAGACCGTATTCGACAATACAGCGCTTCCATTGGGAATATGCATATACGAATATACAATAGCGATCCTATCATTGTTTTTCACATGTATAGAAATTTGTAATAAGATACATATAAAATATTAATTTTAATTAATTCAAAATACATTAAAATATGAAAATAATTGCACAATATGTATTTATATTTCAGAAAATACAAAGGAAGTGGCACTTCCACAGCTTCCATGGATGGTATGCCACTGCTAAAATTTAATAGCACCATCCCCTAATACACAAACCTCTCTGCAAAATTTCAAAATTTTCCACAAAAGACATAGGAGTTATTAAACTTCAATGTAAGTAAGTGACATAATTATGCCCCCAACACACACTAATACCATATATACAGAAAAAAAAATCTCCAACTTTTTTCTTTGCATTTTTTGACATTTAAAGATTCCAAGTCCAAAAATGTAAAAATCTTTGAAAATTTTTATCAGTCACCATACTTTCCTTCTGTTATACATAATAGCTGGGAAAATAATTCTTATATTCAGAAAAAATTTCTAAAATGTAATGTTTTTTGTAACATAATTTAACTATGGTATTGAAAGCCTATTAGATTATTTACGTTGTTTAAATTCTAAAATATGCTGAAAAACTAAAAACTTCTGGCATTTATAAAAATTAAACCCAAATATGTTTTTCTGCTCGCTTGATGTTTTTAGCTTCAAACAATATCCTTCTACTGCAGGCAACAACCATATTGATGCCAAATAGAATAATTTGGATTTGAACTGTGTATTGTTTCTGCTTTACTTTAAGCCATACAAATTTAGTAATATCTCGGATATTCCTTTTTCAAAGAAGTTTTGTATATGTCCACTTGCATAATTAAAACTAGCTCAATACAGTGGGTGATCGGTTAATGAACAAATTGGGTAATGAATACTTTCACAAAAGATTTCTATGATCGGACAACAAACACATGTTCGAATAACAAACACTTCTCTGAACAAACACAAGAAGAAGCGACGTAAAATAACGAATACCGATTGGTCTTCCTTTGACTTCAGGCAACAATTTGAAACTTTTCGGAGTGCGACAGACATCAACATCAATGTTCAACCCAGTATATACTGATCGGATAGTATTCCCCCGAACTTTAAAACTCTCCCATGTAATTCCAGCCTTTTATATTTCTGACTGAAACAATTCTTTTATGTTTTTTTCTGAAAAAGCGGATTTATGCTGGTATCTGCTATTAAAGATCTTTTGAAGAAGTGGGAGGATGTCAGAACAACAGTCTTAAAATGGCATCAAAACCAGGTTGAGGTTAATAGGCTTAGGGATCTCTACAATTACAATGCGATTAATTACTTCTGAAAAATCATGAAGAAGACAGAAAAGCAATCGACACTGGACAGATTCTTTAACCCCCAAACGAAAAAAACATGACAAATAAAAATGCAAGACCATGTACATATGTATTTTTATTATTACATACGAATAAACATGGTAGAAAGTATATATTTTTTATTTTTTGGGAGTCTCCAGAACGAATTAATCAAATTCCCATAGAAACCTACGGTAAATTGATAATCAGTTAACGAACAAAGTCTTGGAACAGATTAAGTTTGTTAACTGCTCACCCACTGTACTTATTTGTTTTAGTAGAGCTATGCACCTTTCTAACAATAAAGAAGATCATTTATCAATAGATATTATTCTATCACTATCAGTGTATGCATCTATGAAAGCAGTATAAAAGGAAGTAGGAACTCTCTTTTATACTGCTTTCATAGATGCATCAGAGAAACTAGCATCTAGTCATGTTTAAAATCTTGAAAGGAGATACTTAAAGCAATTGAAAGGAAAGAAAAACAGTGCATCTAGATTTCTCAGTACAAACAAAAATAAAAATCCTTGATCCATGATGAAGTGCATACAAAAAAAAAAAATAATAGTAATAATAGAAATTTCTGATGACTTCCTTAAAATATAAATATTCTTTTGCAAGGTCACCAATTTAAGTTAATGACAAAATTTTCCTTGCCCTTAAAAACTAATAATTTCCCTTCAATTTGTAATCAATGTAAAAAATATAAAATTGTTCCAATTAATTGTAATTCATTTAATTTTTGGAAAAGTTATGGAAGTTAACAGCTTTGATAGTAAATTTAATAGTTAAAAACTGTCTTTACTTGATCATCAATACTATTTTTTATGGGTCATGCATGAAGAATTTTGAATTAAAGTAATTTAACAGTGTTTAAATCACTCAAACACTTTAAATATTCATTTGAGATTAAATAGTACATATAAAATGATTTTTCTACAAAAAACAAGTAATAAGATAATTTACATTGATCCTAAACAATTTTAAAGTTTAAGCTGATAATAAATATCATGTACGAATTCTCAAATACCAAAAATGGGCTTATATTCTGGATATTGCTAGGCTGTATTAGAAATCCAGAATAAGATTAACCATTCTTACACTAATATGTGTAAAGATTAGAAATTTTTAAAGTTTTGGTAGCACAAAATATGCTGATCTTTAATTTAATTATAAAAATTTGATCTAAATAATTTGTCTTGTTAAAACTTTAAACTAATCTGGCAATAGAGACTTTTCTTTCACTCCTTTCCACTCTGTGGGCACTAAGCAGGCCTTTCTTCAGGCCCATTGAGGGTATGGTAGGTCTGTAATGGGGCAGCTGAACGACAAGGAACAGAGACTAACATATTCAGGAAAGACCACCCCCTAAAAATTCCTGGGGTGTTTGCCTGTCCAGATTTGTTTTTGGTAATTGATTCAGATCTTTATTATATTTTAAATTCTCAGATACATAAGCTATATTAGATTTTTATCGTGCTCAAACAAAACTTACTTTCAGAAGAAATTTTAATATTCCGCAAAGTAATTTATGAAACTGTTTTCGGCAAATGTTTAGTTTCGTTGATACGTTAACTTTTAATCTATAAAAATCTAATTTGAAAAATTTCATTAAAATCTCCTTTTCTTAAATATATTAAACTGTAGCTTGCAATTTCATAATAAAAAATCAATTTTTGAAAGTCATAACGTCTCTATCAATCAAAGCAAATGAAATAGTTCAAAGTCGTATGCACATAAATTACAGATTATCATCAGTAATACATAATAATTTAAGATAACTGATGAAGGATATAATCAGAGTAACTATTTGTAAATAGATTCACAATAACTGGTTTTGAATTAAGAATATTATTACAGTTTTACTTAATGAATAAAACTGCAAGGTTACTTAAGAAAACATAGATATTGTTTGCCAAAGGAGAATGAAGAAAAGTTAAAGAAAAAAAAAATATATATATATGAAGCTAACCTTAATGAAGCTAATGGTTATTGCCAGGTGATGTCATTTATCAAAAAATTCATTTATTGATTTCTCGAATACGTAGTATTGGCCTTTTTTTTNAAATTTCCGTTTAATTAATTAAAAAAAATGTAGGTGGATCCGAGTTGTTTACCGGTTGCTATAGTAACAACCACTAGCTTTATTTTAGTCCTAGCGAAATAGGCATAAAATCGAACGTTTTTTGAATATAAAGTGAGTATTTACGCCATTTATCCGCAAACACGACGAAAGTAGGTTAAATCGACGCGTATTTTAAGCGGTGACGCCTCCATATAACGCGTAGGTTGGTGCAAAAACGGTTCTTTCGGCCATTATACTACGTTCTTTTGTACCGTTCGGTATGGAATTGAACACCTGCGACCACACTATTATAGATTTATCTCCTTGTGTCTTCCACGTGCCGTTAATCAATTCAGTTCCCAGCTGAGAGAGAGGGGAGGAGGAGGAGGAGGATGAAGAGGAGGTATGTAATTATAACCCGCATTTCTGTGCCAAGGCCTTAAAAATCCACAAACATGCTACACATAACACATATTAGCCCATTACACGAGTAAATATTGAGCAACCCTTTTCTTTTTGAGCCTTCTAAGGATGTAAATATCTAAAAAACGGGGTATAATTCGGGTTTAAACGTTCCTTTTAATGTGTTATATACCCTTCCTTCCCGTGTGGAGGTGTGTTTAACAGTACATAGTGTAATAACACTGGTTTGGCCTTACAGAACCGTTAATAAACAGTGTTGAAATGAAGGTTTATAATGAGTTAAGTGTATAAACACGGCGGCCATTTTCCATTAAAAAATTCGGTCAATTTGTGTGAGTAATGGTGCCGTTTTAATATGAGTAATTGCACCCCTTCTGGGAAGAGACGTTGCCAAACTGAGAAAGAAAATCAATTTTAATAAATGGGCGCCATTACGTGTTCGTTTGTATTAAAAAAAATCAATTTATTATTACGTACTGTACCTTTATTACGGGATCAAGTGTGTTTTGTTATCTGTAATACGCGTCTAGTATTGTTCGGTGTCCTCCACTCGGAGGTGTCGGCCTGGATTTGTATAAAAAATAATGATTAGACGAGGGTGAGTGATGCATTTCGATGTAATTTTTCCGTTTTTCTTATTAACAGGAGACTCCGTCACTTATATATGCAAGACATTTGTAATATAATTTAGCTAAACAATGGCCGTTGCACAATCGGAAATCATCAACCTGCCTTGCCGGATGGCCAATCATATCCCCCAATATAGGGAGACGAATAGTAACAAAAGCGACACTTGGATTTTTGTTGCTCCCGTCGACGGCACGGTGGATCGCCTGAAAGACCAGTTGCAGACAGCCCACAGCAACATAGCTTTTCTTCAAGAGCAGCACTCGCAAATGCTTATCGGATTGCACCAGGAAATCGGAAGGTTGCAAAGGAATACGCAAGGTTTGTTGTTGCACGTTTTCCTTCCTCTTAAGGGGAGGTTAGCTTCTTGACGTGCATAACGCCTTGGTATTTATTTTTCAGATCTTCAGAGGAAGTTAGAACTGAGCGATTTGTTGGTGGATGAAGGTAGTGTTTCACTCTTGCAAATTAAAAAAAAATAACCACTTTGCAACGGATTTACGCAGTGTTTTCTTGTTTCTTGCAGAGCCCTTAAGGAAGAGGATTTCCGAACTGGAACTGGAAGTGGCTCATTGCTGTCAGCGGAGCGATTTCCTGTCCAAAGAACTGGAAAACGCCAACAACGTAATAGCGGCGCTGGACCGGAAGTTGAAGCTGCAGGAATGGCAACACCAGAACGCCATCGAAGAACAGAAGAAAATCATTTCGCGACTGGAATACGAACTGGAACTTAAGTGCTCGAAGCTGGCCGAACTGAATTCCAAACTGAACAACAACAACAAGAAACGATCGTTTTTCCAGAAGATGTCGTTTTCTACGCCCAGGCTACCTTCCGTTACTCTTCCTCCGTTCCCGAAATCTAGAATTTCGCTGGATGGTGCCTCCGCCCGGTCGAGTCCATCCCCAACGTACCAGGAGGCCAGATCTTACTCCCTTCCAGAGAGCGGAAGGCTTCCATCCATTCAACTCTCGCAGTTTTCCGGAGATTCGGAGTTTTCCAGAAGATCCCAGTGCCAGTCTCTGTCGTCGTCCACTTTATCCAACGAAAGCCTGTGCAACGGATTCTACGAACCCAGGCTATCTTCTCTAACCGACGACACTAGTCAAAATGGCCCCCCGTCCATAGAGAAGGTGGGCTCGAGTTACCCTCAACACGTCTCCAGCATTGTACAGTTCCAGCCCACGATTCATTCCGTCGAGTTGAAAAACAGGCTACCCCATCTTCATTCCGGATCGTCGCAGAGATCTCACGTCAGGCGCCAGATCAGGGTCCACCGAGAGGCTCAAGTGCCGGGTTTGAAACCGAACAAGTTATTAAACCCACCGGAAGACGAGTGTAAGAACACTACTTACACATAAATGACGTCATTTTATACGGCCGGATAAGTGCTTTGTACGCTCCGTGTTACCAAATTATAGGATTATTTATGTACCGTACTTACTGTACATTGTTTTTTTTTTGAAATTGTTGTTCCGTTTGAAGATCTCGAATTATTAAAATTCCAAAGTATATAATGTATATATTATATNTCACTTTATATTAACCTGGACAAATTAGATAGTCGGATTAATAGATTTGGCACAAAATGAAGAACGCTAAGCTATGCCAAAATACATGGCATAAGGAATCAACTAAGCGTGTAAAATAGTCCTAGAATATTGGCATCATTCCTGTAACATTAATGAACTATTTACTAGTTTCTGTTATCGTCCGATGGAGGATTTACTTAATTACCCATAAAGTTTTATAGGATAGTTTGTCCCCAAGTTTTCTTTAATTTAATAAACATTTTTTTTTGTGGTGTAGTTTTTTAAAATAAGAATTGTTAAAAACTATCAAAATTTTTGGTGTTTAATGTAGCAAAGTGTAATGTAAACTTTTAATTTTTTAATTGCATGTTTTTGTTTTAAATTATTGCGAAAAGTTTTCATTTAACTTACGTATTTCCAGCCGAGAGTGGTTTTACAACATTCGCAATATATGTCTGCAACAGCATGTAATCCTGTAAGTAGAACGCGTTCTTCCGCTGGTCCGCATCCAACATTTACTCTGTAGAAAAAAATTATAGAATTGCAAAAACATTTATTATAAATCTTATATTTCAATTTTACAAATTACTGAAGGTAACTAAAATTTCATACAGAATTTATTTCATAAAGTTAACTGTTTAAATGTACAGGTACTCTCCTATTTACGAACAAGTTAGGTTCCTGAGTTTTTGTCGTATGTTGAAATATTCGTAAGTCAAAAACTAACCTAGAAAGTACAGTTGTACACAGAATAAGTGAGTATTGTTAGCGTTTGATCCTTCAACATACTAAATAGAATTCATTACGCTTATTTACCCTCTTGCTACTACTTCGTATCAAATGTTTCAAACACAATTTTCTCATTTAACTCACTCACTTTTGTAATGTCAAGTTTACTTTCTGGGGTAACAGAACAACACGCTAGGTTTACCATTACATTTTGGATGCATTTTCGAAGCGTTAATTGTTAAAGTTTATAAAAATTGCAAACAATAGCTAAAGATGAAAGTTAAACATTCATAATTAGGGGAGTTCCCGTAATTAATTAAACAGGATAATGAAATAAAATAGTTATTTATATAATCAGATCAATTTAAATGCTGTTTATAGTTTGAATAATTTTTTTTTTTAACATTTGTCAAGGTAAACTACAAATTAATACTAATATCAAGATGCAGGAAATAAATTAAAATCTAAATCACGCATTTAAATACAATCATATTACTAGAATTATCAAAGTTTAATTGTATATAATAAACTGTATCAATATGGAGCAATATTTGCTTACTCGCTGCACCAAATTCTAACTGGTAAGGAATGTAAAAACCCCACCAATGATTATTTTTAGCGACTTGAGTTTTCAGTATGAAAGACGAATAAGTATACACAGGCTGTCCGAAAAGTAATTGTGCAGTGGAAAGTTTTAAGTACAGTATTATAGTTTTTCCTGCAGTGAATTCTGGAAATGTCTCCCATAGGAGCAAGGTCTGATGACCTAGCAAGCCAGATTCTGTGATTAGTAAATAAGTGTTCCAAAATCTGTAATTCAAAACTGGAATTTCTGTGAGCAGTGATGCCATCTATTGAAAAATGGAAATGTGGGACGTATGACTTATGGGTCTTATATGCAATGCCATAAATATAACTTTTGTGTTGTTACAAATTTATCACTGCACAATAACTTTATGGACACCCTGTAGTATTAACTGCTTTCTGCTATAACAATTTCAGTAGAAATCTGTATGAAAATATACAAACCCACAGATAATTTCAATTTTATGGCTTGTTATTAACAGCGTTCATATAAGAATAATGGGAATAAGTAAAATATTCAAGTTTACTCCCAAGTGTTTTTTGTTTTAAATATATTAAACTATTTCCTAGTAGGTTGTGAAGTGACTACTACCTTAAAATACTCTAATTATTGTGACGTATCCACCTTCAAGAGCAGCCATCCAATTTCAGGTTTAACAGATGATAAACCGAATCTATTTTTAAAATTCCAAAACCAATTGAATTTATTTTGGCTGTGATGATCAATATTTTAGATTTAAAAATACAAATTTATAAATGTTTTTTCTTATCAGATATTTTCTGAGATTGTATAAAGAGATTTAGATTATTTGAATGATTGAGATAGCCATCATATAAATAATTTAAATTCATTGGCAGATGTTAAGACGACAGTTGGCTCGGCTGGAAGAGTATTAGGCTGTCTTCCAAAGGTCGACAGTTCGAACCATTCACTCGACAGGTAACGTTATCTATACTCAACTACAAATGTAACAATATTAAATATTTAAAACACGACAGGAAAGTTTTTAAATTTGCTAATTGCATTTCCCATGCTTTTATTTTAAATTATAATAGTTATACTGATATAAATCAGTAAATATTTACTGTCACAAGTTTTGATAATAGCAACAATATTTAAGATGATTCACATTACTTGGCTGGATTTGTCAAGTGACACATCAATTTTGCCAACTACTTGGCATTTACTTCTATGATATTCAAGGTTTGTTTGTAGTGGGGCAAAAACATTAAAGTGCAATCGTAATCAACAGAAAAAAGGTAATATAAATCTGTGATTTTATGTAGAATTTCTTAAAAATTCAGTCTTTAATATGGAAAAAATTGTATTCATGTTATGAGTGGATGAGAATAAACAATATGTCTATGCTAAACAACAAACTACAAGTTATTAATTTGTGTAGTGTATTTACTTGATTTTAATTTAACAATTTCAACTGTATTAATATAATTATGTATAAAATGCGAGTTTAGAATTAAGAAAAATACTTAAAAAATAATATATATATAAATGCCATAACTTACACAGAATTAAATAAGTATGCTCTTCCTTGACTGCCTTGAAAAGACTAGAAAAAAATAAAATAAATGAAAATAAGCTCATGAAATTTTGGTTAATTTTAATATTTACGTAAAATAAAAAAATTATTAGTATTCTTATCATTTTTAAACTATTATAAACATAAAATTATAAGAAAACAAAGCTTCCTTGGAATGAAAATCTCAAAACTCAGAGCAGTTTTAAGTCTACAAACTCATTCATAACCAGCTTATCCAATTATAATGATAATCTCCACTCCGAGAAGCATAATTTTCTTATAATTTAAAGTTCTGATTGACATTTCCAGCATTTATTATAAACATAACTGAAAGATAGGAAAATTATACGGAAATTAAAGTTAATTACAAAAGAACTTAAATTTATGAGGATATCTCGAAGTTTATATTTTCAATTAGATTCTAACTCCATCGACAAAATAATTTTCATTAGTTTCTTGCTGTTTTCTTTCCACTTTGTCAACAAATAGAATTCTATAAAACGGCCGACGAACAAAAACACAAGGTAATATAAACATTGCGCAGACAATGATAAGATTAATTACTAAATGAGATTTAAACTATTCATTGTCAAAGTGATAAGAATGATTTATTGTTTAATGTAAACTGTGTAGCAAATCGATTTTAAATTAAAATTTTTGCACTTAAACAAACGAAAGTCTTGATAGTTTATTTTGATGATAATTAAATTTGAAAAATTAAATTATAATCTTAACTGATACACATTATTGTTTACCAATTTAAAAAGATTTTTACGATTGAATATGATTATAGCTTATAAAATACGAGATCTTTTTATTTATATATATTTAAATACAACACTCAGAAAAACAATCACACAATTTAAAATATAAATTAATGTAAAGTAAAGAATGAAATTGTATTTAATGCAGCATAAATTGGCAGTTGTGCAGGAACCAGTGTCGTGCGATGCGTATACCATGGAAACCAAAACAAAGCAGCCGTGCAGCAAACTGTAACCCTCCAAATTCAGATCTAGCTGGTTTTCTGGTAATACCAGATTTCTGTAAGCCGGATATTTGGTCCGGTGCTTTATACAACTCTTAGATTTAGCAAAAGTATGATAATAGTTACAGTAAATACTTTTAATCAATCTTAATTTGTTAACAATAAAATAACAATACATAGAAATAAGATCAATCACTTTATATTAACCTGGACAAATTAGATAGTCGGATTAATAGATTTGGCACAAAATGAAGAACGCTAAGCTATGCCAAAATACATGGCATAATGAATCAACTAAGCGTGTAAAATAGTCCTAGAATATTGGCATCATTCCTGTAACATTAATGAACTATTTACTAGTTTCTGTTATCGTCCGATGGAGGATTTACTTAATTACCCATAAAGTTTTATAGGATAGTTTGTCACAAAAAAACGTTCTGAATATTTTAAAATTGGAACCAGTATTTGATAGGTAAAACTAGCAATTCTGAGACGGAAGACAGCAAAGACAATCTCCTTCAAATAAAATCTAAGCGTCATAAGAAAAAGTGAGAGAAGAGACACCAATGGAAGAGGCCTTATTGACATTTTAATTTGATTTGCAGATAATATTCAGCTTCAAATAAATTTATTGATGACTCAAATAAAGAACAGTTTAAATATTATGAACAGAAGTTGTACGGAAGACGAATATGAACGATAATTGTAAATAAAAATAAATGGACAAGCGATAGTAAATGAAACATTATATGAACTACCTGTTTAATTATGCAAGCACGACTCCACCCGATTTTGTAAACACGACAGCAAAATTTAAGTAAAATTGAGCGTCCATAAATAAACGAAGTGCTGCAAGGCTAATAGTAAAATAAAATTTGATTTCTCCATAAAAGATGAATGCTTCTAAATTAGCAATTAAATATCTAAAAAAAATTTATTTGTGTAAGTAAAGATAACAACAATTTAATCACAAACTGTATGTGAAGTTAAGTATTAATACAGAGAATTGCATTTAAGTTTTTCTATAACTCTTTCAGCCCCATGAGTACTAAAAGAGACCATTATTTTGTGTCTTTTGAAGATACAACTGAGCACACAATGGGCTGACCACCGATCGACCCATCATGTGCTTTTGAAACTGATATTGGGTGTGTGCTACTTAATGATGGGGATACTTAACCTTATGTGATATAGTCTACTATTTGTATGGCTATATTCAACACAACTGAGATGCGATAAGTGTTTATGTATCTGAACATTGATGAGATATGGCTGGCTATGAATTTTGGCTTCATTATAATCTTATGGAACTTCCGTTGTATACATGGTTGGTTAAGTGATTCAAAACAGTTCTCAATAATTATACGGCCCACCAGTGACCAAGCGGTTCAGTTCCCTGAACACTGGGAGATCAATCGTGGGTTCGTGTCTTGCCAGGACGTGCTAGCCATCAAAGTTTTCCAGGATTTCTGTCTGTAACACCCGAATAGGGGGAATACCCTTAAAAAGTCCTCCTGGAAGGCATTCCTCTAGGTAAATTGCCCGAGTGTTGCATTGCCGTAACTTAACAAACAAACTACAACTCAATAATTATACAGAGGAAAATGCCAAGTGTTTAATTAATAACACAGTCTTGTGTTCACTAGTCAATCAATAATTATACATTTAACAAATCAATTTCGGTGTGGCAATTTTAAATCTTTATGCATTTCAATAACTAGTTTTATATAATGGTTCTGAATTCTGAATCGGTCTTTTCAGTTGCTCTTTATTAATTAAAAAAATGTAGTACAGTGGTACCTTGGGATACAAAATTAATCCGTTCCGAAACTGAGATCCTATCATGAAAATGTCGTAAGGTGAATCATTTTTCTCCATGTGATTACATGTAAAACCAAATAATTTGTTCCAACACAAAAAACACACTCAAATTAAAGCTAAGTAGTACATTAAAAAAATAACTATAGTAAGGAAAACACTGAAAAATGCATTTTGTAATTGTAAATGTATAAATAACCATAATAGAATAATAATTGATAAAAAAAATGTAGTTTTACTTGCACTTTATCTTTGAGAATAGACGATGGTGGAGGTGTAAACTGGTGGCAGAGGAGAGGGAGAAGGGAAATGATACTAAAACTTAATTTACATAACATAATGTAATAACAACTTAGAAAAGATAAAAAAAAAATTAGTGTTGTTTTATATATATATATATTTTTTAATTTTTATTCACTGCTTTTTACTTTCTTTCCTTCACTTCCACCATCACTTTCACTGGATAGAGGTTGCTTGGTAAAATATCTATCCAAACAGGTTTGGCTTTGCCTACTTTTTAAAATGTTTCTAAAATGACATAGGCAAATGTCATTACTCCGAGCAATAATACAGCCAGTGTGAACCTTTTCGGGATGTTTCTTTTCAATAAAATCAGTCACTTTCTGATAATACCTCAAGATCTCCTTTATTGAGCAAGATCCTTCCACGACAAAGCAAATACGCGGACTGAGACCGACGAACAGAAGGGAATAAAAAATGGCGCTGCAAACTAATGTAACGTCGCATGGTGAGTTTTCGTTCGTATTGTGGAGCGAAATTATGTTCGAATTTCATGTTGTATCCTAAAAATTTTGTATGCTGGGGCATTCAGGCATTCATATCCTGAGGTACCACTGTACTGAAGACACAAATATTGCCTTATACGTAACTTTTTGAACTTTTTCTATAATTTTCTTGCATTATTTTTACATCTGATCAGATTTTTAAAATTCATGACCATATTTGTAACAAAAGATCTAGAGTTAGAGTCAGAAGTTAACTAATTACCACTTTACTTTTAGTATGTGAATGCTTATTGGTTAACTTCTAACTCTCTATCCTTGGGTGTAAATACAACTGCTAGAAAACAAAAAAAATTTGATAAAGTCTTCATCTTTTCACAAATTGCACACCAAATTAGATTTTAATTCAATGCACACCATTATAAATACTTGCTATGGTAATGGGACGGTATTATTATTTTGTAATTTAGTTATATTGCACCTTTCTTCACGTTTGATCTACAGTCAAAATTCAATTTACTACTATAATTTGTTTTCCTCCAAAACTGGCAGCGAACCAAAGTATGTCAAGTAATGCAAATTATATACAGTAGCGAGATCTACGCACAAGCTTTAAGCATTTGAAAGTTACATAATTTGGCGATAACATCATTTGCAATGCAAAATTGTACATTCGGTGATTCATGGAGTCTCTACTTAATGTTTACGGCAAGAATCAATTCAGTATTTGTCAGAGCCTTACGTCAATGGTGCTATTTAGGAAAATGCTTGTAATTCAACTAACTTCCTCTAAGGAATAAAATTATGAACCTAATTATTAACTAACATCAAATGTTAATGCTAGAAATATACTACATTAAATACCAGTTATATTTCAATAAATAATTAATATTTAACTGCTTAGACTGTTCATTTTATTAAAGTTTTAACAGTAATAATACAATATAATGCTGTAATAAATTTCCTGTCAATGTTTATCAAGAAAAGGGTAAGTAACTAAATTCTATCCGAAGGTGAACGTACGTCATTTTGGCAGCTACAATGTTTACTACGCTAAAAATTCTGAAATTACTCAAAACAGTATGCGTTGGGAAGGATATTTTGCATTTTAACAACAAGACGTAATAGTAAGTTGCATTTTATAACAAATACAATTACTACAAAACTGAAGAATACAAAGTTTCAAATCAGATTTTTCTGTAAAATAATGTTTCAGAGCAACACATTCAGCTTCAATTTCTCTTATTACAGACACATCTGAATCAACAGAGCCTAAGTAAGTGACAGAGACTAAATTATTGACACAAACTATCCAGGAAATAATACAGAAATTAAAACGGAGTTCAGATCCAGACCTCTTAATTAATAGCGAAACTGTCTCACCGTGCANATAGGAAAGGCCCAGAACAAAAGAATCGTATATAAAAGAACCCCCACCACGTACCAACTATTACGATCTGATAAGGATTTAGTGGATAGAAGAACACTCCCCGGGGTATATAAAATTCCAGTCACAGACTCAAGGCGACGAAGTAAATTAATGTATGTAGGGGCAACAGGAAGATGTATCAAAGACAGGTTAGCAGAACACCAAGCAAATATAAGAAAAAAACAACCATGCACTGCGCTAGCCACCTACGTTCTAGCGGACCAGCAAGACGTCCAAGTTGAATGGGACCAAGCAAGACTAATGCAGATAGTCCGAGACAGGAAACACCGACATTACGCGGAAGCCTGGCAGATTTGTAAGGCAAAGCATAAAGGCCTCGCAATCAACTTCCGGGAAGCGACTAAAATATCAGCAGCATGGTCCTCTAGCTTATTATAATATTAATAATTGAAGGAAGTAGTCACTATGTATCTCAGATTACGTACTTTTGAATAATGTAGAGAGATGGCAACTATACGTATTTAGATGTAAATATTTATGTAATATTGTTATATTTCCGTTGCTAAGTTTACACTGACGTCATTCGCAACGGATTATAAGCCAGTTCGAAAGATTCAAAAAAGAGTTATTTGTATTAAGTGTTCGATTTACAGTGTTTGTTCTTTATTTAATCGTATTTTCTTGAGAAAGGTCTTTTAATAAGACCGAAAACGTTTGAAGTTTTCTAATAAACGTCGACTGCAAGAAAAGGTGTTGTAGTAAGTGTTTTTTGATAATAATAATTCTGTCGCGGATATAAATCACAATGCACTTGCAGTTTGGAAAATGATGACAGAAGAGGAAATTTGTAAATAACAAGCAATGCCTGGCTGCAATTTTTAATCATATATTTAATATAAAAATAAGCTTTCCGTATCTGGTCTCGAGTTTTGCGTACCTAACTCTGTTCTTGAGATAAACAAAGGAGGGATGGACGGACAGAAACAATAGTGGAAATGTATAGCCAAAAATAAGTTTTATGCGAAAGTTTCTTTTTAATCTCTTTTTAACTTAATTGAATAACTAGACATCCAGAACAATAAAGCTGCAAGCATGCCACTACAATGGACCTACATTTGGGTCTGGCATGTTTAATTTTGAATTACATAAGAAGCAACCACTTGATATGTTAAGGATGTGTTGTGGTACGAAGATTGAATCTTCAATTTTTACATGTGGTTTAATCAGGTTATGTTGACCCAAAATACCTTATTGTGGATCTGACTGAACTCGTGACAAGTATGACAAGATGCCTGTTTTAGTGTATAAAAAACAAGAAACCAAGAGAAAGAAAAAACAGCTCAATTTTAAATAAAAGATAGATTATTTAATTAATTAAGTCTTCAATCCCGATACAGAATCCAAAGTAATAACCTCAAAAGGGTAATGGAGAAAAATCGCCAAATGTATTATTAGCAAGTATTGATGAAATTACACAGGCTCAGATATCATGCTAAATTTAGTCAATTTATTAATGTTAGAGTAATTTATTATTGCCTTCCTATTTATTATGCTACACCCTTAATTAACAAGCACACACAATACATTATTCAAAAACTATAACAACATGTTTCAACAGTGAGATGGAGTCACTTGCAATTGATTTCTATGCTTACAGTTGTTAGGTGGCAAAAAGTTCAACATGAAATATATATGGAATGGTATTTACAGAATATCTCTGTGTTTTATAATTTGTATTATGTACATTGAGCCAGGGCAAGGCATTTGAATATCACACCATTTCATTAATTACACATAAAATGTACAAAGTGGACACACAAATGATATGGTCAACACTTCAGAAACAAAAATGAATCATCTTGTTACCGAAGGGTTGAGAGTCATTATACAGTGCATCAGTAAACACCCCATTGTAACTCATCAAAACAATTACCTGCATACTCACCCACATCTGTGTTATGTAATTTATGGGAAGCTCCATTACACTACGTCACTATCGGAAAATTAAAACTCAAATACTAGTAAAAAAAGTAATTGGTGTTATACCAAATTTTTACATAAAAAAGGAGGTTTGCCAGTAAAAAAGTCCACGAAACATTGATATAAGTCATAAAACTGATGTGTTCATAATGGGAAAAATTTATGAAGAACGTTGAGGTTACGTGTATTTATAAATAAACATCTCCAAACCCGATTAATTTACGGCATTCGGTTGGTGTCTTGTTACGTGTATTACTGAATATTTTAAAATATGCTCTTGTCCATTGCTGAATCCATCTGTGACTAGAGCATTATCCAAGCAGCATGGTGTCCAGATAATACTCTAATCACAGATAGTATAGAACATTGCATTCTATTGTTACTCTTATCTGGAAGTTAACAATTAAGGTCAGCCTTTGATTTGGCTAGAGAAGAAATGATACAGAAAGAATATCCAGTCATTAAGCGTAACCAAATCCAACTGTTTCTTCTATGTAGAATGGATATCTAATCTCGCACTTATATAGGAATAATACGGCCAATGATAATTAACAAACACTTGCAAACGGCGTTATCGAAAATTAATTTATGATATATCTTTTTTGTGTGGCCAATCTTATTTACAAACTATATTTGAAATTTTTTATTGATTATTGCTTCCTTTGTAATTAGCTAAATGATTGATTATAGTTGCAGTAGACAGTTTTTAATACCTGACTGCACTTTTCGCTTCCAGAAGTCAGGTTTCATTCTGTTTACCGATCTCGTCTTTTTCAAATTTTAATTATTATGAATGTTTTGTCAGCATTATTTTTATACTTACTATTTTTTTTAATGTCTACCATATGATAATATATTTCTTTTTTCTACATAATCTCCATGACAGATTTAAAACAGCAGATTTTTGTTCTTCGTCTAAGCTCCTCTTTTAAATATCTAAAATTTCTTTTTAACAGATACATAAAACAACAAGTTCCTTTAGATGTTTTTAAAAAAACAAACCCATCATTAATGCAAAGTTTACTTAATTTGATTGTTCTCATGCAAGGGTGATAGGCTTTCTGTCACCCAGACAAAACCAATATCTCAGTGTCTCTTGTTCCAGAGATTTGGGACGTTGAAAAATAGCGAGTCAGTTTGTGCTGCTACTAGTCTTCATCTCCTTACTTTGCTTTTAAATAATTACACACCCTCTCATCTTGGTGCTCACTTGTCCTGCCACTTGCCCTCATCTTAAATTCCAAAGTAACAACTAGCAGTCTTCCACAGTAATATCAGCTACTGATACTAGAAATAAGAATTCTGACTTTTGTGTTTTAACTTCTCTTCCCAAATAAACTTAATTATGACAAAACCAACTTCATTAGATAGCAATATATGTCACGTGTTACAATTTACAACTGAAATGCCCGCACTTGACCAAAGAGTAATTTGTAGACATTTGGAGCAATGGCTTTCAACCCTAAGATGTTGCAAGATTCCACTACCCGATAATTTATTTGCTCTTAAGTTTACTCCTGCTCCGCTCCCTCCTGACGTCATTTCTATTGGTCAAAAACACATGCAAGATCTAAGAATTTCTATTGAAAAAGCCCATAAAGAAATACTAACAACAAAGTCTGATTGGGCATAAAAATATCTGATAAGTGAAAACAGTTTCAACACACTGTCAATATGATGGCATAATGTGTTTAACATGCTTTTAGTTTGTCAATTCCTAGTTTTGATCACTTCCTGCATTCAAATCTCTTTTGACGCGGATATTAGTGCTTTTTGAATTTTAATGCAGAAGGAGATTCGGAGTGTATCTTAAAACCAACACAGTTTGTGGCATTGCTCTTTATTATAATAAACAGTAATTCTTATTCTTGAATTGCAAATTAGAATTACTGTTTGTTTATTATTCTGTGTTCTGTATCAACAGTTGTAGGATGTGTGCATTCCTTTTAGTTTTGTTTGAGAGGTTGTACTGTACAATTATTACACAACTGCTTGTTAAATGAACAATATACTGTTATCACTACTTAGTAAACTAATTGCTTGCGTAATGTTCATTATTCATTATGAAAAAGCATTATTTTTAGCCTATATGACAGACAAATTTCTTTAAAGTAATAATAATTCTTTATTAAAATGTATATTCAAATATCATATGCAGTAAGATCTTGCTTTACATGAAACTGTTATACTCATTTGTGTTTTCATAGTAAATTTTTAAATATTTTTTCTCTCTTTCTGCCTCGTGGAGACTAAGAGGGCCTATTGTGGTTTAACTGGGCCCACAATGGAAACGGCAGGTGAAAAAAGACAAAACCCGACCACCCACGTATAATTTCCTGGTTTATCTGTTAGGATTCTATCCTAGGACCACGAAGCAATAGACTAATGCCTCAACTGCCTGCTTATCAATAATAAGCGGTTAGATTCTTAGCTTCTAATATTACAAACACAGAGAACTGATAAATGTCTTTTGCATGTATTTTTCTCACATAGTGTAATCGACACTTTATAATTAAAGTTTGCCCTGTATATTCAGAATCATCAGTCTAAAAATATATGTAAAACATTTCAGTATTCAGTATTTTTCTATTAATCATAAACAGTTGAGTAATTCATGTCTATACAATCAGCTGGGACTATTTGGGATGGAAAGTGAACAGACAAAATTTTATTTTATGCAGTATCTGCCAACACACAATCTCCGTATAAAACAAGACTATACTATGTGAAATGACAGACAATTGTTATTTAATAAGAAGTAGATTGAATTTTTTTGTAAGAATTTTAATATTGGCCAAATCTCGTCCATTTTAAATGGATATATTCAGTAATAGAGTTCTGGAATTGGTCAGATTTACAGAAGACATTGTAGCCGTAACACAGCACGAAAAATCAATCAGATCTAAAGCTAGATTTCCTTGGGATGGAAAGCCATTACTGTACCAAAGACTGGTGCTTATGTATTGAAAAAAAATAAGAAAAATAGCTTTTGCAGTCTCTATTGAAGTCTAAGCTGAAAAATTTAATTCTACAACTAAAAAGATTTAATCTTACAAATGATTATGCAAAAAAATATGTTATGAATGAAACGTGAGATGTTCACACATACAATAAACACTAGTGGTACAGTGCATTAATATATCAATGCAATATTTAGATAATGCACAGATATAAACTATTGTGCACAGTAACTATGACGACGTGGAATTACCTTACTATTATAAATAAATAGCCTTTTGTTATTGAAATGTGCAATATATGATAAAGACTAAACTGCTTGATTCCAATAACCAAAGCATTATTTATTTTCAATCACTAATCAGACAATCTTTGGTTAATATACTAATTAAACTTAACTCGTACATAGACAGACAACAGACCTATTAAATCCAAGAAATTTCAATTTATACACAAACTGAATGCTACAGAACATAACTAAAAACACATTCGAATGCATTTAACCCAAATATGACTCAAACACTTATGAATAAAGCAGTTTATCTATCATATTTTGTAATAATCTAAAATGAAATATGCGGTAACTTTAATAGGTAACGAGATTCACAGATATGCGATTAAATCTAACAGCATTAAACTTTCAACAGATGTCAGATAAATGTTCTGTGTGGTTTGTTTTTTTTGACCTGCTTCCTTTCTATTGCATACAATGATGTACTTTTGGCAAATTCCTTCCCCTTTAATGATGAGTACAATAGTTCATGCACTTCTCTGACAACTAGTTTATTCATACAACTAGTATCCAGATTTATAAGAAAAAATTCTTATGCTACTAATACCAGTAAATGATATGCTTTTTGTGATTTCCTTCCTTAAAATATGACATATGACTCATCTTCAGGGGAAACGAAGTGTCAAAACATTCTTAAATCGCTTTATAATAAACGACTTACAATTTTTTGGCACTGCTCAGGCAATAAAGATTCTAAACAAACATAAACAATTTTACTAAAATTGCTTCTAGTACCAGCATCAATTATTATATTAAATAATGCATTTTTACAGAAAAGGATTAGTTTGGAGCATAATTTAATAGTTCTCTACACAGTTAAAACTTTAATGCTTGATATAATAGAGTAACAACAGACCGCAATGATCCAATAATGCCGACTGTCCGCCATATCCGAAAACATTATGATCGACGACAAAACAAACATTTTACAAGATACAATACGAATCATGAAAATACTACATTGGAGCAAATACTATGTTTCCACCTACAAATTTAAACAGTAACTGCCAGCTTTCCATGCATTAATAGTTTCAGTCTGATATTCTCAAATAGTTTATATTTCCACTGCAATAGACATCTCAAAGCAGTTCAATTTAGTGTACTGTTTACAAAATCTGTTATATTGTGGTTTTAAAATAGAAAGTCAGTAGTATACCCTACACATATAATGGGAACTTTATATTAAAGCAATGTTTTTCTTCTATTTACTCAAATCAAACATTTTAATGCAGAAATCCCACTTGAAAGTATGTAATATTTATAAAGGAAAAAATGTTGGCCCATAAGACAGAGTGAAGATGTGTTTTTGNTGAACCTTTACGGGATGTTTCTTTTCAATAAAATCAGTCACTTTCTGATAATACCTCAAGATCTCCTTTATTGAGCAAGATCCTTCCACGACAAAGCAAATACGCGGACTGAGACCGACGAACAGAAGGGAATAAAAAATGGCGCTGCAAACTAATGTAACGTCGTATGGTGAGTTTTCGTTCGTATTGTGGAGCGAAATTATGTTCGAATTTCATGTTGTATCCTAAAAATTTTGTATGCTGGGGCATTCAGGCATTCATATCCTGAGGTACCACTGTACTGAAGACACAAATATTGCCTTATACGTAACTTTTTGAACTTTTTCTATAATTTTCTTGCATTATTTTTACATCTGATCAGATTTTTAAAATTCATGACCATATTTGTAACAAAAGATCTAGAGTTAGAGTCAGAAGTTAACTAATTACCACTTTACTTTTAGTATGTGAATGCTTATTGGTTAACTTCTAACTCTCTATCCTTGGGTGTAAATACAACTGCTAGAAAACAAAAAAAATTTGATAAAGTCTTCATCTTTTCACAAATTGCACACCAAATTAGATTTTAATTCAATGCACACCATTATAAATACTTGCTATGGTAATGGGACGGTATTATTATTTTGTAATTTAGTTATATTGCACCTTTCTTCACGTTTGATCTACAGTCAAAATTCAATTTACTACTATAATTTGTTTTCCTCCAAAACTGGCAGCGAACCAAAGTATGTCAAGTAATGCAAATTATATACAGTAGCGAGATCTACGCACAAGCTTTAAGCATTTGAAAGTTACATAATTTGGCGATAACATCATTTGCAATGCAAAATTGTACATTCGGTGATTCATGGAGTCTCTACTTAATGTTTACGGCAAGAATCAATTCAGTATTTGTCAGAGCCTTACGTCAATGGTGCTATTTAGGAAAATGCTTGTAATTCAACTAACTTCCTCTAAGGAATAAAATTATGAACCTAATTATTAACTAACATCAAATGTTAATGCTAGAAATATACTACATTAAATACCAGTTATATTTCAATAAATAATTAATATTTAACTGCTTAGACTGTTCATTTTATTAAAGTTTTAACAGTAATAATACAATATAATGCTGTAATAAATTTCCTGTCAATGTTTATCAAGAAAAGGGTAAGTAACTAAATTCTATCCGAAGGTGAACGTACGTCATTTTGGCAGCTACAATGTTTACTACGCTAAAAATTCTGAAATTACTCAAAACAGTATGCGTTGGGAAGGATATTTTGCATTTTAACAACAAGACGTAATAGTAAGTTGCATTTTATAACAAATACAATTACTACAAAACTGAAGAATACAAAGTTTCAAATCAGATTTTTCTGTAAAATAATGTTTCAGAGCAACACATTCAGCTTCAATTTCTCTTATTACAGACACATCTGAATCAACAGAGCCTAAGTAAGTGACAGAGACTAAATTATTGACACAAACTATCCAGGAAATAATACAGAAATTAAAACGGAGTTCAGATCCAGACCTCTTAATTAATAGCGAAACTGTCTCACCGTGCATTCGACCAGCCAATCTATCATTTACAAAAGTAGAAAAATTAATCGTGCATTAAATCAAGGATTGGTTTTGATATTCTGCTTATACACAAGCAAGTTTTGCATAACAAATGTAATTACTAAGTAAACAAACGAAGATTGTTACTTCATCTAAAGGGTCCATTTCGATGATAAAAATCATTCCGAAACATCGCAAAATATTATAAAAACAACAATAACCTCGGTTTATTTAAAGTCTCTAAAGGAAAAACAACCGAAGTTACCACACGAGCAATATTTATAGCCGAGTGATTCTTGTTATAACCCAAATGGCTATTTATAGTTATGCTATTGCATCAGAGTTAAAGATCTATTATGAACGGTTAGCTCTCCTTCTGACTATCTTCGCAGACGATCTAAAAATATTTCTAGAAAATTCGGAAATGACAATACTAAGAAAAAATCCTCCGTGATTTTCACCTTGGCATGTAACCTTCTTAAGAATTTGAATATTTTTCGTTTTGTTTGTTAACCTATTACCAGCGGGCTTTGGATTCACGTCAGAAACTTATTTACTGACAATAATCCAAATTGGAATGGAGAACATTTCTCATTTTTTGGTTTCACAAGAAGAAAGATAGTAAATTTTTTAAAAATTATAAACAAATAATAATAATAATTTATCAACATATGTGATTTAACTCTTTATTTAAATCTTTGCTTTTTAATATTAAATTTAAAAGTAATTTCTTGTTGATAAAATAGATTATTTAATCAACTACAATGTTACATACTTATCTATTTTACTAATTAGGTTCGAACATTAATTCACAGTTCCGACAATAATAATTCTGTCGCGGATATAAATCACAATGCACTCGCAGTTTGGAAAATGATGACAGAAGAGGAAATTTGTAAATAACAAGCAATGCCTGGCTGCAATTTTTAATCATATATTTAATATAAAAATAAGCTTTCCGTATCTGGTCTCGAGTTTTGCGTACCTAACTCTGTTCTTGAGATAAACAAAGGAGGGATGGACGGACAGAAACAATAGTGGAAATGTATAGCCAAAAATAAGTTTTATGCGAAAGTTTCTTTTTAATCTCTTTTTAACTTAATTGAATAACTAGACATCCAGAACAATAAAGCTGCAAGCATGCCACTACAATGGACCTACATTTGGGTCTGGCATGTTTAATTTTGAATTACATAAGAAGCAACCACTTGATATGTTAAGGATGTGTTGTGGTACGAAGATTGAATCTTCAATTTTTACATGTGGTTTAATCAGGTTATGTTGACCCAAAATACCTTATTGTGGATCTGACTGAACTCGTGACAAGTATGACAAGATGCCTGTTTTAGTGTATAAAAAACAAGAAACCAAGAGAAAGAAAAAACAGCTCAATTTTAAATAAAAGATAGATTATTTAATTAATTAAGTCTTCAATCCCGATACAGAATCCAAAGTAATAACCTCAAAAGGGTAATGGAGAAAAATCGCCAAATGTATTATTAGCAAGTATTGATGAAATTACACAGGCTCAGATATCATGCTAAATTTAGTCAATTTATTAATGTTAGAGTAATTTATTATTGCCTTCCTATTTATTATGCTACACCCTTAATTAACAAGCACACACAATACATTATTCAAAAACTATAACAACATGTTTCAACAGTGAGATGGAGTCACTTGCAATTGATTTCTATGCTTACAGTTGTTAGGTGGCAAAAAGTTCAACATGAAATATATATGGAATGGTATTTACAGAATATCTCTGTGTTTTATAATTTGTATTATGTACATTGAGCCAGGGCAAGGCATTTGAATATCACACCATTTCATTAATTACACATAAAATGTACAAAGTGGACACACAAATGATATGGTCAACACTTCAGAAACAAAAATGAATCATCTTGTTACCGAAGGGTTGAGAGTCATTATACAGTGCATCAGTAAACACCCCATTGTAACTCATCAAAACAATTACCTGCATACTCACCCACATCTGTGTTATGTAATTTATGGGAAGCTTCATTACACTACGTCACTATCGGAAAATTAAAACTCAAATACTAGTAAAAAAAGTAATTGGTGTTATACCAAATTTTTACATAAAAAAGGAGGTTTGCCAGTAAAAAAGTCCACGAAACATTGATATAAGTCATAAAACTGATGTGTTCATAATGGGAAAAATTTATGAAGAATGTTGAGGTTACGTGTATTTATAAATAAACATCTCCAAACCCAATTAATTTACGGCATTCGGTTGGTGTCTTGTTACGTGTATTACTGAATATTTTAAAATATGCTCTTGTCCATTGCTGAATCCATCTGTGACTAGAGCATTATCCAAGCAGCATGGTGTCCAGATAATACTCTAATCACAGATAGTATAGAACATTGCATTCTATTGTTACTCTTATCTGGAAGTTAACAATTAAGGTCAGCCTTTGATTTGGCTAGAGAAGAAATGATACAGAAAGAATATCCAGTCATTAAGCGTAACCAAATCCAACTGTTTCTTCTATGTAGAATGGATATCTAATCTCGCACTTATATAGGAATAATACGGCCAATGATAATTAACAAACACTTGCAAACGGCGTTATCGAAAATTAATTTATGATATATCTTTTTTGTGTGGCCAATCTTATTTACAAACTATATTTGAAATTTTTTATTGATTATTGCTTCCTTTGTAATTAGCTAAATGATTGATTATAGTTGCAGTAGACAGTTTTTAATACCTGACTGCACTTTTCGCTTCCAGAAGTCAGGTTTCATTCTGTTTACCGATCTCATCTTTTTCAAATTTTAATTATTATGAATGTTTTGTCAGCATTATTTTTATACTTACTATTTTTTTTAATGTCTACCATATGATAATATATTTCTTTTTTCTACATAATCTCCATGACAGATTTAAAACAGCAGATTTTTGTTCTTCGTCTAAGCTCCTCTTTTAAATATCTAAAATTTCTTTTTAACAGATACATAAAACAACAAGTTCCTTTAGATGTTTTTAAAAAAACAAACCCATCATTAATGCAAAGTTTACTTAATTTGATTGTTCTCATGCAAGGGTGATAGGCTTTCTGTCACCCAGACAAAACCAATATCTCAGTGTCTCTTGTTCCAGAGATTTGGGACGTTGAAAAATAGCGAGTCAGTTTGTGCTGCTACTAGTCTTCATCTCCTTACTTTGCTTTTAAATAATTACACACCCTCTCATCTTGGTGCTCACTTGTCCTGCCACTTGCCCTCATCTTAAATTCCAAAGTAACAACTAGCAGTCTTCCACAGTAATATCAGCTATTGATACTAGAAATAAGAATTCTGACTTTTGTGTTTTAACTTCTCTTCCCAAATAAACTTAATTATGACAAAACCAACTTCATTAGATAGCAATATATGTCACGTGTTACAATTTACAACTGAAATGCCCGCACTTGACCAAAGAGTAATTTGTAGACATTTGGAGCAATGGCTTTCAACCCTAAGATGTTGCAAGATTCCACTACCCGATAATTTATTTGCTCTTAAGTTTACTCCTGCTCCGCTCCCTCCTGACGTCATTTCTATTGGTCAAAAACACATGCAAGATCTAAGAATTTCTATTGAAAAAGCCCATAAAGAAATACTAACAACAAAGTCTGATTGGGCATAAAAATATCTGATAAGTGAAAACAGTTTCAACACACTGTCAATATGATGGCATAATGTGTTTAACATGCTTTTAGTTTGTCAATTCCTAGTTTTGATCACTTCCTGCATTCAAATCTCTTTTGACGCGGATATTAGTGCTTTTTGAATTTTAATGCAGAAGGAGATTCGGAGTGTATCTTAAAACCAACACAGTTTGTGGCATTGCTCTTTATTATAATAAACAGTAATTCTTATTCTTGAATTGCAAATTAGAATTACTGTTTGTTTATTATTCTGTCTTCTGTATCAACAGTTGTAGGATGTGTGCATTCCTTTTAGTTTTGTTTGAGAGGTTGTACTGTACAATTATTACACAACTGCTTGTTAAATGAACAATATACTGTTATCACTACTTAGTAAACTAATTGCTTGCGTAATGTTCATTATTCATTATGAAAAAGCATTATTTTTAGCCTATATGACAGACAAATTTCTTTAAAGTAATAATAATTCTTTATTAAAATGTATATTCAAATATCATATGCAGTAAGATCTTGCTTTACATGAAACTGTTATACTCATTTGTGTTTTCATAGTAAATTTTTAAATATTTTTTCTCTCTTTCTGCCTCGTGGAGACTAAGAGGGCCTATTGTGGTTTAACTGGGCCCACAATGGAAACGGCAGGTGAAAAAAGACAAAACCCGACCACCCACGTATAATTTCCTGGTTTATCTGTTAGGATTCTATCCTAGGACCACGAAGCAATAGACTAATGCCTCAACTGCCTGCTTATCAATAATAAGCGGTTAGATTCTTAGCTTCTAATATTACAAACACAGAGAACTGATAAATGTCTTTTGCATGTATTTTTCTCACATAGTGTAATCGACACTTTATAATTAAAGTTTGCCCTGTATATTCAGAATCATCAGTCTAAAAATATATGTAAAACATTTCAGTATTCAGTATTTTTCTATTAATCATAAACAGTTGAGTAATTCATGTCTATACAATCAGCTGGGACTATTTGGGATGGAAAGTGAACAGACAAAATTTTATTTTATGCAGTATCTGCCAACACACAATCTCCGTATAAAACAAGACTATACTATGTGAAATGACAGACAATTGTTATTTAATAAGAAGTAGATTGAATTTTTTTGTAAGAATTTTAATATTGGCCAAATCTCGTCCATTTTAAATGGATATATTCAGTAATAGAGTTCTGGAATTGGTCAGATTTACAGAAGACATTGTAGCCGTAACACAGCACGAAAAATCAATCAGATCTAAAGCTAGATTTCCTTGGGATGGAAAGCCATTACTGTACCAAAGACTGGTGCTTATGTATTGAAAAAAAATAAGAAAAATAGCTTTTTCAGTCTCTATTAAAGTATAAGCTGAAAAATTTAATTCTACAACTAAAAAGATTTAATCTTACAAATGATTATGCAAAAAAATATGTTATGAATGAAACGTGAGATGTTCACACATACAATAAACACTAGTGGTACAGTGCATTAATATATCAATGCAATATTTAGATAATGCACAGATATAAACTATTGTGCACAGTAACTATGACGACGTGGAATTACCTTACTATTATAAATAAATAGCCTTTTGTTATTGAAATGTGCAATATATGATAAAGACTAAACTGCTTGATTCCAATAACCAAAGCATTATTTATTTTCAATCACTAATCAGACAATCTTTGGTTAATATGCTAATTAAACTTAACTCATACATAGACAGACAACAGACCTATTAAATCCAAGAAATTTCAATTTATACACAAACTGAATGCTACAGAACATAACTAAAAACACATTCGAATGCATTTAACCCAAATATGACTCAAACACTTATGAATAAAGCAGTTTATCTATCATATTTTGTAATAATCTAAAATGAAATATGCGGTAACTTTAATAGGTAACGAGATTCACAGATATGCGATTAAATCTAACAGCATTAAACTTTCAACAGATGTCAGATAAATGTTCTGTGTGGTTTGTTTTTTTTTGACCTGCTTCCTTTCTATTGCATACAATGATGTACTTTTGGCAAATTCCTTCCCCTTTAATGATGAGTACAATAGTTCATGCACTTCTCTGACAACTAGTTTATTCATACAACTAGTATCTAGATTTATAAGAAAAAATTCTTATGCTACTAATACCAGTAAATGATGTGCTTTTTGTGACTTCCTTCCTTAAAATGTACACATATGACTCATCTTCAGGGGAAATGAAGTGTCAAAACATTCTTAAATTTCTTTATAATAAACGACTTACAATTTTTTGGCACTGCTCAGGCAATAAAGATTCTAAACAAACATAAACAATTTTACTAAAATTGCTTCTAGTACCAGCATCAATTATTATATTAAATAATACATTTTTACAGAAAAGGATTAGTTTGGAGCATAATTTAATAGTTCTCTACACAGTTAAAACTTTAATGCTTGATATAATAGAGTAACAACAGACCGCAATGATCCAATAATGCCGACTGTCCGCCATATCCGAAAACATTATGATCGACGACAAAACAAACATTTTACAAGATACAATACGAATCATGAAAATACTACATTGGAGCAAATACTATGTTTCCACCTACAAATTTAAACAGTAACTGCCAGCTTTCCATGCATTAATAGTTTCAGTCTGATATTCTCAAATAGTTTATATTTCCACTGCAATAGACATCTCAAAGCAGTTCAATTTAGTGTACTGTTTACAAAATCTGTTATATTGTGGTTTTAAAATAGAAAGTCAGTAGTATACCCTACACATATAATGGGAACTTTATATTAAAGCAATGTTTTTCTTCTATTTACTCAAATCAAACATTTTAATGCAGAAATCCCACTTGAAAGTATGTAATATTTATAAAGGAAAAAATGTTGGCCCATAAGACAGAGTGAAGATGTGTTTTCGTAATTCAACTAGAGCAAAACAAATCAAACCCACAACTTTGAATTTGTGCCAATTGAATTTACAAGGTATCTTAAAAGTTACTGTAAAGGGAGAAATTTGTAATGACATTACAAATTTCTTCCTTCACAGTAACCCTTCAGCATCCCACACCCATCAATATGAAATTATTTGCAATTTTTCGCAAACAAAGCCAAAATATTTAAGTATCACACAATTAGAGCTTTGGATATTTTGAATAGTATGAGTCTACATTTATAAATATAGAATTAAAATATATGCATAACTATATAAATGAGATTTATATGAGATTATGCAAATAATAACATTTATAATACAAGGATAAATTAACTTTGTTAACTAATATATGCATTTCCGATACAGTCGACATATCAAATACACACTGTTTATTTTTAAAAATTTATGTTAATCGACCGCTAATTTAAAATTAGCCGAATGAAATGTATTTGAAGTCAGACGTTAATCGAACGCACAATTTTTCAAAGCCTTTCAAGGATATCGACCGAAAAACACTTTAAATATTTCAATCTAAGAAAAATATAACTGCAGTAAAATATTTTCCCACCACCTAAATTTGTAGCATTTCTATAAATACAGATAGAAGAAAAACAGTTGAAATTTTTGTAAAAATTTCAAAAATAGTAAACTATTTCAATAAATCATTAAAGTGTAAACAACATTAATACAAAAATAATCATTAATCAAAAACAAATATTTTACTGCCGATAAAAGTCTTAAATAAATTTTCAATTTAGAAGCAAGATTTTAATCAAATCGTTTCATATATTAACAAATTATCGATCAAAGTTACACGCCGATAATTATAATGTGTGGTAATTTCTGAAAAATACAAATCTATCGTAAATTTTTAATTACAACTCAATGAAATGTGTTAATTATTGATTGTTATACTCATATTTTCCTTTTAGAAACAAAAGTATGTTATTTTATGCCAAACTAAAGTGAAGATCGTCTTAATTGTCTTTTTGCATAATGATATACAGAAGCAATAAAGACAAACAGCGCACATTTACAAGTGAAATTCAAAAATCATGCTTCTGGCATTAATGCATTCATAGTGAATGACATTCATTTTTGTATGTAAAAACATTAATAAGTAATAAATAATATTAACATATTTAAACATCAGCATATACATGTACTGTACAATATGGAAAATGTTGATTGTGTATAAATGAGTCATTTCGAGAACAATGCATAATTAAATGCTAATGTTTTATAAAGTGAAAGCAATTAAACATTTCTGTGATTAATTATTTTACTGATTTTTAGATTACATGTAATTTATAATTTTCTGTAACTCTTTAAACTCTTGTTTTTTGTATGTTTGATGATGGACAGTTATTTGTTGGCTTTAGTCGTGAGCTTTAAACTGCACTCTTGATGATACCAAAATACTTTCATTGCTCTACAATGGAAACTTCTTCGGGCAATCTGCTTTACAGAACAAATCGCTTTCTTTCACCAAATCAAATGTGTGAATTGTCGCATAACTGACCCATCCTACAATTAAGAAACATCTGGTTTATTTATTATAAGAATAAATTTATTTAATTGTTTTATTCATGCATGTTTGAATATTCAAAAGAAAGTAAGTTATTTGTTTTACTAGATTTGTTCTATTCAATACATTATTTGAAGAAATCTTCGTCGTAAAGGATAAAGAGTATTCACATTTTACTAAATTGTGTGATCTGAAAGTTTGTTTTTCAACCTAACATTATTAATTCCAACTGTTTGCCGAATGACTATGTAAAAATACCCCGCAGCCTTTGAAGGTATCATTAGTCATTTTCTTAAAATAATAATTTTATTTATAATTATTTTACCTTGTAGTTTTGTATAATTACATTTTCAGGGATATATTTATAGAAGTGACTGTCACTATTGCTAAAATTTAAAAAGCAGGAGAGAGAGAAACAGAATTTTTATTCATCTCGACATAACATAAAGCCAAATAATTAATGTATAGTACATACTAAATATTGATTAAAATCACACTTCGATATCTAATTTAAAACTCCAAGCCTACTTAAATCTATAATTAGTTTATTATATAGCCTTATATCCATATAAAGCACTTTAGAAATAAATTAATTACAGTTTCAACAGCTTATAAGTAATGTGTTTATATTTGTACACACTTTCTGCTAGTACAAATTTTTAAATTGAATTAATTTAGTAAGTGCCGACAACTGAAATGACTGATAGAGGTGCTTCAGATCGTGCTTTATTTAGACCGAATGTATTAACAAAAATAAAAAAATTTGAAGTTATTTACACGTTTTTTGCTACCTACAATTAAGTAAGGTCTCGGAGCCTTCTAGTTCGATATGATTACTGTTAAATATTTCAATTTGTACTTAATGTAAAATATAACTTAAATGACCTATTTTGGTGATCAGAGTGAGTTTTTAAAGGAATTGTAAATGCTAATGTTGAGTAAAAATTTAAGTGTGGCCCCACTTAATTGTTAAACCAGATCTGACATAAAGGGGAGTTCCAAGTTAAAATTTATTACAAATCACTACACATTTTAATAAAATTTTGCTTTTGATACTTATATAATGATTTACAACAAACATTTATAAATTACCAAGTTAGAAGTTAACTCCACAATTAAATTATTTTTCCTAAATTTAGCATTTTTATTAATACTGGGTTGCTCTAAAAGTAATTTCGTTTTTTGTGGGAAAAAAGAAAAATTTTCTTATAATATATGAATATTTTATTGAATTATATACTGACCATTTTGGTCAAATATCTGTTGCCATCTTTCTGGCAATAGCATGATTCCACCCACAGTCATAAAAGTTTTGATCTTTACTTACAAAAAACTGATCCAAGTGATTTTTGACATCCTCATTTGAAGTAAATGTCTTACTGTTTAAAAAATTTTGTAAAGACCAGAACAAGTAATAACCCGAGAGTGCACAAAGAGAGGTCAAAATTTGACCCATCACCATACTTTCCCTATGCTGTATTCTATAACAGATTGGAGATTAAAACTGGATGCTATATAGCACCTTTAGAAATATTCCAAGAAACATACAACTGCAGGTAAGGATTTTCCTGAATCGTTCTATTGTCTTCTGTAGGAACAAGAGGAAATAAAGGGCATTAAATAACACAAGCATCAACTGAGCAAAAGTAAACAACACACAAATATTTGTGCATGTAATTTTCAGTTTTTATATATGCATTTATACATCACATTTTTTCACATACTATCTTTAGGCAATTTGCAAAATTTACTTTCTAGCAGGAGTATTATTTGTTCGAAAAAAAATTATAAAATTTGTGATTTCTTTGTTTGGAGAATTACTAGTTTCGGCACATAATGACACGGTTGGGAATTTCCTGTAAGAATAAAATGTGGACGGGCCAAACTCGGACTTGATATATAATTTTGAAGATATGCGGATAAAGAAAAATATCAGGAAAATTCAGAGTTGAAACAGGAAACAAATGTTAAGAGTTAGTGGAAGATAATTAGTTGCAGAATATGAATACCATAGTCTAAGAGTGTTATTGGATGAATATATTGCATGAATGCATATAAAATTGAGAAGAAAAGACAGTTATCTTTTAGAGAAAGCTTTACTCATAAGAATGTTGCAATTACTCTAAATAAATTTTGATGTTTTCTTAAGGTATTGTCAAGTTGTGCTTAATTAGGATTAAAAAACACTAAGAAGCATTTATCACGGTTCAAGTTTGATAAATATATGCAATTAGTATACAAACTCACTTGAATTACATCAATCTCTTGCTAAAATTGCAAAGTTTTGAACTATCAATTGTAAAAGATTCTACAATTAAAAATAATAGTGAAAAGAAATGGATAAAAATGGCATTTTATAATCAATTTTGATCCATTATTCATATAATATACAACAAAGTTATTATAGTTATTGTTTGTAACTATGATGAATAATTCAAATATTTGAAAGGTAACATATTAATAACCCATGTTTGATTGTCTTTCTTTTTTTAACTAGATGACTTATGGAATATAAAGACATTCTACTTGAACTATAGTTAATATTAAACACTAAAATTTACATAATTCTTCAATAAAAATGTAAACAAGAATTACAATGAATAGATTCTACATTCCTTTTAAGTTCTACTAAGCATATATATATATATATTTTCCTTTCATTACATTTTTTAATGTTATTAGTTCTGATCTAATTTACTTGATTGTATTGCCAATTTTAATTATTTCGACTTCCATCCTATTTCAATTTACTCTTTAAAACTTCGAGTGGTGTACCTGTATACAAATACAAATATAACGATAAGTAATCAATGAATTGTTAGCTGGAAATATCATTGAATTCCATCATTTTATTCTACAAATAGAATTATATACTGTTTTAAATAATCGAACTATCTAGTACAAAATACGATTGTTAAGTAAACCAAATATATTGTTAGGTATAAGGATTTAATGCAAAAAACTGTATATATTCTAATAAATGGCATGCTTTCTATGACTTTTTTCGGCCTGCAACTATGCTATTTATTACAGGGCAACTATTATTCAAATTCTTTTTCTTTGGGAATTGAATGCAATTATTATTCAAGATTGACTATTAATGGAATAAATCTGGTAACACTTTTCATTTTTTTATTTGAACAGCAACATAAAGCACTCACACTTTAGTTTAACATAAAGTAAGAGTGATGATGTTGAATAAAATGTACAATTTTTCAGTTTACAAGAAGCCTTGGCTTTCTCCGATGGACAGTCCACTTACTATTATAGGGTACTATCTATGAGTTTTTTCAACTTTCAGTTGCGCTTTACTATTTAGAAGATGCAATTTAATAAATTGGATTTAAATTTTAATTTCTAATAGTCAAAAACTTAATTTTTAAATTAGATATATGATAATTTTACAATACTTTTAAAATAATCATAAAATGATTATTAGCTTTAATAACTTTATGACAGTTACAGAGTGTCCGAAAAGTTACTGTACAGCAGAAAAGATTTAGGTGAAATTTTGCATACAATATTTCAGTTTCTCGATCATCTGGAGACCCCAAAATTTTAGGGAGTGAGGTCAGGAGACCTAGCGGGCAGATTCTATGAGAGATTATGAAATTGGCAAATAAGTCTTCCAAAAACTGGAACTTCTGTGAGTGAATAGTAATGCCATCTCCTACAAAGAGAAAACACGAGTTGTACGAGTTAAGGAGTTATGGGTCTCATATGCAATGACACATATATAACTTTAATGTTATTACAATTTCACAGTGCACAGTAACTTTTGGACAATCTGTAGTTACAGATTAATGCAGAAAACAACACATGAAAATTATGGTAAACAACAATTAAAGACTAAAGAAAATTTCTGTTTTTAATTCAACATATTTTGAAAATTATTAGCTTAAATTTTAAATAATTTATTTTAATTTATCTACCTATTCACGAACAATTAATGCACAACAAGTATAGATGCATTCCTCAATTAAAAAAAGTATAAAAGAAATTTATAATCTTTACTTTTTATTTTTTAATATTTGACCTAAGTGTCCATTCCTTTGAAGACGACCCATATCGTTCCATGTGACAACTTTATATATCATTGTCATTCAATACAAATACAATTGCTATTTTTGGATTTGTAGAAGGAAAAAAATGTTCAATGTTATTACAGTTTTAAAAAAATTTTCCTGTTAGTATTTAAAATATTATCATCAAAGCCTTGCTATTATTATTCTCATTGATCCTACACCACTTCAAATATTAATAGAAAAAATGTTTTTTAATTTTTTAAAACATAGAAACAGAATTCAGAACACAAGTTACAATTATCCATCTCTTAATAAAAATTATAATAATAATAGTAAATTGTTTCTTTGAATGTCACTGCATTTTATAATTTTTAATGTAATAATTTCTTTCATTCCAATTATAAAATATATAATATAGTGTTGTTAAATAAATTTCTTCTTTCTTTAGGATAATTCCAAATTGTATAGAATTTAAAATAATAAACAATCGATAGAGTTACAAGTTTTGTTTGGTGTCAACAGTGCTTTCCGAAGCATTGCAAGCGATTAGACTCCCGTAACCCTTATTATTTTAAATTCTTACATAACGTAGAATTATCCTCAAGAACAAAAGAATAGTTAGAATATTTGCAAAAATTTATATTAAGATTTAATATAACTAAATACCTGAAACAGTCTTGTAATGAAAAATAAAATTTTTATTGTTTTTTTTTTTCTCTCACCTTGGAGATAAGTTCATCGTGATTAGCTAAATGGGCACGACAATGAATGCAACTATACGTGCGGTGGCAGTTGGGCAAATAAGCCTGGAAAGTTTTCACCATGGTGGTAAAGGCCTTACATCCAAACTGCCCAATAGCTAAGTATCAGCACATCTGATAATATTCTTAATGTACCACCAATCGATTTCTGTTCGAGCACAAAATAGTCGAAGAAGGAAACTACGATGATCACAACTCCAGATATGTAGGTAGATATCACACTATATTAACTTCACTATCACAATTTTTATTCATAATATCAAACATCAAATATTTTCTTTCTTCTTTCCCTAAAATATTTTAATGAAACTTTGTAAACAAAAAGATACACTTCAATTAAAATTAACTAAATTAATCATATAACATACAAAACATTAATTAATTAATAATTATAGTTATTTTACATTAAAATAGAGTATCAAATTGTCAAAATAAAACTCACTGAATAACTTACTCCACACTAAAAAAAAAATCACACATTTCTGAAATGCTTTATTTTAAAAAGAATTTATCACAAAATATATAATTTTAGTTTTACTTCTAACATATACATGAACCATTTCATGACCTACTTTAGACAAATAAAAAGAATTTGATGCCTAACATAATCGTTCCATAGACGACGTAATTATTAAATAACTTACCTTACGAATTACACTATTAATAATTTAATATAATCAAAACAAACATTTATATTGATATTTAAGCGTAATAATACAAAAAATAAAATAGATATTAACTCTAATAGTTCAAAAATTTGAAGTAATATTTAATAATTTCATTTAAAAATTTGAAGTTTTATAATTTATGCTATATTTATGTGTATTAAAGATAGCTGCTCTTCATAAAAGTAGAAAAGATTAGAAAGTATAAATTACAATATTCTTATTATAAAATACAGCAATTACGTTCTCTTTTAAAACTGTAAAATAATCATTATCAGCTCTATTCTGCGTTGATGTTTTGATGAATCATCAAAATATTGTCTCTCCAGTGATTACAAAAGATTCTCTGACAAAAACCAGTTTGAGGCCAAAGACATTGGATTATTCCATAGAACAAAGGATGAATGTTTTTCTAAGCAATCACGATAGATAAAGTTCGTTTGTCTTCTTTATTTTTACACATTATTATCTGCATCAAGCAGAAATTTTATCTAAAGCAAAGTTCTAACCAAATTTGCATCATTTCTGTTGTGCAAAAATTATTTTTGTGTCATTTACTTCGATAATTTATCTTTTAAATATTATGCAATCATCAGTTTCCTTCGTAATTTACGGAATAAGTGCTTTTAACTTAATTTCAATTACTGAATTTATTTATTTATACATTACCGAAAACTTGCAGTACAAAAATTAGAGCATATTTTTCAATTAACGATAAAGTTCAATAGATTGTGTTTAATTGGCAATATTCATGCATAATTTATCAAAGACAAAGGCGAATCTGTCAACTACGTACCGAATAACTCTCCTCTGTGTCTTGCGTAACAGGATCGTAACTTTCTTCGTAATCACCGTCGATGGGAGACTCGCATCATTAATTTGCATGGAGCCTCAATTTTTTTATCTGGCAGATGATATTCTTTCATTTCAAAATATTTTTCAAGTTTAAAAACAATTTTAATTCAAAAATCTAATAAGAAATAAAGGGTAAAAAATTTCCGCTATGCCAAATGTTATTCAATTAATGCCATTACAAGCTAATTTTGATTATAAAAAATTTATTATAAATGCATTCACTTATTCATTAAACAAATTTGCTAAAAATAACACAAATTTCTAATTCTTTTCTAGAGTTATTTTTGAAAAAATATCTTTTAAAAATGAAAAAAAAAAAAATAATCGCTGCTTGACAAACAGTGAATTTGTTTATCCAAGATATTATTGAAGATAAAATATTCAAATGAAAAATTCAGCTGAAATTTTAATACTATATTTTCGTCAAATAAATCACGCAAATACAATTTAGATACATTCATTCTGTGAATAACTTATCAAAGTTCTGATTATTAATTTATTTATTATTTATATTTAATAATTCAAAGTCTATTTAAAAGTAATGTACAACTAATGTTTATTATTCTATAAAATAGCAAAAATTTATTATAGCAGAAAAATCTACAGTACATAAATAACAAATTTGTTTATTTTCTAGTTTCCTTAACTAATTACTCAATTTTAAAATAATCCGAATGCAAATTATGGTAATATTTGACATTTTATATTCCTAATTGTACTTAAATAAATAAAGAATGTACTGCAATAATAATTATAAGCAATTGAAAAGACCATTTTGTTTAATATGCAATAAGAAAATTTCTTATTTTCTTTAAATTTAAATAACGACACTTTCGATATCCCAATATATAAATTACATTCTTTATAACATTCAATGCTTGATAAAAAAATTAATTAATAAAAATGGTAATATCCTACCATCTTTGTATTGATATATTTTTCAAGTTTAAAAACAATTTTAATTCAAAAATCTAATAAGAAATAAAGGGTAAAAAATTTCCGCTATGCCAAATGTTATTCAATTAATGCCATTACAAGCTAATTTTGATTATAAAAAATTTATTATAAATGCATTCACTTATTCATTAAACAAATTTGCTAAAAATAACACAAATTTCTAATTCTTTTCTAGAGTTATTTTTGAAAAAATATCTTTTAAAAATGAAAAAAAAAAAAATAATCGCTGCTTGACAAACAGTGAATTTGTTTATCCAAGATATTATTGAAGATAAAATATTCAAATGAAAAATTCAGCTGAAATTTTAATACTATATTTTCGTCAAATAAATCACGCAAATACAATTTAGATACATTCATTCTGTGAATAACTTATCAAAGTTCTGATTATTAATTTATTTATTATTTATATTTAATAATTCAAAGTCTATTTAAAAGTAATGTACAACTAATGTTTATTATTCTATAAAATAGCAAAAATTTATTATAGCAGAAAAATCTACAGTACATAAATAACAAATTTGTTTATTTTCTAGTTTCCTTAACTAATTACTCAATTTTAAAATAATCCGAATGCAAATTATGGTAATATTTGACATTTTATATTCCTAATTGTACTTAAATAAATAAAGAATGTACTGCAATAATAATTATAAGCAATTGAAAAGACCATTTTGTTTAATATGCAATAAGAAAATTTCTTATTTTCTTTAAATTTAAATAACGACACTTTCGATATCCCAATATATAAATTACATTCTTTATAACATTCAATGCTTGATAAAAAAATTAATTAATAAAAATGGTAATATCCTACCATCTTTGTATTGATATATTTTTCAAGTTTTTGCCAATATTTAAGTTACAAAATGATACAGTTTAAGAAAATGACAATAAACTTTTATCCTCTTTGAAGAATTTAACCTTAAAAATAATATAATTAATATGATACGCACTTAACTTTTGATGTTATGCAGAAAATCCTGCATATTAATTGATAATTTATGCTTTTTTAAACATTATACACTTAACTTTTGATGAATAATGACTATGTTAGTAATGCTGTTAGCTTTTACATTAAAAATCAAAATTACATAGGTTAATATATTAAAATTAAACAATGAGAAGAAAAAATTTTAAGGAGTTGTTCTAAAAATACTGTAAAAATAGTTCTGATTAGCTGAGACAATAAAGACATTAGCCTGCTGCTCTGGGACTAGATTAGATTAGGTTTGAGACTAGATGAGATCCTCAGAAATTTCTGTGGCTAGTTTTTGATCTAAATACTTTTGGCCTCATCACTCACAACTTGAATGCCCTATTATAGGCCTGGTCAAACCCACAGTGGCACGATAAGAGGTCTCTTAATGCCCAAAGAACAAAGAATTGAAAGAAACCGTTTCATATTTTGGTCTTTATTCTATAAAAGCATTTTGGCTAAATCAAAACAAACTATTTTATAAAGAAATAATCACACTTATTAACTAAAATGGCCAAGATTTCTTACAATTATTTGCAGAACATATATAATAATTATATATTTAATTAGCTTTATTAGTAACTAGATATATTTTAATCTAAGAAAAATTAAAACTAATAACAATGAAATCGTTTTTTAAATAAAATGATCAAGCGATTTTTTTCCGAATTTAAATCCGTAAACAATTTTTAAAAAATTAACATTTATTTTTTAAAAAAAATGCCAATTTCTATAACGAAATCCATCTGTTTTGTATATAAAACTTCGATTTTTAATACTTTATTACTGAATCACAAAACCAAAATCTATACTAGAATTTTTCACGAAACATCTGCATTTGAATCAGTATAAACTATTTTTACTGGTAGTCATAGTTATTAAGTTTTTTTTTTTTCCTTAGAGAAGTATTTGATTGAATATACTAAAGTGATTTACATACCAAAATTTGGCTTTTAAGACTGTTGTGAATGCAATTATGTTCCAATGTTATAAGCTGTTAGAAAAAAACATTATGAGAAAAGCTGTCGTGAGACAACAAATTACATTTCAGATACATAAACATGAATAGATTAAATATATTAAATTTAAATAAAAGCAATTAATAAAATAATTACAACAAAACAAAACTTCTATATTTAATATATTATTAGATCAAAAATAAATAAAAATTAAAATTTTCCTTTGGAGCTTCTGTTAAATATTAATTATTATTATATATAAAGCATTAACTAGGAACTTCCTTAAAAAAAAAAATAAATAATATTTTAACTTACTATAATCTGATAATATGTATTTTAACATTACAACTAGCATTGTTTTCCACACACAATAAAATTGAGGATTTACTTCCTACTTACGATAGGAAAATTACGAAATGGAACCGCTAGGATTTGTATTTCATTGTTCGATTGCAATCGAGAAATATGTAATTTATATTTTTGCCATTAAAATTATATCGCCGTCTATTTCCGAAATTACTTTTCCGATATATCTACTAACGCAGTATTTAGAATCAATTTATAATAATTGAATCATATTTTATCTAGCATTTATATTACAAGCGATTACTCAATATATATATTTAACGCGAGATAAAAATCGTAGTTCAAACTATGACTACTTCACAATACAACAAACTTTTATATTTGTAATTCTTTTTATAAAATTAAATAATGTTAGTTTATCATTATAGAAGTGCATCGTAACACTAAGTTACCGCAATAACACACTACAGTAATTTACATTTCATCACATTCTAGGCTTATTTGAAAATACTTTAGAGATGTTTTCTTTGCACGTAATTCCTAAAATTTCGATATATTTGCCATTTAATATATATTTTTACGTGTTAAATAATTTAAAATTTAATCACTTAGATTAAATCTATGCTATATATAGGATATATATGATAAATATTAATCAAAACTGAGAATAACAACAGATTACCGCATATATAAATATATAAGAGAGTCTCCTAATCTGTTTTTACATATAAAATTACACATTCCCGAGTTCTAAAACGAAAGCATTTGAGATCGTAAACAAAGAAAGGTAATCTAAGACTATTAAATTTATCAAATTTTGTAGAAATAGATTATTTTAATGATAAAAAAAATATCGCGTTTTATAGCAAAAACTTTAAAAAACAGCAGTGGCGCGTCATCCTACAGGCAAGAAAGGCAATTTTTCGGAGGCCCCGACAAGAGACCTCGAATCAACGTATTATAAGAAAATACATTCCGCGAATAGAAGTCAAACACCGTACGCAGGACCCCAGCTATAATAAATATATGAGAGTCTCCTAATCTGTTTTTACACATAAAATTACACATTTCGAGTTTTAAAACGAAAGCATTTGAGACCGTAAACAAAGAAAGGTGATCTAAAAATAATTATTTTAAGGATAAAAAATATCAAGTTTTACAGTAAAACAATTTAAATTTTTTGAGTAAACAGCATCCTAAATCAGGACAATTTCCGGAAGGCCCCTCGACAGGAGGCCTCGAACTAATCTAATATATAAGAAAACACATCCCGAAATAAATTCCCCGAACAGAAGCGCGGGGCCCCATAATTGAAATTCGAAGGGCCCCCGCCAATCTATAACACTCTGCCGGTATAAACAGTATGGTAATTTTAAATATTTGCATTGTTTTTAACGTAAATTCACGAGTAATTTCGCAATACGTATCGAAGCACGTATGGGGGACAGGCAGGACGAGTTGTAAACACAACAGGAACAAGGGAAGAAAAAAATAATAATAATAAAAATAAAATAAAAAAAAGAAAACAACCACAACAACGGAGAGAAGCGCAGAAAGGTTAAAAAATTAGCCGAGTAAAGCTTAATTTTATAGATTTTAAGCGCATTACGAGACGATGCAGAATTGACATTTCAAATTTATCTCCAAAGGCATAGCAGCCGATCAGCTGTTTACGGAACGTTGCACGAGACGGCATCGCACGAGATCCTTAAGCCTAACAAAGGATATCAACAAATCTTGCCATTTATCGTTATATAAAGCATAACACGCATTAAACCCATCCGAATAGACGTTTATAAAGCGACGATTACGCTTATAACGTCGATAAACGACGTTATAAGTCCTAGAAAGCCATCAACGCAGAAGACAAAGGACGCGTAACTAAGCCTTCATCTTAAGCCTCGGACGTCTTTATTTAGTGCCGAAATAACGTGAAATATACGTCGACTTCGACTTTATACGTTATTAAACTTAATCTATGTCATTTTACTCGACGGGAGCGAGTTTATTTAACGTCTTACTTACTTGCATCGATGCGTCCTTTTTTTGTTTTGACTCGCCTAAGCCTACTCAGCTGGACAACAGACGACGGAAACAACTAAATGATTACGCATGCGTCGTGGTTGCTAGGCTCTTATCCAATCGCCTCTCTCCTTTACCAGGACGATCTTTTCAAGGACATTGGCCTCCTCGCGTACAAACAAAAGAGAATATATATAAAAAAAATTTTTTTTTCTTTTATTTTTTATTTTTTTCTTTCAAAGCCTTTAGAGACGACGACGGCTGTTTGATTTTACGTTTGGCGAAATTGTACGAAGCAGATGGCAATTAAATATAGTTACGTCCGGTGAGAATTGTTATGACTCGTCTACTGTTGCCAATTTGTAGGGAGGAAGGTCATGCCTGGACGAGGACCTCGGCGGTTGGCGGGATTGCTTTGTCTGGCACTTTGTTCGCAGGAAAGCGACCGTTGACAGCTGGAGGACCACGTGCCCGTGTTATTGCGTGAAGGGTAAATAGAGTATTGGTGTGCGGCTTTCCTTACACACGCCGCTTCGATTCTTTTTTTTCCACGTAAAGCCGTCTTCCATCGAGAGCCGAGATTCTGCTATCGAAGGATTCGGTTTTTGTTTTCTTTTTTTAAAAAAGAGGATTACGAATGTAATAAAATATACCGAATTTATTGTAAAGTGATTTACGCGTTATCTATGCCAGTAAAACACTGTATCAAACGTCTTCTTTGTTCCAACAACCCTGCCACAGCAATTAATTTATTATCTGTTTTTATTTCGTGTAGACCCACATTTTCCTGTTTTGATTCTGCTTCTGTTAAATATGATTCACGACTTCTATGACTAATTAAAATTGTTACAAATGATGTATAAGTTAGGCCGCATATGAACCATTTAGAAGACGAACCGCTTTAAAAATATACCAAAATTTATGGATAATAGAAGGCCCGTGTTGCTAGGTAAACATACCGAAAATTTACGAAGACGACTTCAAAAAAATAGTTTAATAAGACAATAAAATCGACGACTATTAAAAAAAATATGCGTAATTAATTTCTCGCCGAATGAAAAAAAAATTAAAAATCAATTAGAATTTTATTTCTTGAAATTCATTTTATTTAATAGAAAAATAAATTTTTCATGCAAATATATTTTTATTCATTAAATTTAATATTTAAATATCGATTAATCATATCCCCGGCAGAGTTTTGAGAATAAGACTTCTGATTGGCTAATATTTTTATGATAACATTTCATAGACATCAGAATGGAAGTAAAATAAATCTTCCAAATATTATAGGTTTTAAAGTATTCATTATTTTCGGATTTTTCAAAGTGAATTTATTTTTTTATTTCTTCGGTTTTTTTTTTCTGTCGCTCCCGAGAGAAGCTTCAAATTGNTAGCCATTCTTCTGTGCATCTGTTTCTCTACATGAAAAGTTGAATATTATATTATACGTTTAAAATATTCTTTTGCTACTTTATTCCGAAAGTTAAAATACTTACCTCTTCCATTATACCGTATTTTGAAACCGTGTCGTTCTTTTTATTTGTTCTATAAACGCAATGTAGCATAATAACGTTCACTTTGCACAATTCACTTATTTATTTCACTTTTCGTTGATACACGTTTACACACGTTTCGGGCCTCATTTGCCCTCTTCAGTTAACTAAAATATATAAACCCATTTTTACACACAACAACTCGACACATAAATCCAAAATATACAGATATACAAACAGCACATGACGTACCTTAAAAATACAAATAAAAGGCATTAAAAATAAAATTCACGAAAACATTTACAAATTTAATTTCATAAAACTTTTAATTACGAAACAGAAAGTATTCTATGAAAGAAGAAAACGTCATATTTAAATGTAAGGTATTTTCACGCAATATATTTACAATAGAAATATTGCCATTGCTTACATCGTCTCTATATTCTTCTAATTTAAATGATCGTATGAGATTTGCCAATACTANTAAGACTTCTGATTGGCTAATATTTTTATGATAACATTTCATAGACATCAGAATGGAAGTAAAATAAATCTTCCAAATATTATAGGTTTTAAAGTATTCATTATTTTCGGATTTTTCAAAGTGAATTTATTTTTTTATTTCTTCGGTTTTTTTTTTCTGTCGCTCCCGAGAGAAGCTTCAAATTGGTTTTTATGCAATGATATATGATATCGCAATCTCTATTTTTTTTATTTTTTTTTTAAAGCGTCATCGGTAGAATTTCATTGATCTGACTTCATCAACAAAACCCATTTACTATCGATATACAGCGAGCAAAAAGATAATTCCAGATACTGTGATGAATTTCCCACAAAACGAAGCGGTTACTAAGAGCGTAAAAAAAAAGAGAGAGGAAATCAGTGTATGCATTTTCCTCCCCTAAAGTATAGACTTTTTATAAAAATTAAATTAAAATTCTTGTATTTTTTTTAAATTGGTAACTCGGTAATTTGTAGTAATTCTTGGAAATGATTCTCAGGCAGGAAAGTTACACAGCTACTTGTGCACCAGCTGGACCAAGTCAGGTAACATCGATTTTTCCATCCCCTTCTTTGTAAGGTGAAGTACAGGTTAAATCCGACAAAGTTATAATCAACCGATGAAGAAATGTCACTGCATTTTATAATTTTTAATGTAATAANAAGTTATTAAATTTACATACTTTGTTAATTATTATTTGTGTTTAACATTGAAAACGTATAGTATTGTCGACAATCAGGTATCTGATGGAGTTGCTTTCACCATTATTCTATTGATTGTATAAGTGAATAATTGAGTGTGCTCTCTATTATTTTCCTGTAAATAAAATCAAGTTATTTGCGACAAAAAATATACAAATAAAAGGTATTAAAAATAAAATTCACGAAAACATTTACAAATTTAATTTCATAAAACTTTTAATTACGAAACAGAAAGTATTCTATGAAAGAAGAAAACGTCATATTTAAATGTAAGCTATTTTCACGCAATATATTTACAATAGAAATATTGCCATTGCTTACATCGTCTCTATATTCTTCTAATTTAAATGATCGTATGAGATTTGCCAATACTAATTTCATTATAGTTTTTGCTAATCTCTGTGCTATACAAATTCTTTGCCCTGCTCCGAATGGTTGGTAAATGACAGAATCAATTTTCTGCTGTTCCTCAAAAGAAAATCTAAAATCACCGAAATTTTTTTATAATTGCAATTTCAAAATTTGTTAATAAAGCAGATATAAAAATAATCCAATTATAATTACTATATTACCTGTAAGGATTAAACTTATCAGGTTCAATCCAATAAGCTGGATCATTTTGCAAAACTTGTATTGGAATAGCTATCGTACAACCTTTTGGAATGGTGATGTTTTTATAACGATAATCTTCTGCACACACTCGATTAACACTTCTACGTATAAAAATATTAACGGATTATATATTTATTATATTTTATATTTAACATTATAAATTTATAATGAATTTTACACTATGGGAAATGGCGAAAGGCGAAGAGTTTCAGAGATAACTTGATCTAGCAACTGAAAATTGATCAAATCAGAATACTGGATGTCCACCTGAAAATTAATGAAAATTCAGTAATTATAATTTATCACTCTTCAAAATCTTTGAAATTTGTATTTTCATTGCAAATTATTTCGAATCATTTGCATCAGATCATTGCAAACTATACTTTTGGCAAAGTTTCTTTAAAAGGAGAGTTTTGTTATAACACCTTGTTATTATTTGCTTTTTCTGTAAAGACTACAGATATGAAGATTATATTAGTGTTCATTACAGATAAGTTATGTTAATATTATTAATTATTATTACTACCGTTATTATTCAAAATTTACATTTAAATTCTGTTTGATCGCGTATAACTCGATAATTCTTAAGCAGTTTAATAAGATGGTCATGAAGAGGAAGGTCAAACAACACAAATGCTTTATATAAACACGTTCTTAGTGATAACCAAGGTTTTTACAAGGAAAACCACTCACCGAACCCGTTGTATACTTCAATACTAAACGGCAATGAGAAACGTAGAAAGGATAACCTATACAATGTATGCAAAATATCCCTAAAAATACGAAAATAAAATTATTTATATATCAAAATAAATTTCAAATTTATAAGATAATTTTTTATTTATTTATTTACATTTGTTGAAGCCGATGAACTTAGCCTAAAACGTTGGTATTGTCCGATAAAGAAAAAATTTCTTTTCTAGCTTGTTATCAGTTGGACGACCTTCGGTTTTCTCGTTTTCTCCGGTTTGACGATCCCTGAAATGAATTATGAATGAAAAATATTCAATAATGTTTTATTTTCTCTCAAGGATATCGAATACGAACTTCATATAAACCGAACTATCCTGATATAAAACGTTAAACACATATATAGGCCTATATATATATTACAAGGTTGTAAGGCGCAACTTTCTATCTTACGTATCAAATTTTCAGTATAATTCGCTGCTTTTCAATAGTTCTCTAGCGTGGTTGTGAAGTTTAAGTGTACAAGAATGATTGTAATTCGTAAGTACTAGGCTTTGGCATACGGCCTCGGGTGGTCAGTTTTTAGTCCTGGACATGAAAGCCTATATTAGCAAGGCCCTGGATCATATTCCTGGGCTAGAATTCCAAAACTAACTCTAGAAAAGCCGCTGCATCTTGTACAGTATGAAATGTTACACGTACAACGCTAACAAGACTACTGCATCTTGTACAATATGAAATGCCGCATGATACGCGCGTTATACATTGTACAGATTTATATAGAAAGAACCTGGAAAGTCTAGGACCTCTCGCAAATCTAAACCCAAACTGTGTATGTGTAAGTAAATTTTACGACTCGAAAAACCGATTTTACGAGCTTTTAATGTCGGCAAACGGTTTTAAATTTATGAAAAATTTAAAATCGTTTATCGGAAAAAATATTCGTACGTTTATTCAAAGCGTAAACGAGTATATTTTGCAACACCTTTTTTTTTACCGTGTCGCACGGTATAAAATATTAATCCCAACTCCCCCGGTGCTCGGCATTCGATATGAGATTTTTTTTTTGATTGTTCATTAAAAAATAAAGGCTTACCACTCGTATAATTAACTCTTACGTAAAGGTTAATAATAATACGTTTTGCTTACGTCGACAACAATCGTAATTAAATTTTACTCGCTAATTTAAATTTTTGGCATTAAAATCCTTCAAAAGCCGAAGTATGGCGCAATTGACACATAAGTGGTGTTAATATATATCAGGCAAAAAAATAAATCCTCTTTGAAGAATTTAACCTTAAAAATAATATAATTAATATGATACGCACTTAACTTTTGATGTTATGCAGAAAATCCTGCATATTAATTGATAATTTATGCTTTTTTAAACATTATACACTTAACTTTTGATGAATAATGACTATGTTAGTAATGCTGTTAGCTTTTACATTAAAAATCAAAATTACATAGGTTAATATATTAAAATTAAACAATGAGAAGAAAAAATTTTAAGGAGTTGTTCTAAAAATACTGTAAAAATAGTTCTGATTAGCTGAGACAATAAAGACATTAGCCTGCTGCTCTGGGACTAGATTAGATTAGGTTTGAGACTAGATGAGATCCTCAGAAATTTCTGTGGCTAGTTTTTGATCTAAATACTTTTGGCCTCATCACTCACAACTTGAATGCCCTATTATAGGCCTGGTCAAACCCACAGTGGCACGATAAGAGGTCTCTTAATGCCCAAAGAACAAAGAATTGAAAGAAACCGTTTCATATTTTGGTCTTTATTCTATAAAAGCATTTTGGCTAAATCAAAACAAACTATTTTATAAAGAAATAATCACACTTATTAACTAAAATGGCCAAGATTTCTTACAANAAGGTTAATAATAATACGTTTTGCTTACGTCGACAACAATCGTAATTAAATTTTACTCGCTAATTTAAATTTTTGGCATTAAAATCCTTCAAAAGCCGAAGTATGGCGCAATTGACACATAAGTGGTGTTAATATATATCAGGCAAAAAAATAAATAAAAATCGTTTAAAATATAGTAAAATAATCATCGAGTTATATTAAATTCTAAAAAGTCTTGAATATTTTATAGAAATATTTAATTTCTAAGAAAAATTTTTCATTCTTTAATGCAATAAATGTATTTTCTGGAAACCCGATTCTTCCACCTAACGGTATCAATCATACAAAACTATTCCCCGAATTGATGGATGTTTGTTTTCTTACCGAGAATATATATATTTTTTTATTACTTAAAATAACGTAAGAAATAATAATAATATAAATTTGTTACTTTTTAAATTTATTTAAATAATAAAACAGACGATAGTCGAAATTTAAGTACGAGGGGGGGCAGAAAACAATAATACGTTATCGCGTGACATAATAAAAATGACGTAATCTTTCGAAATTTTGAAATATAATTATGTAAAAATTAAATTACGTTTTAATAACTTGCACAATATATAAACAATTTTTTTTTTCGTAATTTCCGATTATTTATAAATAACAACTTATCGAATTCGACGATTTCTCAAATCTCGTTTCAATTTTGTAAACAACGTCTGCTTCTATAATCGATTACGCATGCGTCACTTAAAAAAAAATATGACGTATTTTAAATTAAAAAGCCGTTAGAAGTTAAATAAAAAAAAATTATTTACGGACATTTTCTGATAATAATAATAATAACGACAATTTAATTCGTATATAACGTTAATTAATTTGTTGGCCGTCACGTGACATTGCGTCATAACGCCGAATAATCTTTGCTGGTGTGGGAATTTCAAAATCGAATAATTGTTATTAAATTAAAATAATTTCGTATAATTTTTTAAGAACTTCGCACGTAATCGAAGCGTTTAGCGAGATCGAGTAAATAGTGTAGAAATTATGCCAGAAATAACTCGATCAAAGTTCGTTTTATACAGGAATTGATGCCTACTTAATAATAAACGTTACTAAGTTTAAACCTTAGTTATTTTATTGCGTATATAAATTCACAAAACACAATCCTATACGTTTTAAATACGTTTAACTACGTAATAAAACCTATCAAAAGTTAATTAACAACCAAAATTAGTGATAAAATGGCTAGGAATGGGTTACCGCCGATCGATATGTAAGCATTGATGGCCATTTATTTAAGAATTAACAAGATATTATTGGCTAAAAATGGTGCTAAATTACTAAATTACATCCGCTCCTGCGAATTACTGGAAAAGAAGCGTAAATTGTAAAACGAATTTCGAAAAAATTGATTAAATTAGTAAATCGATCACTGCGGTCTAAATATATGAAATTGTTCTAAAAAAAGATGGCTACCGGAAAAAAATGGCTTTTTATATTAAAAATTCCGCCGGATTTTTTACGTAATCGCTGTAAACACGTGTATTTATGGGCGAGGATTAAAATTAGTTATGTCAACAGGAGAAAGTAAGGCGCCACTGCGACCCCGTTACGACTGTGAGTAATCAGGGGGTTTAACTAATGAAGTAACTCGCTGTTAACAGTGAGTAATAGCCATTTTTTCGCGCTATTTTCGGTTGCGTATTGCATTCCTCGGGGATTCGTTACCATGCCACGCTTCGTACTTGTATATGCCAAAGGATAAGAGCAGCGTAACCTGGTCTGGAAGGATAAAATGGAGGATTAAACGGTAGGAAGTGAGAGGAAGACCAGATAACCCCATTTACTGCCTCTATTTTTCACTGTTATTCTCTTAGAATAGGAAGGATAGAGGAGGAATAAATACTTTCCAACCTCCCAGCAACGGCCATCTCTAAGCGACGGCCATTTTTAAACTGCCACTCACTTTAAATAAGAAGAAAAGACAGGAAATCACGGCCGCCATTTTCTTTCGGGTCAACAAAAGTACAGTATATAAAAATAAACTCCAAACAACGGCCATTTGCAACAATGGCGAGAGACTGAACACGCTTTAAAAATCAGTTCTACGCCTTAGAGGTGAACTGAGGCCCGAACCTTTAACACATGTGAGGCCTAAAAGCCATAAAAATACATTAATAAAACCGTTAAACGAGTAAAAATGTCGGCCCAAATGCTCGTTTTTACGGTTTTATTGGTGGCACCCCTTCAAGACGGGTCTGCAAATTAGCAGTTATCAGAAAAGGGGGCATTTAAAGTGAAGAATCAACATTGTGGAATGTTACAGAAGCATCCGGAGGCCCTAAGCGTTAATTTCGAGCTCCTTTAATATTTATAAATGGAATTTAATATACATTTATTTCGATTTGGTGCCCCGATGCCCTAAGCAAGTTCATAATTTGACATTGTCTCGAGTTACTTTTCTATCACAGGAGGGCATCTAGTATTACTAGGGGTGCAGGGACAGATGAATCGCGATAGTAATAATGGGGATGAGAGAAAGGAGTCACACAAAGAAGCTACGTCCCAAGTGAAGGGGGATAGAGGAGGAACAGCACTTAAAAGTTAGGGTTTATGACGATTACAACATAGCTGGAGTTGGATTTAAACGTATAATCTAAGGCCTCACGTCTTCTATTAAATAATTCCGGACAATTGACTTTTTTTTTTAGATTGAAGAGAGGCCCTAAGTTATTGTTTACTTCTAAAGCCAGCTTCGAACACAGTAAATACAACACTAAGAGATAACAGCAACGGGGGGTCTTCTAGCTACTTTCCTGTCACAGGAAGATAAGTAAGAGGCCTCTTACAGCGCAAACAATTCAGGGGAACAATAGATAATGGTAGAGTAGTATAGAAATTAAATTAACAAAGGATAGGATAGGCAATTGATGTGTTATAGATGAGATAACAGCAGGAAAAGGAAATACAGGAAAGGTGAGATTGATGATTAGAGGAAAGGCAATTACAGGAAATGAGGCCTTTCAGCAACAAGCAAGACAATACGAAAGCAAAAACATAAGCAAAAGAATGGAAAAGAAGACACAAACAGGGAGTGGAAGTAGCACAGAATACATCCGTAGAAAATAGAAAGAGGAGAAAGCAACAGTCGCTACAGAGGGGCGGTTTTTTTGTTTGAGATAGAACAGAGTAGGTAGCAAACAAAGAGCAGAAGACTGTTGAGATAAAGCAGAGAATAGATAAGATGAAGAAAAATTTCAAATCGTAGTAGAGCGGGCCTACAGGGAAAACAACAGAGCATTAGATATATGTAAAAGTAGGACACGTAACAGGCTGGATAAGAGGACACGAGAAATGGGAGTTTCTGTATGTAGGAGGCTTCGATAGGTGCAGTAAACGAGATAAAAATGGAGTAGAAACAAAGAAAATGGCGCAGGAGTGAATAAAATTGCCTGCGTTTTTAGGAGCGAATGTACAGAGAGAGGCACAAATTATAACAAGGAAGTAAAGGTTTAACAGATAACACGGGTGAGAGGTTAAATCGAACAACCTCCGTTGGTGGTGTGGCTTGCAGCTTGATATCATCACACAGTTATAACTAATTACACTGCCGAGTGTAATCATTTTAAACCCGAATAAAAACGGAATAAGTTCTTCAATACAGGGCGATTCTCTGTGTTAAAAAAAACACTGCGAAACAAGGAAAAATATTTGGTACACGCGCAGGTTTTTTACTGTATTTTCCAATAAAACAAACCGTAATAATCACCAGGAATTGTTGCAACGTGAATTTCCTGTTTTGTTTGCAAAATTTCGTAAACTTCGTCCCCAAAATTCTCGCAAAATCTGCGATAAATCGCGCGGTTTTCTGCAGCATACATACAACTTCCTCCTTTTCCCCCGATCGATCGCGGCCGACGAGGACGACGCTGACAAGCAGTGTTTTGATCACGTGACACCGCCGAATGGAGGTCAAGTGCTGCTTTTGGAATACATTCCCGTCACGTGACCCGCTGCGCCTGTATTTATTGCCCAGGTGTATTTACAGAAGCGAAGTTTAATTTCGGTTCCTGACGTTCGAATTTAGAAACGGTTTTGCTGTCTTTCTGTAATTATCAGAGGTCAGACACGGGATTTTCATTAAATATAACGAAAGATTTTTCACTCGCTCTCTCTCTCTCTCTGTCTTTGGGTGTGACTTGATAATGATTTTACAAAATTCGACCCGAGCAATTCGTCTGCGTGATGAATTTCTGTACGTTTTCATCCGATTATCACGCGAAAAGTTTAAAAAATACAATGGAAATTTCACTAGGAAAGTCTAAAAGATAGGGAGGAGTTTTCACTCAAAACTTTAAAACAACACAAAAATTTCACTGGAAAAGCTAAAAAAAACAATAAAATAAATTTCCCTCGTCTAAAAAATAGCCTAAATTTCATGAAAATTTCTTTCGAAAGTCTAAACAATAGCATAAATTCCTCACTAAAGAGCAATGGAAATTTCAATGGAAAGTTTGCAAAAATAGCGTAAATTTCACTCGGAAAATCTATAAAAACAGTGAAGATTTCACTGAAGAAAGATAATGAAATTTCACTTTCAAATATCGTGAAAATTACATTCGAAAATCTATAAATTTCACTAAAAAATTACAGAAATTTCACTCGAAAATCTATAAATTTCACTAAAAAATTACAGAAATTTCACTCGAAAATCTATAAATTTCACTAAAAAATTACAGAAATTTCACTCGAAAATCTATAAATAAAAACTACAGAAATTTCACTCGAAAATCTATAAATTTCACTAAAAAATTACAGAAATTTCACTCGAAAATCTATAAATTTCACTAAAAAATCACAGAAATTTCCTTCTAAAATCACGGAAAATTTCACGTGTAAAACATAAAATTCACTCGTCTAAAAAATTTGAAAAAGTGGCAGGAATTCGGAAAAAATTCAGGAATTCTCCAGAACTTTTAAAACCGAGCAGACGTCATCCAATAGAAACGAACGTCGCCATTTTGTGTAATTTACTTTGGGCGAAAGGTTAATTTACAGTTCGTAATGACTTTTGCATCTCGCCACGGCATTTTCCAAACGCGTCGTTTATAGTTATCAATTCATTAACGTTTAGTCAAAACTCATTTTCTAGAATATCACAGAATTATCTGAGTGAATCATCATTAATTACCGACCGAATCACGCCTTTATCCATTGTTTCTCGTAATTACTTATCTTATTCATAATTATATTTAAAATATTAATTTTCATTTTAATCGTAATCAATTAAGATAAAAGTAATTTGGTGGGGTGCCCGCTTCCATTCTAATTTCACTGATTTTTATGCTTAAATTAATTGTAAAAACGTATCCGGAATCTTGGAATTATCTAATTGTGATTACATTAGAGATCGACGATTGGGTAAAATTGCAATGCAACTTAATTCCCTTATTACCGTATCCATTTAGAGCATTAAATGCTTAAAGTATGAGTCATTAAATCCGCTCTTTCCACTTAAATTAGTAACAATTGTATCCACTTCGAGCATGAACGACCATACCCATTCTGAGCAATAACTGAATCCATTAGGAACGACCATACCCGTCCTGAGCAGTAACTGAATCCATTATGAACGACCATACCCGTTCTGAGCAATAAATGAAACCATTAGGAACGACCAAGAAAGATGTTGGCTTCTTTGCGGGGTAGGACTATGGCTGATTCACTAGGATTTTGCACGTTACTTGTATATTATGAATTATGCTGGCAAATGATCCATAAAACTTCAGATAAAAGGGATGTAGGGAAGAGGATAGTCGATGCAAACACGAATTTCGGGAGTGAAAATGGCGAAGAATGAAAGCTTTAATGAAAGACAACTTCAGATTGAGTTTGAATTTCATGGTTAAATCTTTCTAATTATATTTCTATGAATATTTTTCGCACGAAACGAGAATGAATAGTTGTTTATTTCGAACAGGTTTTCTAGACAGGTTCATCTCATTCAACCCCTCTTTCGTATTCACGTAATCATATCGTTTCGGTTCTGTTACGTAAACAGGCACGTGAATGTTTATTAAAAAATATGTTAACGTGACGTCCACAACAGATGACGATCCTACCGCGAATATATTCTAAATTTTGTGTGTTTATCCGAAATGACACGTGCCATTTTCTCTACTCCCTATACTTACACACACATAAATTATAATAGGAAAGCTTCAAGATCGTTTAGTGCATCACTAGGACGATCTTGAAGCGTTAAGTGTTATCCATAATCCATTGTACCCATCGTGGCCCAGTGGATACAACTACTAAACACGAACAACGGAACAACCGCGTGGTTTCTGGATGTTCTTCACGTGTCTAACACCCGAATAGAGTCCAGTTTATCATAGAATGCCCTCCCTTGGCACACCGTTCACGTGTTTCCTTGCCGTATCCCACCAAATCAAACCAACAATAACAAGAACACTAGATCCTTCAGAGGTTCATCACTGAAAGCAGATGGGTTCTAGTGATGCTTCTAATGATTTTAATTAGAATTTCATTAAAATTGTAGGAAGAAAGGTTCGAAATTATCTAGTGATGCATTCATTGAGTGAAACACTAGACCTTTGACGTGCAATACTAGAAGTAGAGCTACTTAAGTGATCAAATGGTGCAATTAGATTTTTATTATCACTCCACCCAGTAAAAATAGCGCTTAATCAATGATTACTTTACTATGTTTACACATTACCGGACAGACAAACAGATTCATTGTTAATATATATCTCTTTCATTACCAGACACAGGAAAGAAGCAAACGTAAACACACACGTCCACAGCATCATCTTTTATTAATTATCACGCGGTGTTCAAGCATCAATCATCATAAACACAGACCTAACGCTACCTGATTTTTGCATCTAAAACACGGGCAAGAACTCGATTAACCGGTTTTAAATACAATCCGCGAGATAATTCCACGGTAAACATTTAAAATCTCGAATTAAATCCCTCCACCCTCTCCCTCGACGGGGTGACATTTTTGCGCCTTAAAGGAACCGTTAATAGAAAATCACCTAACTTAATTAAGAAAGCGCACGGTTAAACGGGGGTGGGGGGCGTTGACGTGTGGTTCAAATTACACTGGCAGCTGCGAGACAGGGCGCGCATTGTCTCGAAAATAGCCGCGAGATGAGAACAAACTCCGTACAAGGGTCATTGCCATAAGCTGGGTAATTACAATTACCAGCTGTTACGAGTATGTGGGAATCATAATTATGACGTAGAAAAGTTTTGTGGGGCGCAATGCATTGTTGGTAAAAGCGATATAGTTGTAAGACGAATCTAAGAATCTGCGGTGTTACGCTTCATTTGCAATGCGTTGCGTCACGTTGCTCGTTACCCTCCGTTTGCCACGGCTTGCAGCTTTTGTAACTATGGGATGGAATTTGATAAGAAGGCAATTAAACAATTTTTTTTTTATACACTTTATTATAATTAACTATCTAATTTTTCTTATTTTAATTAAAGTTTTAATGAGAAATGCTAATTTTTTAAAACTGTTACGCAGAACAAGTCGAGTAACTATTGTATACGCAAAGACGAATTAAGTTTGGGGTGATGTTGAGAAATATCTCATGGTGATTCTGGAGACGTTCTGTTCATCTGAAGAATTTTGTTCGTTTTTTAATATAAAATTGCAATTGTTTCCCTTGGAAATCTACTATTCTCGCCTAGAAATCGAGAATTCCTTCTCTAAGAGCACTATTCTCCCCTAAAACTCCAGAATTCCTTCTATAAGAGCATTATTCTCCCCTAAAACTCCAGAATTCCTTCTATAAGAGCACTATTATCCCCTACAAATCCAGAATTCCCTGTATAATAGCACTATTCTCTACTATAAATCGAGAATTCCCTCCTATAAGAGCACTATTCTTCCCTAGAAATCGAACATTTCCTTCTATAAAATCATTATTCTTCCCTAGAAGTCGAATTTCTCCCCTAATCGAATGTTTCCTCTTATAAAATCACTATATTCTCTTCTAGAAATCGATATTTCAGCTTATAAAACCACCATTCTCTTCTATAAAAACGCTATTCTCCCCTAGAAACCGAATATTTCCTCCTATCAGATCATTATTCTACCCTAGATGATGAATATTCCTTACTAGAAAAAAAACCAAGTTTCTCCCTTACAAATTAAATACCTTATCAAACAATAATCACCACTCCCTCTCCTGGAACTCAAATATTCCTTCTAGAAAAACCACAGTTGTCTAGAACATTTAAAGGGGGGAAAAAAAGATAATTCCTCTTACAAATCGACCATTTTCTTCTAGAAAATCGCGTTCGTGAGATTTCTAGAAGACACACACACGCGGACACGATTTCCAAATTCGTCGCGCGCTTTTATAAAAACAGTGTTTAATCAAGTAATCGCGAGGAACGTGTGCGCATTATACACGCGAACACCTCACCCATTCGTAAGCAAGGCCAAACAATAGGCGTTTGAATGTGTGGTAGGCCTAATCTGTGGGCTAATAATGGATGGGTTCGTTTTTTTTTTTTTTTTGGAGCGTTACCAAGCCCCACTCACACACTAATTACAATTAAGCTATTCACGCGCCGTTTTGTTAACAGCGCGCGCTCCAATACGGCGCTAATTATCTCGCCAGCGTTAAATCCATTGTTACGCAACACGTAAACCTCACACACACAAGAACTTTTGACTTATCTAATGTAAAAAAATTTATAAAAATCGCCGCATCGTCTAATGGAAAGAGGTATCGAATACGTCATAAAACACGCATTACGAGACGAAATGCCACTTTTTTAAGTTCCTCTCCCCCCCTTCCCGACGAACCGGAAATGGAGTGACATCTTGCGGCGAAAACTCGTGGAGATTTTTTTTTTTTAAATTTCGATTTATTTAAAAAAAAATGTCGACCGCTGCAGACATCTGTTACTGCGAAACGTAAATGTAACAACATTAATAATTCAAACAAGTCGTCGAGGAACATCCTTTTTTCGTATTTCTAAATTGCTTAAACGATTTTAGTAAAGTTCAATAATTTAAAAATGCGTATCCAATTTAGGAAACGAACGTTTTAAAGTCATATTCCTGGCCGGACATTATCAAGGACGGGAGATTTCTTTTTTTTATTTATTTTTAAAACAGCAATTGAACCTTACGGCTGACTGACCTGAAGCAGTCAATGACAGTAGATTGACCCTCTTTTCTTCTTATTTTTATTTTTTATTTTTTACCAGTCACTGTATACACGTACTTTACGTGTGAATGAACTTTCCAAGAAAGGCATTGAAGTACTAAAGATTTAATACGTAACTTTTTAAAATGGCTTTCCAGAACGAAGTTCTGTTTACTTTGGAATTACTTTTGATAAATACAAACGCTGGCATATCGTTACTTAAACAAAACAAAGCCATTTATCTACTTTACCAGATAAGAATGATACAACAATGACAGAAGTCGACGATCGCTTCTTTGTTGTTTGCATTGTGTTTACGTGCGTTTAACACACACAAGAACCTGTATAAATTTAATCACGTGCCTTATGAGGACTCGTAAAAACCCACAGCAACTAGGTCCCCCGCTATATATATGATCAGATAATTTTTAGGTTAAACTATTGTCACGTTTCTTAGCGTGGCCTCAAAATGGCGGTTACTGTATTTTAAGAGAAAGTAAGACTTGATACCGTTTTTTCTTTTATTAAGTTCACAGCGATCTTTTAATACAATTTTTCACGTAACGTTTGCGTTACGTAAACGCAGACCTCTGTTGTAGGATATCACGTCTGTTTATGGTTGCGGTGTGATTTTTCAAGGACTTTACCCGTCAAAATGACGGATGTAAATGCATGGAGATTGTCAGAATAGTGCAATGAAGGTAAGAAGCGAACGTTTCCCCTCCGGTTATTTAGTTTAAACAGCACGTTTGAATCAATATCGGTGCCTTATCTATCGCTACGTTCGCACCATCCTTCAACACCTACACCATTAATTATCCAGTTAAGCACCTTTAAAACTCGCATATTTTGGAAAAACCGATATGTATCTTATCGGGGACGGGGGGAAAAGAAAAAAAATTATTCAGTTTTGCGTAATAGAGGTAGTCCTTAACGACCACAACATAACAGTCGATGGCTGCGATAAAAGAAACATGTTGGGTTTCTTGGACTTGGCAAGAATCTAAAAATCGATATCAGATGTTTACTTTAAGTTGTTGCTTCGATATTGAATTTCCTTGTGTTAAAAGCGAAATTCTTTAATGTACCAGAACGAATTATATCCTACGCAACACGTTTTTTTAAAACGTTTTACGTACGATGGCCATCTGTTTTCGTGTGTTTATAAACAATGGGCATCCGTTGTCCCCAACCTTGAATAGGCCAGATTAGTAGGAAGGGAAGTGCACGAACTCTGGCAGACCTTGAGAGAAGATGTGATGGTTATATTTAGTATACACGAAAACCATCCGTTAGCGTTACCTGCTATCACTATTCTCTTTCCATACACCCCCATAATTTTGGTATCTTCTGCAAGGTCGTTCCACATTTTAAAGCGGAATGATACGCATCTTGCCAAGTCGGTAACTCGGCATCTAGCTTTTGGAAAAAAAAATTACAATTATCAAGAAATTACACGCGAAATTTAATGAAAAATTCGCGTGCCCGTCTACAAGCATTTTCCATAAATTGCATAGGGGTAGGTAGATTTTTATGTAGGTGGAAGGAACAGTTAGTTAACCACCGGTCATTCTTTTTTATATCTAATTACTCAAAAGACCGGTTCTTTTAGTGTGTTTAAGATTGATTAGGATCTTGTGCAGTTATACCAGGATTTAGTACGTTCGAACTAGGCTCTAGAGTACAAGTTACAGACGTTTATAGAGCTGTAGGAGCAGTTAATGTTACAGCCTTTCGTGAGAGCGTGCAGTGTTCTTTTGTAGATCTTTAGAGAATTGTGACCAATTCGTTCCTTTTAAAGGTGTGACCCGGCTCCAGAAGAGCAATAATTCTGTCTTTTAGGTCTAAGAGATAGATTAACATGCTCTTTATTAACATTTCTCCCCCGATAAAATACGGTATCCATCAGCTCCTTAATGACACCCTTTAACTGGTTTTAACCATTGGCATCCTCTATAAACCCCTTAAAAATCTATAGATGGAGAGATTAAGGTAGAGAATAATTGAAAAAAAATGATGCCACGGCGCCGTGTAATCAGTTAAGTTAAAGAACGAATCGATTTCGACCAATCGTTTTGAAACTTACATAGGCGCCATTACGTGTGTGAACGTTCGGTCGCCATTTTGCGAGAAAATTCCTCGAGATTTTCCATTTAGAATTAACTAGAAATTTTACAGTTAGCGAGAAGCAGACAATCGATTCTAGTTATACGTCTATCGGTGCCAGTAAATGCCCGAAAGGTTGTGCAAGGTGACGACTCCGTTGTGTTAATGCGGTTGTGTTTGGACGTCTGCCACCAACTTGTCTTCCAGAAATTCATCGAAGAAAAGGGTGGCAAACGATTACCGGACTGGCTAAACTTGTTGCACCAAACCCTAATTTAAAACACAGGCGAATTTAAATACGATACTGTAACGTAATCACGGAGAGGGAAGGGGGGGGGAAGAAGGAGAAAAAAATAGATGCCAGCCCGTTATCTAAATTCGTCGACGATGGTGGACAGAAAAGAACGGCACATGCCGAAACCAGCTGCAAAGGCGGAAGTGACGTCACCGACCAGCTGTGCACCCGTTGCTACAGTAACGGCTCTACCTTGAAATCGTTTCTATAGCAACGGGGATGGTACTGGATACCGATTTGATGACAACATGGCGATTCGCGAAGAGAGATGAAACCCGCCGATCGATCGTAAAATCGCTATAAATTATTAATAAATTCTGCGCTTTCCTCCCTTCTTTTATTTTTTTGTTATTTCGGAGAAGGGAACGTGGATTTCTCGATAATTACACGTGAATCAGCCATTGTTTCCTCCCGAAACGGATGCTGTTGCGTTCTGTCTGTCCATCGACCCCGGGGCCGTGTGACAAATGCCAAGCGACACTATATCCGTCGTTGAGATATGCCACAGGAACGTTGCCTCCTGGCGCGCATCCGCATTTTTAAGGAGCGTTGCCAAGGAAGTGGGCACAATACGCGCTTGAAAACACCCGCGTGTGTGTGTGTGTGTGTTTTTTTTAAGGTACTTAGACGAATGGAAGCGGCCATCGAGAGGATCGTGCTAATCTTCTTCGGCGATCGACACGTGATCGGTAGAATGAAAACAACTCGGATTGGCACACATCCAAGTGAACTCTTCTCGCTGGGGTAAAGCGGACGTGACGTCACGCAAGACACATGATGGGACGGATAGCATCAAGTTCATGACCCGCAGCCTGGAAGATGATTGGTTACGCCGGGGCGGTTATTGTAGACGGCATCCGATTAAAAAAAAACAAATACAACAACAACAAAACGCTCGTTGTAATCGTTATATACACTAGTTTAAAAATAATGGGATAGTTTAATTAAAGAAACACTAACATTTCTTAATATACATTACATTTTAAAGACTTCCTTTTATTTGTCTTTTGTGTTGAACTCCCAGAAAAGACCGTATCAGATTGTGATTTAGATATCAATGACACAAGCTGAAACTTCCTTTTCTTTTTCTGTTCTACTTAATTGTAATTAATGACTCTAATAATATAATATATAATATAATAAATTCCTAATTAATTAATAAAATTTTACAACAAAAAAAAACGAACACCTAGTGATTAGAGATAAAAGGAAGAGGGACTTTTCTACTGCGGATTGTGGCTTATCTTATTTATTTATTTCTTTTTGGATATACCAAACGATGAGTTATCTGTTTGAATTGTTTCCAAATTTAATTATAATTTTAGCTATGGATTTCTGTACTAAATACGAACACACGACAAAAGAACAGCTGCAGTGTGTTCCAACAGTCCCACATGGAGGACACCGACGGGACCATTTACGACTGCTGATCTCTCCTCTACCCCCCAATTGATACGAAAATGATAGATTTTTCACCATTTTTCAAAAGAAACTTGGCGCTTATTGATTTTATTCGTATATTTTTAGGACTGGCGGAGAGGAACAGACCCGCATTCGTGACTGACCCAAGCTTCATCGGATCCTAAAGTAGACGATGGGGTGGTCGAGATACGGTACCAGTTGTCGCTCCGGGGGGGACCAGTTGCCCAACTGGTCCCCCCCGGAGCGACAACTGGTACCAGGGTGGGCCAGATATGTCGAATACCCACCCTCATCATCATAGTGGAAACCTTTACCCACTTCTTACACCTATTTCAGGTAGTATATGAGTATGCATTTAGTAAAAATACACCAATAATACATATAAATTCTACTTAATGCCTTAACCAATCGGGGATGTAGAAAAATGCCCTTATAAGCCTTTATTTATTTAAAAGATGCTCTTAAACCAAGACTTTCTACATATCGTTAGATAGATCTTCCAACATTGTATATAGTAGACCCCCCCTATAACACGGTAGATAATTCCGTGTTATATGAATTCCATATTGTACGAGTCACTTACATTTTACAAATACACGTGCCAGGCTTGTGAACGGCTCACGTATTTGTAAAATCTAAGAGACTCGTACAATATGGAATTCATATAACACGGAATAATCTACCGTGTTATAGGGGGGTATACTTGTATAATACACTTGTTTTCTAAAATAATCAGGAGGACTTTCTGGCTGTTTTGTTCCTTTCTTTTTACAATTTGCCAGCCTCGTAATTACTTAAAAAAACAATTACTAATTCTATTCTATTGGTAAATTAATTCTTGTTTACATTTTTATCAAATAGCGGGGTTTAAATTTAAAAAAATACATATAATGAACAATTATTTTTCCTGTTTTCCTGTTTGATTCACTTCCGTAAACAGAGGACAGTTATGAAAATATATAGGCAGGATGTAATGTAACTGTAAATATTATTAAATTGCGCTTAGAAACCTCATTCTAGTTCCTTTAAACCATACTTATTTCATATTTAATTACACTTAACTTCGTAGAAAATGTAAAGCCTAAAGCTACCATTTTGGCTTATGAATTCATAATTTAAATATTAATTCTTTTTTAAATAAAAGATTATCCACGTTTTTTAAAAACACAGGTAAGCAGATAATCGCATCGGAGATTCTGACGCCATTCGAAATTTAAATCTAATTGGCTGTTTTTGAATCCGAACGAACCAATTACGACGTACCGTACTTGTTTTTAAATTGTAATTTATCATCTATCAGTTCGTTTGACTGCAATAATAGTAATAAAAAACGGTTGTTTTAATTCGTTGACAGTTTAATTGAGCTTAAATTGTAATTTGTGCGCGATATATCACATAAATTGAGGTTATTATTAAGGTATTTGATGGAATTTACTAAACTAAAATCAATATTTCGCTGACAAATGCTTCAGACAAGCAAAACACCTAGATTAAGAGGTATAGAAAAAAACAAATCCCTTAAATTAATTTGCAAATATTTAGATCATTTAAAGTTGTAGAACGGCTAAGAAACGTGTTATGATTAGTCAAGATAATAGGAAAACTTTGATCAGTTTAACCTCGTTTATATATGTTTAATTTCAGTATTCAGGTCAAGATGATAGTGGGATTGATAATGCTGATGATAAAATATACAGTGAAACGGAAACACTGTACGTTTAGATTATAAAATTATAATTATAGTCACATCATATCGCACTATTTCCCTTTCTCTTTCTAAAATATTACTCGGGGAAATGACGGCAAGCTGGTCTAGAAGTTAGTTAACCGCATTTTATATTGTAAAGGGTAAACTGGTGTTATATTAATAGTCAGGTTGCGGCTGAAGTTTTCATCGCGAAAACGTGTACGTCGGACGTTCAGCGCCGCCTTCCCGTAAACCTTAGAAGTTTGGAACGTCAGTAGAATCGTGCTCGACGTTCAAACTTCATTGTCAAACTTCTAGGCTTACAGGAAAGCCTAGAAGTTTGACAATGAAGTTTGAACGTCGAGCACGATTCCACTGACGTTCCAAACTTCTAGGCTTACAGAAAAGCCTAGAAGTTTGAGAATGAAGTTTGAACGTCGAGCACGATTCCACTGACGTTCCAAACTTCTAGGCTTACAGAAAAGCCTAGAAGTTTGACAATGAAGTTTGAACGTCGAGCACGATTCTACTGACGTTCCAAACTTCTAAGGCTTACGGGAAGGCGGCGCTGAACGTCCGACGTACACGTTTTCGCGATGAAAACTTCAGCCGCAACCTCTCTAATCTGTGAGCAATTAAAAGTCAGTTAAACGTGGTTATACAGTACATTTGTTATGCTTAAACTCGCTTCTTTTACCCCTTTTTTTCCCTTCAAAATATCCAATTATTTTGAACACTTCCCGAATAATCTCATACAAAATTTCGTTTCGTATCGCGAATTTTTTTTTTTTTTGTTCCAATAACGAATATTATCCGATTTTCACGCTGCTCTCAGGATTAGGATCAGGTGGCTTATTCCGAACGGCAAAAAAACTTTCTTTGTGCAGGAGGGACCCGCGTCGAATAACAATATTTCGGGCATTTTCGTTTGAAATTCTAAGAATTACCTTCTGTAAAGTTGGCATTCGTGAATTCTTCTTCGAGCTCGTCTTACAGAATAATCAGGCTTTCTATTGATCCTGTTTAAAGGAGGGGAGGGGATACTAAATCATCAAAAACATCTAAACTAAATCCGGGATAACTCGATAAAATTTCATATATGATAATATAAACGAGGGGAGGACGTTTTTTTTTCAATAGTAATAACAGAGAAAGAATTACGCTTGTCTGATTACATTTCGCTGCAGGTGGATGGACGACTGAAACTATTTAATTAAGAGCAAACAATGAAATAAGATAATTCTTGTTTCCATTACGATTTTTAATTTCGTAAGAAGGGAATTATTATTATTATTAAAATCATTTTTTTTCCCTTCAGTAGGGCATAATATGGGGTAAGTTGCATGTTGCACTTTCATTTACAGGCTGCTGCACATTCGACTATGGCGTGCAGCCAAGCGAAAAATGCAGATTATTTTGTGTGGTGTTGACACGTTACTATAGATTATTCCATTCTGGTATATCTGATGATTTATGTCATGATATTAATCAGTGGAAAGTTAGTTGAAACAGAATTATCGAATTTCTAGGTTGACGAAAGGCGATTAATTTCGAATACCGATACATTTATATATTTCATTTTTTAATTCTCTATTATTATTATTGGTTAAAGTTGTTCTAGTACAGTCGACCCCCCTATAACCCTTGATAATTCCGTTTTATATGAATTCCATGTTGTACGAGTTACTTAGATTTTACAAATACGTGTGCCGGGCTGTGAACGGCTCACGTATTTGTAAAATCTAAGTGACTCGTACAACATGGAATTCATATAAAACGGAAAAATCAACAGTGTTATGGGGGGTCGACTGGTAGTTTAATTGTAGAATGTATAAATGAATTGGTAGCCCACGACCCAGTAGCCTATAGCTAATGAGCTGTCCTCTAGGGTTATTGTAACCGCACAGGCAAACTATTTCATATAATTAACGATATAATAACCGCTTTAAAATGCTAAACAGTTAGATATCAACGTCCAGAGGCTATTTTATCCCGTAGGATGTGCCTTATCTCGCTGTGAAATTCGTATCATTAATTGCTTCTACGAAACGATTGTTTTCTGTGTATTTTCAGGGAAATCCATAAGAAATTTAACCAGATTTTATCTACGTACACACACATGTATAGAATATCAACAACAACATTTATACAACTGATCCATATATCCTCGGTTTGTGACTTTCTTATTTCTTTTAAACGTGTTATTGAAAAAAACCCCCATCGACCATTCCTAAAAACTGGTCCTTTTATTGTAGCGAGCGATCATTTTACTCGCGAAGATATTATATTAATGATAATAATAAGGCTATATAAATAAATTCAATCTAAAATTAAAAGGAAAAGAAAAAAAAAATGATGACTGCAGGAGGAGGGAGGACAAAAATCCCTTCTGTAACCACAGTTGCTATAGCGACGTATGACGCAAATGTCGAAATTGTGCTATAGATTTTAAACAACTTCGCTGACGCCCAAGAGTTTATGTAATAAGATAAATAGAGTTTCTACTAAATTTTCGGCCGTAATTTTTTTTTCATTTTACTTTTGATAAATTGTTAAATCTCTCTCTAAGATATACGCGAACAATTACTCTAAATCGGTATTTTCCCTTTACGAAAATTCCCTAATTTATTCTATCTTGGGATTTTCCCTATCGAAAAGAAACTCCCTAAGCTAGAACAAAGTTTAAAAACTGACTGTTTTCTCGGGGAAATTTCGCTTCGAACAGGGAAAAATCCCAAGAAAAGTCGGGGGATTTTCCCTAATGGAAGCGGAAAATTCCCCTCCTCAGGGAATTTTCCCTAAACCCGGAAATTCGAGTTTGGCAGTTGTTTTGAAATTAGATATCCCAGATTTAAAAAAAAGAGTAAACTTTATCACGTGCACTTTATCATACTTTTTTTCCCCTAAGCGGATTTAAATTTTCTTTAAAATTAATTAACGAAAAAAACAAAAAGAATATTTTTAGCTTGTTAAAAAAATAAAATTGTATCTAAAATTTTTGTAGGGATTTAAAAATAAGAAATTATTAAGTTAAAAAATGCGGGGTTTTTTCTTAGTTTTATCGGTTTAATATTAAAAGAGGAGTAAAGTTTAATCAATTCATGTTTTTTTTTTTAACTTGTAAATTGACGAATTCGGTAGACCGAGTAGGGAAATTTCCCGGAGAGCGAGGGAATTTTATTCTATAAAAACCCCCAAGTTAATTTTACATAGGCATATATTTAGAATTTCTTTGCATTTAGATGGAAAGTTTCATTCAAACTTGGACAAAGGAGAGTTTAATGCATTCATCAATTCTTTTTTTTATAGTTAATTTTTCCGAGTGTTATTATTAATGATTGCGTCCTTGAGCCGTACACCAGGAATACCTTTCAGAGAGTTGATTCAAGAGGGGGGAAGAACCGTTCTTTCTTTGGCCTTGGAAGTGCGCGATATACGAGACAACTGTACAAAATCTTTATTTATAGTCGCGGTTATCATCATAGCTCGCGCTTTTATCCCTCCCCGTTTGCCGTTATTCTCGAATAGTTTCTGTGTTCGGTTACTTCCGTTGGGCTTCCCAGCATGGGGCAGTTTCTCACAGTTTTACTTTCCAGGCTATAACCGAGGGAAGAGAAATGCAAAAAAAGTTGGGTTTTTTTCCCTATACGTGTGAACGAATGTTAGTGTGTTTGGAGTGGGGGCACGATTTTGTTCTCCCAGTTTAAAGCTTAATAACGAAATTTTGCACGGAAGTTTCCGTATTAAGAGGATTGATGCTGATAAATTTCGTTCGAGGGGATGAGGAGATAGAGGGGGGTCACGTGTTATGGATTAGGATCGGACTTAAGATTTTACTTGTTATATTGACATTTAGAAATTTAGATGGCGCCACACGCAATTCTCACTATTACCGGGAAAATTACGCAGCTCGATTTGTAACCTTAAGGGTAACATTGATAAATGAATGGAACCGGCGATTTTAAAGATAAAAAATAAAAATCCATTAAAACAATAGCTACACGCATTCGTGTATTGTTAAAATGCCCGGAAATTGGATTCACGTGATCGAATTTTGGATGGGGTCGAAAATTCTGCAGTTTTAGAATGCCCAAAAGAAGTTCGATTGCGGGACGGGGCTCAAGTAACAATGTCTCAAGGTGTTAAGATCGGGCGATAACGTATGAAAAATGCGGCGATTAATGGCGAAGGAGGAGGAGGAACAATGGAATAAATCATATAAATGTAGGCGCCGATGATAAATAAGGAAGTGAAACGGCCAATAGCCCTACTTAGGAAATTTGGCAAGACGACAAGGAAAAATGGATCCCGCATTTGTACGTGATTAGAGTAGGCGAATGTGCGCGGAAATATTCACACGACGTGATTGCGTGCACATAATAACCGTCGATTAACCGATAACGGGTGGAAGTGACGATTGAAATCATGTGATGGCGGCGACATGCGAGAAGTTACAGGTGGAACTTTGATCACTGTACACGAGCCACTCGAAGGTTAAACAGCTGATATTTCGGATCAAACCAGTTAAATGTAAAGCGAAACGATGGCCAATTCAAGGAAAAAAATATAATTAACTTATATAACAAACAAACAAACCATTATCTAAAATAAACCTTGAACTAATGCACTTTTATAATTGTCAACCGCGACTATTTACTAACACACGGCACGTGATTGCGTCAGTGATTGCAAAACGGTGACGTTAAACTACTCATCAAAATAAACACGAACGATCCGAAAATGCGCAATTGAGTAGTCAACCCCCCACACACAAACACACAAAAGACCGGTCACGTGTCGGGGGAGGGGGGACGACGACGCTTATCGACACTCGAGAAAAGCTTTTGTATATATACAGTATCTTCGACGGGGCAAAGCTCGCTTTCTATTTTAAAATATCTTCCCTTTCTGTTATTGGTGGTGGGCCAATAACCGTTAAAAGATAGAGAGCATCTGTCCGCTATCGTTTTAGTCTAATGAAATATCATTGTTACACGTGTGAACGTCTCAAAACTCGTCCTTTATCGACAGGTTTTTCTACGAGGCAGAGTAATAAATTATGTCAGGAACAGAGTAAAAATCGTTTCTTTCAAGTTACTAATGATCAATTACGTAGAGCCTCTCCACTTTTCCTCCCCCCTTCTATTTTCTTTTCTTTCTTGGCCTTTTTTTTTTACTCTTCCGAGAAGAAACTTCATGTCAAGAGCTCTATCGAAAATCATTAGGGGGATGTTCATTTAAAAAAAAAAGAAGAAGAAAAATTCTTTTCAACTTTCGAAGAGCTATTTTAAAAAAAAATCACTCCGTATACTAACGCAGATATTTCAATAATAATTATATACTGTAGAGCTTTGTGTGTTTTGAATTATCTTTCAGTGATTATTAAATTATACTTATTACCTAATAAACCAAATAAAAAACATACCCAATCAGAGTGGCATTTTTATATGAGGAGACTTAGGGCCTTTTTTTCCTATTCTCATAGACAGTTTATACATAATGCCCATTATTATTTGGTGGAAGAGGAAGGGCCTCTTGTGTGTTTTAAGGTGAATCCGGTTTTGTAACTAGAGTTAGAGTAATGCAATAATCTGTTCATTTTTCTCTTATCTCACTTTCTGTTCACCCTCTATTTAAGTGGAAGAAGGGCCTGTTGTGTGCTGTAGTGTCACGAGTCTAAATCCAGTTTTGAAGCTAGTGATAGAACAATACAAGAACTACATCTGTATCTCCCTTTCTCTTCATTCTCTGTTTGGGCGAAGAGGAAGGGATACCCGAATGCGTCCCTATGCCAAGCATTGCGACTCTCAAAGTGTCAGGGAAGCGTCGACACCCATCCATCTCAAAGCCTGTATTGTTGCCGTCTTCCCTTCCTTAGACAGAACAACCCTAAAATCTGCAAAATCACCCGCTAGCGGAATTAAATTTATCATTGTCAAGATAATAGTTTATCCCTATGCGAAACAATACCATAAACAAATCCAGCTTTTTAATACTTTCTCAAACAGAGAAGTTTTCAGACATTTTTGTAAGAGGAATAAAGAAAGATTTTATATGAGATATCTGGAAAAATCTCATATAAAAAGTATTTTATTGACTTTTTTCCCTCTATGTATTTTTTCCAAGTTGAAGAGAATGTTTCGACATCTGGCATGAGAGAAACATTCTTTAACTTGAAATTGTTACTAAAAAATGGTTTCTAAGAATTTATTTATAGAATATGTAATTAAAAACAGCTTGCGTGTGTGTGTTAGAATTAAAATACACAAATTATAAAACAAAATTATATTTTAAAAGAAATTCTAATTATAAATTATAACTTGGTAATTCTTTCCGCTTTGTCGGCAAGAGGACCTATAAATTTCCACTGTCGTCTGTCTGTCTGTCTCTCCTTAATCTCCAAAATGGAGTTAGATCGATGAGACAAGAGTAGATGATCCGCAAGACTCTATTGTTAAAGGAAAAGTACGACGTACAGGGGCAAGCCACTACTAATTTGAGGAGAAGAGCATACATTTTAAATTAAATAAATTTAAAATATGATTAAAAATTATAGCCAGGCATTACGACAATGTCAGAATAAATAACTGCTCGTGTTCATCATAGATTTAGCTAAGGTCACAATGGAGTAGCCAATGGTAAGGGACAAACCTAATACAAAAATATCCCAGATCTGTGGATGTTAGTTATTCAATCTGTGGACCAATTAAAGTGAATCGCAGATGAAATTAGTAATGGCTTTCCAATTTACAGTACATCATACTTTTCTGTTAACAAAAGAGTCGTGTCTGTGATCTATCTAACTCAGTTCTCGAGATTAAGGAAAGATAGACGGACGGACGACTGGGAATTTATAGGTCTACAATTTTCTCAAATTGCAGCCCAATGAATGCCAACTGATAACTTTACCTTTAATTCTCAATGCTTTGTTGATGAATATGGCCATAGATCAGCCTGCAGATCATCCAGTGCATGTTTGCAGACCACCAGTAGTCCATAGACCATAATTTGAGAACTGCCCTACAGCAGAACACCTCCTCTAATACCTTGACCATTTTTAAAGACCTCTTCCATTACAAATTTTTACTGAATTACCCTGACAATTCTGATCAAGAGACAAATTCAGTCAAAAGAGAGAGGAATTGTATTGTTTCTCAAGCTCAAGAGATAGGGAAATATGGCTTGTTTTATCTAGAGTTTGAGATGTAAACAAATATATATATATATTTAATGATGCTTCTAAATACTGTGACAATTAATGGTCAAAAAGTAAATTTAACCCTATAAGAAGTTAAAAATAAATGAGAAAATTATGAAATATCATTTCAGAAAAAATTTTTTTATAACTCTTACTCTGTAACTGCCTTATAAAATAAAATGACATCAAAAAATAGGCAGAAGACATTGTTTATCAAGAGAAATATTGTAAGAACAAACCATCGGCGACCCACGAGGTTCGATATAAAGTCCCGAGGTCTTGGCAATGAAATTTTATTTTTCAGTTTTCTACCTCCTGCTATTATGCAACCATAATTAAGCTAATATTCGTGACTAAATTTGACCAGTGAGAAGATGAGAGTAAACTATATATTACTAGTTTACGTATTATTAGCATACATTATTTTAGAACGTAATTTAATGGAACATGTTGATATTCGGCAGGCTTAAAGCCAGCCGAATATCAACATGTTCCATTAAATTACGAAAAGTATATTGGCTAGTACAAGAAAAGTATATTGGCTAGCACAAGCCCATGAATTTCACTTGCAGCCTGTAACCAGGAAAGATACTGGTATAAAGAAATCATTAACTTTTTTGTAATTAAAACTATAATTAAATTCCTATATATGATAATTTATGTGTGAATAAATTTGTCGTTAGCACACTACTTTAACAGTTTAAAAAGGCTGGCTAAGGTAATTAAGGCGTGGGCATACAATTCCTGGAATCAAGATATAATCAGGCCTTCATTCCAGAAATTATTTGGGGATGGTACACCCCAGGGATGTTGAGCCCCATCTCTCGCCACTCAACTGTCCCACCGCGGATCTAGCCAAATCCACAATGGTCCTACTCGTGCTGATAGTGCAGAGAGTTAAGGAAAAGAAACATTCAGTGGGGAAAAACTGATGAATTCGTTTAAAAACAAGGAATTCTATTGTGTTTTAATNGTAAGCCTAGAAGTTTAACAATGGCGTTTGATACGTCGAGCATGATTCCACTAAAGTTCCAAACTTCTAGGCTTACAGGAAAGCCTAGAAGTTTGAGAATGAAGTTTGAACGTCGAGCACGATTCCACTGACGTTCCAAACTTCTAGGCTTACAGAAAAGCCTAGAAGTTTGACAATGAAGTTTGAACGTCGAGCACGATTCTACTGACGTTCCAAACTTCTAAGGCTTACGGGAAGGCGGCGCTGAACGTCCGACGTACACGTTTTCGCGATGAAAACTTCAGCCGCAACCTCTCTAATTTGTGAGCAATTAAAAGTCAGTTAAACGTGGTTATACAGTACATTTGTTATGCTTAAACTCGCTTCTTTTACCCCTTTTTTTCCCTTCAAAATATCCAATTATTTTGAACACTTCCCGAATAATCTCATACAAAATTTCGTTTCGTATCGCGAATTTTTTTTTTTTTGTTCCAATAACGAATATTATCCGATTTTCACGCTGCTCTCAGGATTAGGATCAGGTGGCTTATTCCGAACGGCAAAAAAACTTTCTTTGTGCAGGAGGGACCCGCGTCGAATAACAATATTTCGGGCATTTTCGTTTGAAATTCTAAGAATTACCTTCTGTAAAGTTGGCATTCGTGAATTCTTCTTCGAGCTCGTCTTACAGAATAATCAGGCTTTCTATTGATCCTGTTTAAAGGAGGGGAGGGGATACTAAATCATCAAAAACATCTAAACTAAATCCGGGATAACTCGATAAAATTTCATATATGATAATATAAACGAGGGGAGGACGTTTTTTTTTCAATAGTAATAACAGAGAAAGAATTACGCTTGTCTGATTACATTTCGCTGCAGGTGGATGGACGACTGAAACTATTTAATTAAGAGCAAACAATGAAATAAGATAATTCTTGTTTCCATTACGATTTTTAATTTCGTAAGAAGGGAATTATTATTATTATTAAAATCATTTTTTTTCCCTTCAGTAGGGCATAATATGGGGTAAGTTGCATGTTGCACTTTCATTTACAGGCTGCTGCACATTCGACTATGGCGTGCAGCCAAGCGAAAAATGCAGATTATTTTGTGTGGTGTTGACACGTTACTATAGATTATTCCATTCTGGTATATCTGATGATTTATGTCATGATATTAATCAGTGGAAAGTTAGTTGAAACAGAATTATCGAATTTCTAGGTTGACGAAAGGCGATTAATTTCGAATACCGATACATTTATATATTTCATTTTTTAATTCTCTATTATTATTATTGATTAAAGTTGTTCTAGTACAGTCGACCCCCCTATAACCCTTGATAATTCCGTTTTATATGAATTCCATGTACGAGTTACTTAGATTTTACAAATACGTGTGCCGGGCTGTGAACGGCTCACGTATTTGTAAAATCTAAGTGACTCGTACAACATGGAATTCATATAAAACGGAAAAATCAACAGTGTTATGGGGGGTCGACTGGTAGTTTAATTGTAGAATGTATAAATGAATTGGTAGCCCACGACCCAGTAGCCTATAGCTAATGAGCTGTCCTCTAGGGTTATTGTAACCGCACAGGCAAACTATTTCATATAATTAACGATATAATAACCGCTTTAAAATGCTAAACAGTTAGATATCAACGTCCAGAGGCTATTTTATCCCGTAGGATGTGCCTTATCTCGCTGTGAAATTCGTATCATTAATTGCTTCTACGAAACGATTGTTTTCTGTGTATTTTCAGGGAAATCCATAAGAAATTTAACCAGATTTTATCTACGTACACACACATGTATAGAATATCAACAACAACATTTATACAACTGATCCATATATCCTCGGTTTGTGACTTTCTTATTTCTTTTAAACGTGTTATTGAAAAAAACCCCCATCGACCATTCCTAAAAACTGGTCCTTTTATTGTAGCGAGCGATCATTTTACTCGCGAAGATATTATATTAATGATAATAATAAGGCTATATAAATAAATTCAATCTAAAATTAAAAGGAAAAGAAAAAAAAAATGATGACTGCAGGAGGAGGGAGGACAAAAATCCCTTCTGTAACCACAGTTGCTATAGCGACGTATGACGCAAATGTCGAAATTGTGCTATAGATTTTAAACAACTTCGCTGACGCCCAAGAGTTTATGTAATAAGATAAATAGAGTTTCTACTAAATTTTCGGCCGTAATTTTTTTTTTAATTTTACTTTTGATAAATTGTTAAATCTCTCTCTAAGATATACGCGAACAATTACTCTAAATCGGTATTTTCCCTTTACGAAAATTCCCTAATTTATTCTATCTTGGGATTTTCCCTATCGAAAAGAAACTCCCTAAGCTAGAACAAAGTTTAAAAACTGACTGTTTTCTCGGGGAAATTTCGCTTCGAACAGGGAAAAATCCCAAGAAAAGTCGGGGAATTTTCCCTAATGGAAGCGGAAAATTCCCCTCCTCAGGGAATTTTCCCTAAACCCGGAAATTCGAGTTTGGCAGTTGTTTTGAAATTAGATATCCCAGATTTAAAAAAAAGAGTAAACTTTATCACGTGCACTTTATCATACTTTTTTTCCCCTAAGCGGATTTAAATTTTCTTTAAAATTAATTAACGAAGAAAACAAAAAGAATATTTTTAGCTTGTTAAAAAAATAAAATTGTATCTAAAATTTTTGTAGGGATTTAAAAATAAGAAATTATTAAGTTAAAAAATGCGGGGTTTTTTCTTAGTTTTATCGGTTTAATATTAAAAGAGGAGTAAAGTTTAATCAATTCATGTTTTTTTTTTTAACTTGTAAATTGACGAATTCGGTAGACCGAGTAGGGAAATTTCCCGGAGAGCGAGGGAATTTTATTCTATAAAAACCCCCAAGTTAATTTTACATAGGCATATATTTAGAATTTCTTTGCATTTAGATGGAAAGTTTCATTCAAACTTGGACAAAGGAGAGTTTAATGCATTCATCAATTCTTTTTTTTATAGTTAATTTTTCCGAGTGTTATTATTAATGATTGCGTCCTTGAGCCGTACACCAGGAATACCTTTCAGAGAGTTGATTCAAGAGGGGGGAAGAACCGTTCTTTCTTTGGCCTTGGAAGTGCGCGATATACGAGACAACTGTACAAAATCTTTATTTATAGTCGCGGTTATCATCATAGCTCGCGCTTTTATCCCTCCCCGTTTGCCGTTATTCTCGAATAGTTTCTGTGTTCGGTTACTTCCGTTGGGCTTCCCAGCATGGGGCAGTTTCTCACAGTTTTACTTTCCAGGCTATAACCGAGGGAAGAGAAATGCAAAAAAAGTTGGGTTTTTTTCCCTATACGTGTGAACGAATGTTAGTGTGTTTGGAGTGGGGGCACGATTTTGTTCTCCCAGTTTAAAGCTTAATAACGAAATTTTGCACGGAAGTTTCCGTATTAAGAGGATTGATGCTGATAAATTTCGTTCGAGGGGATGAGGAGATAGAGGGGGGTCACGTGTTATGGATTAGGATCGGACTTAAGATTTTACTTGTTATATTGACATTTAGAAATTTAGATGGCGCCACACGCAATTCTCACTATTACCGGGAAAATTACGCAGCTCGATTTGTAACCTTAAGGGTAACATTGATAAATGAATGGAACCGGCGATTTTAAAGATAAAAAATAAAAATCCATTAAAACAATAGCTACACGCATTCGTGTATTGTTAAAATGCCCGGAAATTGGATTCACGTGATCGAATTTTGGATGGGGTCGAAAATTCTGCAGTTTTAGAATGCCCAAAAGAAGTTCGATTGCGGGACGGGGCTCAAGTAACAATGTCTCAAGGTGTTAAGATCGGGCGATAACGTATGAAAAATGCGGCGATTAATGGCGAAGGAGGAGGAGGAACAATGGAATAAATCATATAAATGTAGGCGCCGATGATAAATAAGGAAGTGAAACGGCCAATAGCCCTACTTAGGAAATTTGGCAAGACGACAAGGAAAAATGGATCCCGCATTTGTACGTGATTAGAGTAGGCGAATGTGCGCGGAAATATTCACACGACGTGATTGCGTGCACATAATAACCGTCGATTAACCGATAACGGGTGGAAGTGACGATTGAAATCATGTGATGGCGGCGACATGCGAGAAGTTACAGGTGGAACTTTGATCACTGTACACGAGCCACTCGAAGGTTAAACAGCTGATATTTCGGATCAAACCAGTTAAATGTAAAGCGAAACGATGGCCAATTCAAGGAAAAAAATATAATTAACTTATATAACAAACAAACAAACCATTATCTAAAATAAACCTTGAACTAATGCACTTTTATAATTGTCAACCGCGACTATTTACTAACACACGGCACGTGATTGCGTCAGTGATTGCAAAACGGTGACGTTAAACTACTCATCAAAATAAACACGAACGATCCGAAAATGCGCAATTGAGTAGTCAACCCCCCACACACAAACACACAAAAGACCGGTCACGTGTCGGGGGAGGGGGGACGACGACGCTTATCGACACTCGAGAAAAGCTTTTGTATATATACAGTATCTTCGACGGGGCAAAGCTCGCTTTCTATTTTAAAATATCTTCCCTTTCTGTTATTGGTGGTGGGCCAATAACCGTTAAAAGATAGAGAGCATCTGTCCGCTATCGTTTTAGTCTAATGAAATATCATTGTTACACGTGTGAACGTCTCAAAACTCGTCCTTTATCGACAGGTTTTTCTACGAGGCAGAGTAATAAATTATGTCAGGAACAGAGTAAAAATCGTTTCTTTCAAGTTACTAATGATCAATTACGTAGAGCCTCTCCACTTTTCCTCCCCCCTTCTATTTTCTTTTCTTTCTTGGCCTTTTTTTTTTACTCTTCCGAGAAGAAACTTCATGTCAAGAGCTCTATCGAAAATCATTAGGGGGATGTTCATTTAAAAAAAAAAGAAGAAGAAAAATTCTTTTCAACTTTCGAAGAGCTATTTTAAAAAAAAATCACTCCGTATACTAACGCAGATATTTCAATAATAATTATATACTGTAGAGCTTTGTGTGTTTTGAATTATCTTTCAGTGATTATTAAATTATACTTATTACCTAATAAACCAAATAAAAAACATACCCAATCAGAGTGGCATTTTTATATGAGGAGACTTAGGGCCTTTTTTTCCTATTCTCATAGACAGTTTATACATAATGCCCATTATTATTTGGTGGAAGAGGAAGGGCCTCTTGTGTGTTTTAAGGTGAATCCGGTTTTGTAACTAGAGTTAGAGTAATGCAATAATCTGTTCATTTTTCTCTTATCTCACTTTCTGTTCACCCTCTATTTAAGTGGAAGAAGGGCCTGTTGTGTGCTGTAGTGTCACGAGTCTAAATCCAGTTTTGAAGCTAGTGATAGAACAATACAAGAACTACATCTGTATCTCCCTTTCTCTTCATTCTCTGTTTGGGCGAAGAGGAAGGGATACCCGAATGCGTCCCTATGCCAAGCATTGCGACTCTCAAAGTGTCAGGGAAGCGTCGACACCCATCCATCTCAAAGCCTGTATTGTTGCCGTCTTCCCTTCCTTAGACAGAACAACCCTAAAATCTGCAAAATCACCCGCTAGCGGAATTAAATTTATCATTGTCAAGATAATAGTTTATCCCTATGCGAAACAATACCATAAACAAATCCAGCTTTTTAATACTTTCTCAAACAGAGAAGTTTTCAGACATTTTTGTAAGAGGAATAAAGAAAGATTTTATATGAGATATCTGGAAAAATCTCATATAAAAAGTATTTTATTGACTTTTTTCCCTCTATGTATTTTTTCCAAGTTGAAGAGAATGTTTCGACATCTGGCATGAGAGAAACATTCTTTAACTTGAAATTGTTACTAAAAAATGGTTTCTAAGAATTTATTTATAGAATATGTAATTAAAAACAGCTTGCGTGTGTGTGTTAGAATTAAAATACACAAATTATAAAACAAAATTATATTTTAAAAGAAATTCTAATTATAAATTATAACTTGGTAATTCTTTCCGCTTTGTCGGCAAGAGGACCTATAAATTTCCACTGTCGTCTGTCTGTCTGTCTCTCCTTAATCTCCAAAATGGAGTTAGATCGATGAGACAAGAGTAGATGATCCGCAAGACTCTATTGTTAAAGGAAAAGTACGACGTACAGGGGCAAGCCACTACTAATTTGAGGAGAAGAGCATACATTTTAAATTAAATAAATTTAAAATATGATTAAAAATTATAGCCAGGCATTACGACAATGTCAGAATAAATAACTGCTCGTGTTCATCATAGATTTAGCTAAGGTCACAATGGAGTAGCCAATGGTAAGGGACAAACCTAATACAAAAATATCCCAGATCTGTGGATGTTAGTTATTCAATCTGTGGACCAATTAAAGTGAATCGCAGATGAAATTAGTAATGGCTTTCCAATTTACAGTACATCATACTTTTCTGTTAACAAAAGAGTCGTGTCTGTGATCTATCTAACTCAGTTCTCGAGATTAAGGAAAGATAGACGGACGGACGACTGGGAATTTATAGGTCTACAATTTTCTCAAATTGCAGCCCAATGAATGCCAACTGATAACTTTACCTTTAATTCTCAATGCTTTGTTGATGAATATGGCCATAGATCAGCCTGCAGATCATCCAGTGCATGTTTGCAGACCACCAGTAGTCCATAGACCATAATTTGAGAACTGCCCTACAGCAGAACACCTCCTCTAATACCTTGACCATTTTTAAAGACCTCTTCCATTACAAATTTTTACTGAATTACCCTGACAATTCTGATCAAGAGACAAATTCAGTCAAAAGAGAGAGGAATTGTATTGTTTCTCAAGCTCAAGAGATAGGGAAATATGGCTTGTTTTATCTAGAGTTTGAGATGTAAACAAATATATATATATATTTAATGATGCTTCTAAATACTGTGACAATTAATGGTCAAAAAGTAAATTTAACCCTATAAGAAGTTAAAAATAAATGAGAAAATTATGAAATATCATTTCAGAAAAAATTTTTTTATAACTCTTACTCTGTAACTGCCTTATAAAATAAAATGACATCAAAAAATAGGCAGAAGACATTGTTTATCAAGAGAAATATTGTAAGAACAAACCATCGGCGACCCACGAGGTTCGATATAAAGTCCCGAGGTCTTGGCAATGAAATTTTATTTTTCAGTTTTCTACCTCCTGCTATTATGCAACCATAATTAAGCTAATATTCGTGACTAAATTTGACCAGTGAGAAGATGAGAGTAAACTATATATTACTAGTTTACGTATTATTAGCATACATTATTTTAGAACGTAATTTAATGGAACATGTTGATATTCGGCAGGCTTAAAGCCAGCCGAATATCAACATGTTCCATTAAATTACGAAAAGTATATTGGCTAGTACAAGAAAAGTATATTGGCTAGCACAAGCCCATGAATTTCACTTGCAGCCTGTAACCAGGAAAGATACTGGTATAAAGAAATCATTAACTTTTTTGTAATTAAAACTATAATTAAATTCCTATATATGATAATTTATGTGTGAATAAATTTGTCGTTAGCACACTACTTTAACAGTTTAAAAAGGCTGGCTAAGGTAATTAAGGCGTGGGCATACAATTCCTGGAATCAAGATATAATCAGGCCTTCATTCCAGAAATTATTTGGGGATGGTACACCCCAGGGATGTTGAGCCCCATCTCTCGCCACTCAACTGTCCCACCGCGGATCTAGCCAAATCCACAATGGTCCTACTCGTGCTGATAGTGCAGAGAGTTAAGGAAAAGAAACATTCAGTGGGGAAAAACTGATGAATTCGTTTAAAAACAAGGAATTCTATTGTGTTTTAATTATGTTCTACATCAAAGACAACTTTAACCATGCAATAACTTACAACTAAGTAACATTTTGACATTCTTAACTGGCTGTTATCAGATACAAACTGAAAAATAAGCAGTGTTACCTTCTAGAATGTCACTTGATTGTCGTCTTTGAGTCTTCCAGTTTAAGTGTTGCTGTGTGTTTATGTTCTCCTGTTCCGTTGATTGTGTGTTTGTATGTTAAACAGAGTCATCAATAAATGAAAAATTGCAGTCAATTACAAATTTCTGCCTTTCCTAACTAAACAGTTGTCTTGCCTACTTATTTGTGTGTGAGCGTGGAGCAAAATTTTGTCAGTTTATATGTTAAACTTGTGATTTTACAATATCCTATACGTAATGAAACTTATTTTAATCACTGTATTAAATATTTCCAAAGGTGTAAGAATATTTTACTATATGAAAATAGAGTATCCTTTTTTTTAAAATGAGCACTTGAAACTAATAGCTTTGAGCTTGATTTGTACGCAACTCTTTCATTCTTATGAAAGTATGCAATTTACAGTTGAACCTGTCTGTCTCGAAACTCAAAGTAACGTGGAAAAAATTCAAGATAAACAGGTTCCTGCACAGAAAACAATAGCAGGTTGGATCGAGGAACGATATTTATTAATACGACAGCAACTGTAGTTCATACCTGGGAGGGAGGAGACAATAATTACATTGTTGTACAATGGGTGCAGGGAGTGAAACCCAGAACAATAAGAATTATACATACATGACGACGAGGTATACATCAAAGTTTGAATTTGGGAGTTTAAACGGCATGTAATTTGGCAATAACAATGTCATTTTCAATGCAAAACATAGATACTGAAAGGTTCTCTACTTAATATTTATAGAAAAGATCTGTTTACAAGTATTCATTCATTCTTTACAATGTCTAAACTATTTGGAAAGGTGTTTTATTGAGGTTTGACTTTAATTTCTTGTAAGGTTATTCTTTACATATTATTGTGGTTGTCCGTGGAACGTGAGGACAATATATTGAAGTCCTTAATAACAACCTCCATTATAGGAATATCAATAATTATTATTGGCCTCTGACAAATTTTTATCTTATATACTGATATTATTTGTATGTATCATATATTTAATAAGGCTTTTTTACAAGTTCGTTATGGGTTCAGCAGGTTTGCAATAAGATGTCTGAGTGGCGACGGACAAGGCCCAACATATCCGAGTGAAAATATTGTAATGAGCTCAACAAAACTCCAGTCATAGACAATACAAAATTATAATTGTCTTTGTCTAACTTCATACGAAGTACGGTAGCGAGTCCCGATTAAATGAGAGAATTGGGGACAAAAAGAGCATCCAACTGAAAAATGCAGGCCTCGTAGAAAAGTGGGGCTAATAGTTAATGAAAACAGAGACAAGTTTTAGATTTAAATGCTATCGAGAAGAAGAATTATAAAAGAATTTATATTTAAAACGAGATAAATAATATATCATAGGGCACGACTCTCGAGAAGATATATCAAATAAATATATTTAATTTTTCAAACAGAAGCCATAAAAGTTAGTTATACGAAAAGCTATTACGTTTTTCATTACCGAAATCCTTTAAAGCATTCTATATTCTTCTCTTATTAAACAATTTCTTATGACAATAATCTAAGGGCGAGAAGATATTTCTACCGATTTTGCATATTAAAAAATGTTTGACGAAATAATCGAGTGAAATTTTGCAAAATTTATTTCTAAGAAACAAATTCCTTATGTAGAAAACACTATAGAATATAAGGTAAATTATATATTAAACTGAGCATAAACTTTTAAATATTAAGCATTTAATAATTCTTTTAACATAACCGATGCATCATTTATCATGCAAATCTCTGTTAAATATATATATAACTTGTAAATGGTAATTGATATTTTCATTTCTTGAAATATTTACTATATAATCGGACATTAAAGATTCGTATATATTTAAATTTCAGGTATCTCTTTGTCGGTGTTGACCGATCATTACCATAGAGACGATCGTGACCCAGTTGCATGCCATTAGCATTAAAACTATACAAGGTAAGCTATTTCTGCCATTCTACAATAAATCAATCAGATTAAGAACAAATAAAATTGTGACATTAAGCAATTGCACAGAATAAAATATATCCGCCGTTCCTTCGTACCACATAAAAATTCAGTCGAGTAGTTTTGATTGTATATTATCGAGGTGAAGATAATTAATGAACAGTAAGCATGAATAATGGCATTTAATTTGTTCAAATGGATTCAAACATTAAGATAATTTATTATTTTAGTAATAAAGTTTTCTACAATTTGTACACTTTCAGCCAATATTTCAATGATTAAAGAAAGTTGTGATGCAGGAGAATTTTATCTACGAACTTGTACAAAAGAAAGCCTTCATTACTAATCAGCTTACCTATTAAAACACAGATCAGAGTTGTAAATAGAAGGTTTTTTGTATGGGATACCTGGGTAAGAAGATCGATGCATTATTCGATGAAGGAATTTGGTGCCATTGTGAGTAACGAATGTATTCAAAATGCTTTTGTCTTTCAGACAATGTTGATAATCAAGCGTGCAAGTGGCATTTTACTCCCGACAAAAAGAATAGGGCACGGAGAACACGGGTGGCTTAATACACAGGATTTCCCAACTCATGGGTACCGAAAATACAGCAATACCACCTACGGAGAAAGGCTGGGAGGGACGATTGCCATTTGCCTTCTTTTGAACAATAATTTTACGAAGCAAAATAAATTTTTAGTTTAATAGTCATCACACTGAGGTAACTACAGTCTAACGCACAAGAAAATGATGCATCTAGTTCTTTAAATCGTTTATAATATGCAGATACTATACTATTTTGAAGACTCGAGTAGTTAGAATTTTCGCTTGCTTTTATTACACGCATTCTCGAAGTTAGTATAATTAGAAATAAATCTGTTTAAGGAATAAATTGATTACATTAATTGATCTAACTAATGTTTTGCCTCTTACGTAAAACCCCCCTCGGATGCTTTACAATCATGGAATCAATTTAGGCGACAAGAAGGACACATTAACTCCATTTACAATTCAGGAAAATTCAAAGATTGAATTACAGGAAAATTAGATTTGAATACGTTTGAAGTATGATTAACGCTCTAATTTTCATAAATGATTAGGTTCGTTTACATAAAGGCACGACCAAAGTATTCAGTTTGTTAAATACTTTTTACATCATCAACGTGTGTGTGTTTGTTCAACGTTTAAAACTTCTATTGACTATTTTGTTCTTTTTTAACTTACGTTCAACAGTTTTTCTAATAATGGCAATGTTCAGATTAAAAACAATATTTTTTGCATCGCAATTAGAGATTATTGTGTTCCTCTACCTCTCTTTGAATTGGAAAATAAGTTTAAATAAAAGACATTAAAAAATGCTTGAATAATTACATTAAAAGACATATAGAAACAAAGTTTATATAAAATTTATTTTCAAGCAAATCAAAGTTCGAAAACATCTATAATAAAATGTCAAGTAATATTAATTTTTGGACAGAAATTCCTCTCATAGCGTGAAGCAATAAAGGCCCACAGCTCAATTCTGTAGTACCTTAGCAATGGATCATAATACAAGCTGCAAGAAAAGATTCTAAATTATGTACCCCAAGGGCTGAACTGCTGATTGTGAGACACATGCATCACTTCTAGACCATTACTGCATTATATATTGTGGCCAAACCAGTGCTTTATAAGAAAATGCATCTCTCATATTTCTAATAAACAATATATGGCTTCTGTCACAATAAGTTACAGTAAAATATACAAATAGATATGAGAAGAACAAAAATGAAATAATTATCTAAAAATTACAATACAAAAAAAAATAATAATAATATGTAGAACTTATATGGAGGATACACATCAGTAGTAATAGGACAACAAAGCATTGTAGTCGACCCCCCTATAACACTGTTGATTATTCCGTTTTATATGAATTCCATGTTGTACGAGTCACTTAGATTTTACAAATTCATGTTCCGGGCTGTAAACGGCTCACGTATTTGTAAAATCTAAATGACTCGTACAACATGGAATTCATATAAAACAAAATAATCGACAGTGTTATAGGGGGTCGACTGTAGAACGTTCAGACAGTTTCAAGCGTGCATTGATGTCCAAAGATGAACTACTTGATATCTAATTTACATGAATAAAAACCTTGCTTTCGCAATAAAACCAACACTCGTAACATCACAACACTTTAACGTTGTCCTACTACTTGCGATGTATCCCTTATAACAGCAGCAATATATTTCATTTAGAATTCCAGAAAAATAATCTGGAGATAGTCCATTTTCTAGAATGTGTGTGTATCTTTTAACTAATTATTATCATCATTATATTACCACTACATAGATTCTTTTTTTGCAACTGGAAAGTGGATAATTCGAGACAAACAATCCCAAAAATTGACTAAAGAATAAATAAAACTTAAAACATAGTTTATAAAGAGTGCAAGGTTTACATCTAAATATATAAAATTACGTGTCCTGACTGACTAATTCATCATTGCCCAGAGCAAACTGCTGAACCTAAAGAAGTGAAATTTGGTACACAGTTAGGGTACGTCATGAAAACGCACACTAAGAAGAGATTTTTCGAAATTCCCCCATGGGGGAGAGGGAGGGCATTAAGGCCTAACCTAAAGAACAGTTTCTACCGTACTATTTTAGATGCAATTTTTTGTTTTCAACAACGTTTAATCTTCATTGAGTAATTAGGTGTATTAAATTGATAACATTTCAGACATTGTTATAAATATTTTTATATATTTAGATTTTTTAACCAAATGCTCAAACCGTTTTAAATTCGAATTTGTTATTGCATATTGGTTCGATTATAGAACAATTGTAAACGTTCCAGAAAATTGATCAAATTGAAAACAGCTTGTTTGATTCTCGGCAATTCTCGTCATTCTCAGCAGAAGGTGTTATATAACAATTACTATGGTTGTTGAAATACTGAATATAAATGGGGTTTGCTTGCAAAATCCGCACGTGCAAAGTCGCGGGTAACAGCTAGTTGTTAATATAACTGAATTTATTACTGGACTAAACATCAGATCAAAAGTTTTCTCTGGAAAAAGGTCCCTAAGTATCAGTAGCAAATGGAATTTCTGAAAATTACTTTGACTTTACAACTAGAGTGTAAGTTAATGTAAAGATGTAAGCTAATTTGTATGTTCTTTACACACTCGAAAGTGTATGAGCAAATACAACCTAATTTTCCTATATACTATATATATAATTTTCATATAACCTATACTACCAAGGATATAATATGAAATTTTCCGAAGCAACATTAGGTTAGTTCTGCTAGTATTACATAAGCACAGGGCTGTGGAGTTGCGTAAAAATCTACCAACTCCGACTCCGACTTTTCCTTATCATCCGACTCCAACTAAAACACCAAAACTCCACGACTCTGACTCAACAGCCCTGCCAGGGCTGTGGAAGTCGCGTAAAAATCTACCGACTTCAACTCCGACTCCGACTCCAGCTAAAACATCAAAACTCCACGACTCCGACTCCACAGCCCTGCATAAGCATAAATCACTGGTCAGTTTTTTACATTTAATAGATATTTAGTAAAGTTTTAAACAGGCGGTTGTTGACAGAACATACAAAATATAATAAAATTCATTGTAATGCAAGAACATTCACATTTATTAAAAGGTTTATTTCAAGAAACACCCAGAATAAAATGAACTTTTTGTAACATTTAAACACATTTGAATGATTTAAGAATGATATTTCTGGTCTTTGTGTTGCTTTTTAAATGTACATTGCCAAATTGTATAACTTTTAACATTTTTAAAAGTTTTTATTGTATTCACTTAAATGTAAGACTCGCCTCTTTCAGTTTTAGTGTATCTCAGAAAATAGGGCGCCTCTTAGATTTGATGTAATATGACCACAAACTGCAGCTCACAAGCCCCACACAGCTTTTCTACACCCTTACTGTGGCTCACTAGCGTAGCGAGGGGGAAACAAGGGTGTCTACCATGCCCCGAACGCCACTCGCAGAGGGGCGCCAAATGGTCTCCAAAACAAACAAGATTTCTTTCTGGAGGGGGGTGCCAGTTATGTTCACCACTGCTGTGGCTCCTGTATATCTGTCCCCCACCCATTATTATTATTATTATTACAGTAGAGCATCAATTATCCGAATCAATTGGGGACTGGGGTTGTACAGAAAATCGATTATGTACAAAAACATATACTAACCTATCCCATGTTGAAATTCGTTCAAATCCTGGCACGTCCTTAAGTATCCTCTCGTGGTCGCGCCAGTGCTGACAGCTAAAACACGCACACCAACAAAAATAATATTGGAGTAGCAAAAGACATAGACAAAGATTGCAGCACTACAGCACTAGCAGAAGTTTAAATTTGCCGACTGAAAAGCTTTCGGTTAATTGACATTTCGGTTGATTGACATTCAGATAATCGATGCTCTACTGTATTTAGGAGTAGGGATCTGACTTTGGGGTTATTCCTCTATATATATACAGTATATAGGGTATATATAAAATATAATTCAATATAGAATGATTCTCACAAATTTCTGATATGCAGTGTGTGACTCTTATCATGAAAAGATTTGATCACTTCCATAAAATGTTATAATTAGCAATCTGTAATGCTATGATCTCATTCTCTGTCACCAATTCCATTTCATCATTTTAATGATTTAAACTGAAATTCCGAAAGCTCAAACCTACATCATGTAGCTCCAGGGCCTAACATCTTATCCACTTGGTTATCACCATTACAGAGAACTTCTAAAGTACAAGTAACAACAAGTAAGAAGTAAGAACAAGTAAAACTTCTAAAGACATATAAGCTTAATACTCAATTTTCAGAATCCTGTTTTTCAGAAAAGCTTAAGAAGCGGGTCCTATTATTTGAACAAAGAGTTGTCTGTGTTTAGGGCTATGTGCTCACCAAGATTCTTTCAAATCGGAAACCCGAACGTCTGGCCCTCTCCTTGTTAGTTTCATTAGTCAATTACAGCAGCATTGCACGTACTTAGATGAAAATCTCAGAAAAAGTCAAGCAGCACCCTTCTGTTTGTTTCTTAAGTTATGGCAACGCAACACTTGGGCGATTTGCCTAGGGGAATGCCTTCCGGGATGTCTTTTTAAAAGAAACTGGCATCTATTTAGGCGTTACAGACGTGGATAAAACCCAGAAAACTCCAAATGGTCAGCCTATCCGAGCAACGCGCGAACCCCCGTATCCCAGTGTTCAGAGTATGAAGACCGCTCTGCCACTGGTGGGCAGCACCCTTCTGAAAAATGCATTTCTGACATTTCAAATGACTGCACACGGAAAGACGAATGGGTGTGTATTTGGAAAAAACCTAATACAAAAGGAAGAAGTTTCTGACTTCTTCCCTTTGCAAAGAATCAGTACCATCAACATAAATTTTTCGAGTTCTTTTGGATAAAAATAGACAAGGAAGAAAATTATGGGGATGCATGTAGAAATTATGGCACATCTTAAATTCAACAGAGTCTTATGTTCTAATAAAACATGGTATTTACATCTAGATTGCTGCTTAAAAAATCCTTTTAAACAAGACAAACATACATACATTACAGTGAGTTTTCACTGTCTTTTGAAGTGTTTGTTCAACACTGTTCTGTTCAAAAAACTTTATTCTCTTACATTGACAATATCATCATTTATTAAATGCTTTTTGAATGTTTAGAATCTATTGTTGGGCTTTTATATAATGACATCCCAACAGCGTGGAGTCCAAGAGAATTTGTTACTTCTGAATAAAACTTCCCGCAAATTATACAAGTAACAAATCTTAAAAAAGTATTTTTAATTGCAAAAGCATTAGAAAATAATGAATATTTTCTTTAAAAATGTGAATGGAAATGTAAAAATTTTTTGTAATTAATTAACTTTTGTTACAAAGTAGTCGCATCATTTGATTTCTCTCCAAATCGAGATCCACTAGGATTCAACAGAATCGAGGTATGCGACGTTAACAAACTGAGTTAAAAAATATTAATCGTCTGCTTTGATACTTCAGCGATTTTCCTAAATGAAATGGTAAATAGATTGTTGATATAAAGACAAATTAAGTAGATTAGATGCGTAGATTAAGATATAAAGATAAATTAACCTCATATGTCACGGCAAAATTACTCGTCTTCTCAAATATGATTCCGATCGGCCATCCTGTATCAAATAAACAAGTGATTTGTGCTTAAAATTATATTAAAAATAAACCTAATAAGTTTAAAACTTGATTAAAAACAAAGTCTGCCACGCAGTAAACAGTCACATTAATGATATTTAAAAAATTTAACATAATACGAACATAAAATTAATAGCTTTAAATTCAAAGAATTGGTTTATTAATTGCATGAAAGAAATGAAATACATAAGCCGTATTGTATCAAAATCAAATTTTAATGGTTTTGATAAATTTCGAAAAATAAGAGAGCTTTTATTATAGGTGCACGACAGGTTTGGCCAGCTTTACAATAGGGCAGCCGAACAGTAAAGGATGAAACCCGACGTAACTGGCTAAAAGACCTACATTAGAGTAGCCAAGCAGCGAGTGACGGAACCGAACATAACCAGCTAAATCATTGACGAAAATACCCAAGGATATTACTCAGATTCAAAGTGTTAAACTTTAGAGCAGTAGGCACATGCTTGGCTATCAACAGTTCGAGAACGTATTTCATGATTTTTATGCCGCATACACTTTCTTTCAAACCATTGTTTTCTTTTGTTTTTAGCATAAATAAAAGTCCTATATTGTGATGAAGTTTTAAGAGTATACATTGTATAGATTATCCAACATTTTTATTGTGCTCTATGTATAAAGGTTTCTTGAAAGTCTGGAACAATAGGAGTTACATTCATCTTTGCTTATATCTTTATCTATAAAGTGTGTCACTGAGTAAGAAGAAAGTCTTTAACAGATTGCATCCAAACTTCACACCATTCAGGGCTGGTTGCAGCCTGATTTATTGATTTCGAGTTCCAAAACAACATTTTGTACAGTTATCAGGAAGCAAACACAGTGAAATACAAATACAGTAGACCCCCTATAAAACGGGTTTCTATAATTACGATTCCTATAAGACAGCAAAAAAATTGTGACGGTATCCATAAAAAATGGTAAAAAACTCCTATAATTACGTAAAATGTCATCGGGTAGCCAAACTACTTTCCGCACCGTCAAGCGCCATGCTACAAAGAGATTACTATCGTCTGTACAGTATTATATATTAATTATATATAAATTAGGTATTGTATATATAATTATATATTAACTTAATTTATTGTAACTTTATTATAATTATATATATACTTTCCGCCGTCTAGCGCCACACTACGGAGAGTTTAGGCGAGTAAGTTGTTTACTATTGTCTGTACAGTATGTAAATTAGGTACCGTAAGTCTAATACAGTACTGTAATTTTATACAATTCTTGTAAAAGAAACATTTCTTATTCAACGGCGATTAAAATTATTTATATTAATGATGTCTCCAAAGTTCAACGAAGTTTTCGCAGAAAAATAACATCAGAAATCGCGGCCGCGGTTTGCTGTGCTGTTCTGCGACGAAAACAAGCTTGAGCAACGGCGATGTCAAATGGTGCACACTTGGTAAGTAATCCTACAATTTTTTGTTTATAGCATAGTATATACGGATTATTTCCAAAAAAAATATATGTATTTTGAAAATGTTGAGTCGGATTAGTCTAGAATCGATTAATTTTATGGAAGAAAACCTTTCAAAAACAGCCGTAGTCCGTAAACTTCACACGTGTCGGGCTGTGATTGGAAGGACTCGTAAGAAATCGGATTCCTAAAGAATGGAACGTATCTACTGTCTTATAGGGGGGTCGACTGTATAAACATCTATTAACCGAATTTTTCATTAAGGCCAAATGATTGCTGGATTATAAGCCTTAGGTGCTGTCTCTTCACATCTAATGCCTCAAAATTTAAAGCAAAATAGAACCTAATTCCTCCTCTAGGTAAATTTATCAAATATTTAGTTATTAGCAGTAGCCGTATTATAGCCCGATATAATCCAGTATATCATTTGGCCATAGCTAAATATTTAAAATACAATGATACGTACTTAAAATAAGGCAAGGATACTGATGAGATAAAGCAGTTGCCGTAAGTCTATGCACAGTCTTAGAGATGTAGTTTTAATCACAATATTTATACATTAACAGTGTATTATTTTCTAAGTAAGGATAACTTTTAAGTACAAAATTGGCAACAAAAATTACACTATTTTATTTTAACGAGATCTTTTTGGACCCCTCTGCATTTACACAATTCATAATAACTAAAGTATGCATAAGTTTGACTTCATATATTGCTTAAAAATATTTTAAGAAATGAACAAGGTTTGGTTTGGTCAAATAGAGAAATGCAACATATGTGTGATCTGCTGAGGGAGTATTACTATAAAATCAGTTCACGTGGCTAGCCCATTGGTTGGGCTCAAATAATGATCGACTGCATTCAGTGGGTCTGTCTGCTAACTCACTAATGGACAGAAAAATAGACAAAGAGTTGTATGTGTCTTTTTTAGCTTGCTCCTTTTCCGTCATGAAAAGTTGACATCCCTAATAATCCTTTTTTGAGCGAGCTGTGGGTTCAGCTGGGCCCACAATGGGAGCAACAGAGTAGCGAGAGACAATTCCCGACATATCTAGAACAGACTGCCTACAAAAACTTCTGGAGTTGCTCCTCTGGATTCAGTCCCGGGACTCTAGAGAAGTAGACTGATGCCTTAACTATCTTGGCCATCTGATGTATCGTCGTCGTCGTAAAAGAAAGGGAAAAAAATATACCCAAGTTTGTAAGATTTCTCTTAATCATTCCCTTTTCAAGTTAATGCCATTTTTTCATGCTGCATTTTAAATTTGTTACTGTAAAAGGTGAAAACCCACTTTACAGTGATGATGATAACGATGGTAAAAATGATGGACTAGTTTAAAGCAATTACTTAAAGTAACATTAAACTTTGATGAATGAATCCCAAAGCAAAAAATTGGTAAGTGATTCTGACATTAGATTTAACAACTTACTGCATATGAATGGTAAACCAGCAAAGCAGTCACAGGAGAGTGTAATACTCTGTTTGCACTGAGCATTTCAATCTAGATTGTGATCGAGGTTGGCTACGGTGCCGTGGTACGACCTCTCTTGATCATTTCAATCTCGACTGAAATGAGGTTCAATCACAATCGACTCAAGAGTTCCTGAAACGAGATCCAGTCATAAAAGAGTTCCCACAATCCCACGCATGCAAGAAAATACAAGATGCCTGCAGAACACGTCAGGCTATTAACAGAAAAATAAAAAAAGATACTTGGAGAGATGATGCAATCTGGCTATTATTAAATATATGGCAAGAGAAAGGATTTATTTCTAATCAAAACTTTCATTTTATTTGTTGGTGTTCGTGACTTATTGCGTAATTATGTCAGTTTTATCATTGCAGGCAATAGCCGGGTACTTCTCAAGCGGACTGCCTGTGCGAACAGCTCGACGTTCGACTAACAACAGTTACAACTGAGATTATGGGTAAATCGAGATCAAAGTGAGCCATGGATTGTGTGCGAATGCAGTATAAGAGTCACAATATTTTGCATGCCAATTTTACGTGAAAAGACTGTGGATAACTTTAGTAGCCCCAGTGACAGTCAGGCATTGTTACAAATCCAAAACAAGAAAATCCATTCAGAAGATAGCCAAAATCCGCATCAAAATCTTGTATGCTATAACTTCCCGTCCCAAACTTGAAGAGCCAAATGATGCATAAATTTGTCACGAAATGGGGTTAAAAACAATTAAAAACAAGTGCATGTAATAACACGTGCAAAACAAAAATAATTAGCCTTGTTTCCTGAGTAAAAATGTCAAGAAAAAAAGTAAAAGAATATCTAATCATCAAACATATGCCGTAAATCCATCGGGCTAGTTTTAAGGCTAATTACTAAATAAATTACGTAATTAATTTGGCACTAGAGGTAAGCGTTAGGCGCCATCTCTTATTAATATTAATAATTATAAATAAATTAATTAATTTAAATAATTTAGAACCGCTGGGAGAAAAAATCGGCCCGGAGCAGGCCGATTTTTTCTCCCAGCTGTTCTAAATTAAACCCACAACTCCTGCTTACCATGCAGATGCGTTGCCAGTTACGCTACCCGGACCCAGACCTCCGGATGATTAGCTATATTACATCGGGTTTAGCGATGTTTATATGTAAAAGAATATCAATTATCTGAATGTCAATTACATAAAGATTATTTAATAAAAGAAATAAATTATGTTTTGTTGTCACTATGAATGTCCAACTAGATTGCAACGGGATCGGATTGCTACTAGACAGTAGGAGAGAGGAATTAATACCGAAAGCTTCTTCTGGTACATAGAATTGCATATTTTTAAGCCACTTGTTTTCATTGTAACTTCTGAAGGTTGATGTATTATGAGCAAAGAATGTTTCTGTTATTAATGGAGAAAACACAACAAGAGAGGTTTGTCAAAATTAAGATTTTGTAAGATTTAAAAAAGTAATTGACCATAAATAGATAATTAATGTTTACAGAAGTCATTAATCATGTACGAAATGGCCTAAGAGCCTCTATGTTCTTTTGCCAAGAAACTATTAATAATGGATCACTGCAGAATACAGAGAATCTTTTAATGTTAATGTTAACAGATGATGTCATATTGGTGCTTTAAGACACAAGCAAACAGGTTTAAAGAATGTTTAATTTCACAGGGAAAAAAAATTGAAATTAAACAGCAACCCATTGGAGGGGCTGCTGTTTTCCTTTTGTTTCCATTAAATTGTTAAACGACTCAAATTTAAGCATAAACATTCCCATTTGATCACACACTATATAATAATGTTGTCATTGCGACAGGTGAAATTTCAACTGTCCACATCTTGCAAAACACCAAAATGCCCACGCCACGTTCTCTACATGTTTCAAAAACCCTAAGTAAATTTATCGTTCACATTTTAAACTGCAATATTTTCTTTTGTCTAACTACTTATTTTGTTATGATGGTATTTATTACAGTGTTTTAATCAATATACAAAAATCTAGTACTATTTATATAAAGAATTATTATAAAAATGATGCGGAAGAGAGGAGTATTGCCAAGAGATGCAAGACAGTTAGAAGGAGAGCCTCTACTAAATCAATTGTACAGTCGAATGGCTGATGAATAAAGACCGTAGTCTGTCACTTCTGAATTTAAACCGAAGTCAAAATCTCAGATATATCGGAGATTGTATGACCAGATATGTTGAAATTTCTCTCTTCTTATTGTGAATTTGCTTAAATTTGTAATGTGTATGACATAACGTTTGAAGGTGGAGAAAGTTAATAGGAAAGCTGGCAAAGTCCATTTGCAAGTCTTCCCTGCCAGTGATAATTCACAAAGCTATTCACGCCATCTGTTACAAGATATTATAAAATAATAATAAAAAAAAGCATTTTTGTAGTACCAATCATTATAGAAAGGCAAAAGGGCTTATTCTTGGGAAGAGGAGTAAGTTTTTAAATTGTAAACATAATAATAAGAAGTTTTATTAAGTCCGACACCACTTGAAATATGATTATAACACTTGCATGTTGTGGCGTTACTGGAGTGGAGACTTGAAGAATGAACTGTAACACCACACCACGTAAGTGTTATAATCATATAATAAACATTGGCATGAAGTGATACTGTATTATACCATTTGAGATATGTATGACCTGCTTCTACCTCTCCAACACCTAAATTTAATAGCACCTGTACCCCATGTACAGAAATAAATCTGCCGAGTTTCAAAACTTTTCATTTATCCGGTTCCAAGATACGATGCAAAATAGATACTGACACCCATGTAAAATTTTGTAAGGAGTGTTTTGCATTTTTGGGCTCATTGAAATGTTGAGAAACACAAAAAATTGGGATGGAAAGTCAAAATTCAACTGATTGCCATACTTTCCCAATATTATATTCTATAACACCTGGGAAAAAAAACATATACAGGTAACCCCCGTATAACACGGCACTTCTATAGCACGGATTCGCTCTAACATGGTTCGAGAATTGGTACCATCCCTCGTATAACACAGTACTTTTATAGCATGGATTCACTCTGACACGGTTCGAGAATTGGGTAAAACCCTCGTACAACATGAAATGTAATAAATTTTTACATACTTAAGTAATAATATCAATAGTTCACGAAAATTATTATTTTCGTGAACTATTAGTACTTAAGTATGTAAATTTTCTCTTCTCGCCTTCTGTCGATACACGTGGTCCTTCTCGAAACTTGTTTCAATGTTGCCAGATCGCGACGCTTCTGCTTCTGATGTTGTCGAATGTTTTTCCCTTATTCCATACTTGCTTTATTCTTCATAAGTGCTTTGCACCATATAAGGAAATTTATAGAGACCTTTTAACTAGAAGCAAGCAATCTAAAATTACATACTTTTTGCAAAAGGTAAAGCATGGATCTGAAGATAATGCAGAAAAATGCTCAGAGGATAAGGATAAGTTGCCAAAAAGAAAACGCTCTTGGTTAATTAATGGTGTTTTTAGTTAATCACCAAGCATATGCCGTAAATCCGTGTTTTTAGTGATGACGAAGAAAACATTGTTTAATTTATATTAATATGTATCACTTAAAAAATTTTAATGAAGATATTTATCTTAATTATGAAAATATACTAGCATGTTTTTTAATTTTTGGAACCTAACCCTCCTTTTCATATTAGTTCTTTGTTTCGTATAACACGGATTCGCATAACACGGCAATTTTTTGGAACGTAACTACCGTGTTATACGGGGGTTACCTGTATTAATCTTTCTTATATCAATTGTTTCTGTTTTTAATGCGCTATAGTTTTATATTTTTATTTTAAGTTTTAGCTTACTTTGTAATAAAAAATTTGCACATTTCATATTTACAGTTGACTTTCATTCTTCTTTGCATTGTGTCTTTTCAATTTTTAGCAAAAATTTCATGAATGTGTTTAATGCATTGTTTAAAACTTGACAGTTTACATTCTATAAATGTGTAATATATGTTGATGATTTAAATAAACATGGAATATTATTGTGTAAGTGCCGAGGTGACGACACGGGCTGAGAAAGAGTGTGGAAAAATGGAGTGAGAGTAACTCGAGGAAACCAGCTGTATGTAGAAGTGTTTAGTTATATTAATAAAGAGTTATTTGTATTATATTATCTGGTCAGTTGGTTCATAAAGTTCATTATTCTTGGATCCTGTCCCACTTTCTGTCCTGGGAGTTTCACCACAGTGCAAAAACTCTTTCATGTTTAAAGATGGAACAGCCAGTCTGGGTGTCAGATATGTGAACATACAGAAAGGTGAAGGAAGCTCACCGTACTCCATGATCTTACATTATTGAAACTCCGAGAGGCACATTCCACAGGAACAGAATACATTAACACCCATTGTCTATTTATTCCCCAGATGAACCACAGATCGTCAATGATGAGAAATCGACTGGGTAGTCCAACCTGAATACTCCCGAGGAAAAAACTTCCAAGACAGAAAGTGGGACAGGATCCGGAAATAAGGAACTTTATGAACCAACTGACCAGATAATATAATATGAATAGCTCTTTATTAATATAACTAAACACTTCTACATACATCCCTCGAGCTACTCTCACTCCGTTTTTGCCACATCCTTTCTCAACCCTTTCAACCCATGTTGTCGCCTTGGCACCTACACAATTAGATTTCATGTTTATTTAAATCATCAACATATATTATAAAACGGCTTTAGTTAAGATCATATGATGTGGCTGCAAGGTGTACTGACATTCTGTGCGTGTTGATGAAATTTTGTGCGTGTTGATGTAGCTGCAAGGTGTACTGACAGAATGTCAGTACACCTTGCAGCCACATCAACACGCACAAAATTTGACTATGTATACATGTTCAGCAAACCCGGGATATGTTCAAACTTCTTGTACATAAGGCGTTATGATAAATCAGATATTTATAGAAGGTACGAGCTCTGGTACCTTCTACAAATATCTGATTTATCATAATATATATATTTTTTCTTCATCAAAATTCCCTAGGATGGTGTAAACAAAACTGACAAAAATACTAGAAAAAAGCCTCCAGAATATTATAAATCGGCTTTTAACACCCGAAAATGACTCTGTGCTGACTGTTGAGAATAACAACTAATTAAAACAACACTGTCCAAACTAACTGAGTCTTAACGAGAATAATCACTGGAGAATTTCCAGTTGGATGCTTTTATAATTAAATCAATTTACGATTGAATATTGCTTAACAAATTTCTAGATTTGATATCCGAGTGAATAAATAAAAAAACAGAACAAGATATATGCTTTAGAATAACTCTCTAAGTCTCTTAGTTATATGTTAAGTTCAATAAAAATAGAATTAGTAAGTTATAGAGCAAAATCAAGAGAATATCCTATATAGTCGGTTAATGCATTTCCTTGCATATTTCGTGTGTACTTGCAGTTTTATCACTATAAAAAATGTAACCGAACTCTCACATATTGTTTTTGCTTATCTTATCTTTTTTCTATAATCGTCTAAAACATCATATTGACGTAATTACATAACATAATACAATACAACAACATTATAATTATAAATCCACGTATAGTAATTAGCAATCCATCATTATCTAGGAACAACTACAAATTGTCACGGATAGCATTAATAATAATAATAATAATAATTTTAGATATGCTACATAGATGTATTGGTTAAAAAACAGCAAATTGCATTGGGCTATTACCACAAGCATGACAGAAAGTCTGTGTTTGTGTCAGTGGCATAGCGAACATAACTGGCGCCCGGGGCACGACACTTTATTGGCACCCTCTCCCCCTCCCGAAACACACAGTTTGTCTTGGAGACCATTTCAACGCCCCTCTGTGAGTGGTGCCCGGTATATGATACACTCCCTTGCATCCCCCTCGCTACGCTACTGCTTTGTGTGTGGCAGAATCACCTGCCAGCAAGACTATCCATGAGCTACAAACATGGTTTCAATATTTTATCTCCAAGTGGAAGTAACTCCAAGACAAATCAATTGAGTGTGATCGACCCATTGGACAGTCCTGCATATTTAATAACAAAACATGCCGCATTTTTGCATACTTATAGAAGTGTGTCACAATTCTGAAAAGATCAAGAACTACTGGAGAGCAATGTCGAGCATTAAATAAAACTTTTACTTTTCAAGTGTGCGGAAACGTAATTATAACGAAGTGAAATGTTCTGTTTCAAATCATACATATACAGCAGTCTAATCTTTAATGTTATATTATGCAAAATTTATATTATTAATATATTTACTATAATTTGCTTCACTTGCTTCTTGCCCCCATGCAATGATCTATCTCTATATACCAGTGATTCCTGGTCGATGTGCTGCCATTCTGTGTGTGCTGAGACACAAACACAAAAAATTAAAGTGATAAATTTTAAAATTTATAAAGTACAAAATGTACTTCTATGTAATTCTATAACATATTTACTACAACAAAATATATATTTATTATAAAAGTAGAATTAGTGCGATCTTTGACACCGATTTCATTTGCTAATTTCTCACAGTTGGGAGCGTATGATGATAATCCCAATCGTAAACAATCTTCAAGGTTGGCATTTGTAAGTTAAGATCTGATTTTTGATTACTGCTATAGATTTAGCAGTAATGTCTACTTGTGTAGTAAAAGGATTTATGAAAATGTAGCCACGGGTTCGATAATGGTAAATTGCTAGAATCTACTTTCGAACTGTTCTAAAAGTATTTTAGGATGAGTAATAAATAATAGTGAGGTTGAGGCCGAACTTTTAAATGCGAAAACGTGTACGTCAGATGTTCGGCGCCGCTTTCCTGTAAGCCTAGAAGCTTGACAATGGTGTTTGGATAGTCAGTAGAATCATGCTCGACATTCCGAACACCATTGTCAAACTTCTTGGCTTACAGGAAAGCAGTACCGTACGTCCGACATTCACGTTTTCGTGTTTAAAAGTTTGGCCTCAACATCGCTATTTCAACTATTGTAGTTAATCTAATTGTTGAAACATTTGACCTTCAGAAAAAAGGAATTTTTTAATCTCTTCCAAAAGATCAAAAAATTAGCCAAGCGCTTTGCTTTGCCTTTACTTAATTAACCATCTGATATCTGTATGTAAGATAAGGTCAGCTTGGGAGGATTCCTCTTTTTCTTCAAGGGCTTTAAAAGAAATTTAAAAGAACCGCGACGTTCGACGCTGTGTTTTTTTGCCACCGACACAACACTGTTGCATATTAAGCAAATACATTTCTCCTTACTTTTGATAACAAAGTAGTCTTCTTCCCAATCTTTGTTAAAATGATAGGTTCATTGTTTTTTACTTCGATTACTCATTTCGGGGTAAAATGTTTATATACAAAGAAAGAAAAAACTCAGCACAACGATAGCATGTGATTACAACATTATGAGTTTACAACATCAAGTGATGACAACTAATACCATACTACTAATTCAATAGAAATGCCATTGGAGATATGATTATAATAGGGATGATGTATTAGACAATGGTCAGTGTGTAGCTCAAGTGTAGCCAATTTAGCGAATTTCTCACTACATCTAGCAAGATTTTAAAAACTAAAGTAACTTTTCATTTTAAAGATTTAACTTTTGTTTTTCATTATTCCAACACTTTGCCGTGGGCGCATGTAAACAAGGGTCCAAGGTTGGGAACCCCTGCTCTAAAGTATGCAGTAAAGTATGAAATAGAATATATTGCTTTGGTCAAACGACTTTACTCGTCACCAGAACAATGTAATTTAATTGTTTTTCTTTAAGTAAGTAAAGGTTAATTGCCAATTTTATGGCACCTCTTTTAATCCAGACAGAATTACTAGAGAGGAATTAAAATTCCAACAACTGCCAGACTGAACAGTTGCAGATGATATTACACGTATTGCAGAATCACTTAGGTTTTCTACACTGCAACTGTTGGAAATTCTTTATCTTTAAGAAAGGTATCGAAATAGCAACAAATTAAATCTTAAAAGAAATTCCAGGATAATCTACTGCAAATTCTAACATTTTCGATCTTCAAAGGAGATCTTCCTCGAGATTCTTTAAATTGGAATGCGAAAATGGAACATTTTTAACAATTATTTAAAAAACGTATAAATGAGGATTTTCTAAACTAATTCTCTTAAAAATTTTTAAAATAATTTAAATCTCGATATACTTACAACCATGTTTTTGCACACTTAAGTATAGACAATGAACATGCGCATATGTCATGCTATTCCTCCTTTTTTCAATATGATCACATTACGAGGACACGTTAAAAAGGCGTAAAGGTCTGGAGGACATAGCTAAAAAACATGGTTATAATAACACCTTATTCGTAAATTAGTAAATGCCTATTGTAACAGGGGTACTCCTACACCCAATAATGTTGTATCGTGAAGTGGGAACACTGACACCTTGTGCCACATAGTTCTAGATTATAACCACAACATGAAAAGTTTATATAAAGAAATTTCCCATCACAGAGGTGATAAATTAGCATACAAACGTGTTCCTACTATCTGTAACATCCTCAGAAATGGAAAAGACAACACTGACATGCTTAGGGTTCCTGGTGTTTATAAGATTACACTGAGAGAGAATAGATTCCAGTGTAATCTTGAGTACATCAGAGCCACCACACGATCTCTCAAAGTAAGGCCGGCTGAATACAAGTATGATATCAGTAAAGGAAAGTATAACACTGCCCTAGCTATGCTGCAGATAACAACATTCAAGACCATCTAGACCAAGCTTCTATCATAAGACGATCTAAGCATGACGACCAAATAAGGACACTGGAAGTGCGTGAAATATTGAAATCTGTAAACAGCAACCATTGTATTAATTTAAAAGAGGAAGGACAAGTATCTTATGCCTGCAATCCTTATACCAAAGGAAACAGTTAAATAAAAAAATCCTGGAATTTCTTTTCAGATTCAATTCATTGCTGTTTTGTAAGATATATTCCAGGCTTGCAGAGTTTAAAAGGTATCAAGCAACATCAGTAATATATGCTTCATTCAACTTCCTATCAGTCAGTAATGCTTTAGATATATGGAAGACATATTTAGCTGTGTAGGGCATACTTCTTACTGTGTGATCTCGACCAGTGTGGCAAAGTTTTGAAGCCAAGCATGCCACAAAAATGACGAAAGACCAATTTATAATCAAACAATTTTCTAATTGCAACCATTTCTTACAATGAGACGAGCTAATGTCTTGTTATTTTTCTCAATTTTATATAATTTTAAAAAATAAAAATTCCATGTATGTATATTGTAAAGGTGGCCCAAAAAATCAGTTAACCAGTTAAAAACTAGTTTTGTTCGGCCGACGTACATGTGTATCCAGCCGCTTCCGAAGAAGTGACCGAATAGAGACCAGCCTGGTTAACTGACTCGTGAGACTCCCTGTACGAACGTATATATGTACCGGTACATTTATGTAGATACGCACATTAACAAAATAGTGAAACCATTGACTTACTCTGAATCCTGTAATCTTTGACGAATGTCTGTTTTTGAAATGGTTCTTCTAATAGATCCTGGTAATTTTCATGTTTGTATGCTGGCCATTTCGGTTCCTAATTTTTCTTAATCTGTTGGGAAAATTTAAAATTTTATCAACTTTTGACTTCTTAATTCTAAATTTAAGACTAATTTCTATGATTAGTATAGCTCTATTCAGGAATTAAACTAAAATCTAATGAGTCTTAGTACCTTTTTTTTCTTATGTTTGTTTTTTCCTATTCCATGCACATAAGAGGGACTTTTAATCATATCTGTAACATGTTGCACCAGGCAGGACAATGCCCGACATATCCAACAAATGCCCTCTCGGCCATCTGGTCATGTTCCTGGTACTTTCGACTCTTCTAGTTAATTCTTGAAAATACTTAAGAACTATACTTGACAATACTTAGAATACTACTGTATTGTTACTTTAATCTTCTAATTTTGATTTTTAAATTATTCACTAATTGCTTGAGCTTGCTGTTGAGCTAGTATGGGTGCTACAGTCCATAATCAGTGGTGGTAATAGTTTGTTCTTTTAATCTTTGTAGAACGCAGAATAGTCTGCTAAAAGCATTGTGATTTGTTGATTTTTCTCTTAGATTCTGGTAGGTCGGCATTCATCTTCTTACAATTTGTGCATGTTGGTGTTCGGTGTTTTTTATTACAATCCTTGTAGGCATATGCCTTGGCACAGTGACTGCACTTCTGGCCATGCATGCACTCACGTGAATAATGCCCATAACCACAGCATCTCAAGCACCGTACAACCAGAATAATGTTGTCCACACTGACACTAGCCCAGGACATCGATATATGATGGTGGTTTATCAGTATGTTTCTTATCATTGGGGTACAGCTATGACAACATGTCTATAATTATGTTTTGTTTTTCCTTTATTAAAGATCGTACCAATTCTACATTCTGATTTAAGTTTATTAATATCCGAATTCCCCCATATGTTGTTTTGTTCAAGCATAACATCAATCAATTGGTAATGAAATTGGGGACGTTTAAGAGGATTACTCTCGGATGCTTCCCTTGAGAAGTCTTGCAGTGTATTTTTTCCTGGATTTCTGACAAGACCTCAATAGCCCTCTTCAACACCTTGCCTTCTGCCTCACTCCCCACTCTAACACACAGACCTTCGCTTTTAATTTTCCTGATGTTTTCAACACGGATTTGGAGTTTATGTGGGCCAATATCTTTAATAATTTGAGAAGTAATTTCTTCCATATTGGATTGTGGGCTTTCCGTCAAAGTTCTGAGGTCAAGGAGGATGGCATGGTTTTTCCAGTGCCTTCCCCTGAACCTTAGTAGAGAGATAGTCTTTGTTATCTGGCTAGGTTTAGTACCCGTTTTAGCAACTTCAGAATGGGTGAGCATTAGTAACAATTTGTTGACTTTGTTTTGAATGAAGCTCACAAATGATTCCATAGGTTTGATGTAGACACCCAAACAAGTGGGAGACACTGTCCCTAATTTCTAACCGATATTCTTTTTTAACAGTATTACTCAAAAACTCTGGGCAAACATCCAAGACTCTGCCCAAGAGCGATCTGACTTCAGAATGGTTTCCTCCTCTTTGGATGGTGGGGGCAAAGACACCCCTAGTGAATCATTTCATCCAGAAATTCAGAAACAACACAGACCTCCGAATGCAAGTCAGCCATATCAGTTGTCATGATCACAGAAGCAAAGCTGAACCTGGAAGTACTTGTGAGTTGTTAGATTTTAATTTAACTGAGATTTTATTAGTTTAGTGTGACCGCACACAATGGTTATGATCACTAGTTATGTATTTGATCTCTAGAAGAGTTCCAGGCATTAAATTTTTAATGCCATCTTCCAGAGATTGCATACATAAGCAAAGAGGTCACAATTAGCCTTAACCAAAACTTGTTATACACAACTTTCTGTTGTTTTATAAGGCTGAACTATCCGCTATAGTTATTCATCTGAATTAATCAATGTACCGTTAACAGTAGGTGAAATAAAAAACAACAATGTTTTTGACCCAGTTAACAACCTACTTTTGGACGTAGACAATTGAAAGTGGAATCTATTCCACTTTCTAGGTAGTTTAATTGGCAATTCAACTGCTCCGTACGAAGGAGTTAGAGTCCCTCTCCAGATAATTGTCTAAATTAATTTAATATGAAATGGCAACTGGGAATAAATGGGAATTGTCCATAAATTATGTAATGCTATATTTATTCTTTTCAAACTACCATTTCAAATGCTATTGCACATATCCAATCTGAAAAGTATATAACAAATATAGGCCTTCTTAATTAATTAATTGCAAAAAAGAATAATATGCCATACAACAGGTACCAAATGTTAATTACTTTGCTAATTACACTTATGAAGCATGCTTTACACTGGACATGAACGTGAAGCAAACACACAGACAGGCGAGCAAGGTTGTTTCTTTGGCTTGTGCTTAGCAATGCATTCTAGCTGTCACATACTCGATTTAGCCGATATGAAAATTTTTAACTCGCTTGGCGAGGTTATGTACACTTACATTTCCTCGAAAGTTCTCTTTGCTTTGTTACATTTTGCATCCTTTGTGTCCAGTGTAAATCAAGCTTAACATATAAAGCAGCAACACAGATAGTGATATTGTTTACTACACTTCTGAAACAAAAATGAATCATTTTATTATCCATAATTTGAAACTCTAGCATTGTGCATTTGTAAGCACCCCCTTCTTCCAGTATCTTCACCAGACCTGAAAGTCTTCATGGAACATTGTTGAGGGTCCAAACATGTTAATCACTTTTGTGTTAAAATAAGACAGGATCCGATAACACAAAATTCATACCTCAGATTAGATCAGCTGTACCGTACAGCAGGGACCGTGCTTCTTACTCTAGAAATAAGTGGTTCCGTATCTGCATTATGTATTTCATCGACAGCCTCATAATAAAAATTTCAATTGACCATGTAGTTGAAATGACTGCTGTCAATGTAATTTTTCCGACATTCAATCCAAGCCCTCCAAAACATTCCAAACCCCTAGATTATATAGGGGAAGAAAGGCTTGTTGTTGAGCGAATCATTTGTGCGCAACTTGCTTGACTTCTTCATTGAATCTAAAATGACTTCCCTTAAGAAGGACCAGATATTTTTTAATCAGATCTCGTAGTTGTGTGAGGTTTGCTCATACAAAAATATAATGCTCTATGTTAAAGGTTTGACTTCTCAAAACGGTTTACATAATTTGGAATTTAGATAGGTTTCAACTGATAATTTTCTAGTAAATTTTAAGTTAGGTATAAATAAAAACTTACCTTTTAAATTTAATTTTGGTCTTTGTATTTCTTAAAACTATCTTTTAATAACGACGTCATGTTTTGCCAGTCGATTTTTCCAAGCTCAGAATCTGCTATTACAGACACCAAAGAATGAAAGGAACTAAAAAAACACATGTCATAAAAGCTTTTTATTCATTAGAAATGCAAATTATTTTATTTTGGATTTTGTCATATAGCATTATTTAAGAATTTAACCCTATAATTTGCAGTGAAATGAAACTGTTACCGAATAAAGGGTAGCTCAATATCCTACAAAATCAAATTAGTCTACAAAATATGCCCTATATAACTTAAATTCTGTAAAAAAAATAGAATTTGAAGGGCAACACTGGCAAGCTGTAACCTCCATACAATACAAGGTATCCCCAAGTCATACAACATAGCCATTTGGATGATACATTTGACGCGACTCGTCCAGTCACGTGCACGGATTCAGTCGGGCAATCAAATCATTATGAGCATTTACAATCCGTTGGGTATTTAAGGCACAACATATCAGTGTGATTCCATATTGGAACATGCGATGTTTTGGCCTTTCCGTGGTGCACAACTTACGGGATATTCCATAGACAGATGAAACGAACATTACATTTCTAATGAATTTTCATTAGTAAATATGTACATGGCAAATGGTTAAAGTGGAAAACCTGTATTCACATTACAAACCTTAATTATAAAACACTGCCTACAAGTAAATTCGGTAAGTGGGAATATATTTCTGTAGACTATACACAAATATTTTTGTCTGCCGGGCACCACGTCATTCTATTCGGGTCACTCCTATTTAATTAAGCAAGAAAATTACGGGCAAAATATTCTGCCAAAAGTTTTCTCGTATTTATTTTGGTTCGTCAAACACAAACAAAAACCAATCATAAACCTCATAACATGTATATTACATGTATTCACCAAATAGTTGGAGTGTGATATGGTAATCCCATAGAATCGATCCTCTAATTATGTGGCAGCTACACGGTTTTTTGGTTTAGTTCGATGGGAAGTGGCAACACCATACGTACTAAGAAGGTATTTCCCAGTAGAACATTCTACGTAAAACACCTCTATTTGGGTGTTCATCACAAAGAAAATCTGGTAAACTCAAACAACAGGCGGAGTTTACCAGTGTTTAGTGTTTTTATCCATTCAGCCACCGGTAAGCAAAGCATCAACCCACCACTCCGGAAACCCAGGGGTAACTCCTCCGGAATTTTTCTCGGAACGTATTAGCCCCGTCTCTTGCAATCTAACCACCATACGGTGGCCCGGACGAAAATGCTTTCTCCAGACACGAGTATTTGCTAGCAGGTATGTCTCATTTCACCTCGTGGGTTAAACGAGACGTACGTGCTAGCAAATACGCGTGTCGGAACACACTCCGCGCATTATCGGCTTACATATTTAACCGTTATCATCACTTTTTCCTGTCATTTAGCACTACACAATGCAAGCCTGGAGGGGGTTGCAATGTGAAGTGTCATGCCAAGGCCTACAACTTTGTTTTTTTGGTGTCCTCGCGGTTCCCGGCGGAAATAAAACTTCGACATTTCGTAAACAAACAAGTAATAGAAGCCAGAAATCGCTGCCAACGTGCAATCTCTTAAGCCAAAAAATGTCAATAAATCAATTTTAATTAGTGTTGTCCCCTATACTGCCATTACAATAAATAATTTCCCTTAACAATAAACAGTATTGTGACGTATTTCACGTGCCTACCTTTCACGTGTGCAGGCGTGCAGCATGTCCCACTACTTGATGTTTTGATACATTTCCTAAGGCTTTAATAAGTTCCGGGCTACATCGCATTCGTTGTAATTCTGTTCCGGTTTCAAGTAAATATATATATATATATCGATATATTTTAATTCGGAAGTCTTCCTGTAATTTACAAATATGTACACACAAAGTATTACAAAACGAATCGTCTACCCCATAGCGAAAAATAGTCACTTCTGGTAACAGCGCCCCCTGCTCGATTTTAAAATAATCTGCGAACTAATATTTAATTTAAAAAATATATATATATTTTCGTTTCGTATAGGAGCGACGATTTTATTCGTTATTAGCATTTACAGGTTTTTATTTTTTTAAATAAAATTATTCTCTATGCAATTAATAATATAAAAAGTTTTTTTTTTAATTAAATATGCTAGCAGATGGAGCCATCAAAATTTTAAATATTGCCGGGAAAGTTGAAAAACAAGCGGTTGGTTTATCTAATTTATTTTCATCAATTAGTACTATAAAATCGTGGAATAATGTCATGAGAGAATGACAACTTTGGAATATCTAGCTATACTTGAATATCTTATTAAAAGTAAAGCCTATGATTACTATGTATGCAAGTTTTGACTCAATAAAGGGGTAAACCACGTAATAAATTGTCTCAAAACTCTTGTGTTTTTAAGACAAATGTCGGGTTTGTCTGTAAATAATCATTCTGTATGGACTTGTGTGTCTTATGATGGAAAAGTTATTTATCTAGCTGGATGTACGGTACATTTCATGGCTGGTTATCAATTCTCTGGAATGGTTGAATACGTGGACAATCTCGATGCTTCACGTTTTCGGGTACATTGCATACTGTTTCAAACCACTTATAAAAATAACTATGGCCATTATGGCAGCCAACCATTGTATAATCATACCCGATAAGGCTTATCACCAATGAAAAACTAAAAATTGCAGAACCTACACTAACAACTAGCAGTATCTTAAAATGGCTGCCAAGAACATACGCGCTTTTGTAGCAGAATTAAAAAACAAACTTGTAGATACAAAACTCGGATTCGCGTCTGGTCTGAACCGCAGGAATTTCTTATGGAAAGTCTTTCGACTATGTTGAGTCCCTTTTTTACTACAGTAGAGCCTCGATTATCCGACCCCCAATTAACCGACACCTCGGTTAACCGACCGTCCTAGTCGGCAAATTTCAAATGCCCGCTAGTGATGTGGCGCTACAATATTTGGCTATGTCTTGGCTACTTTAATATTATTTTTACGTGTTTTAGCTGGCAACACTCATTCGACCATAAAAGGGAGCCAGTATTTAAACGAGGCTTAATTATCTAACTTTTAACGATACAATAGCGACGATTATTATTTAAAAAAAAAAAATTGATAGCCTTAACATGGAGGTAAATTCAACGCGAAGTAGGTTAATAGCGATATACTAATATACTAATTACATGGGATATAATAATATACTACACTAATAATGGGTATTTTCATACTTTTCGGTTATCCGACTTTTCAATTATCCGACCGACCCCAGTCCCCAATTGAGTCGGATAATCGAGGCTCTACTGTACTTAAATGTCTTTACTGCGAAATTAACCGAACCCATTACGAACACGATAAAAACACCCGTTAAGTCTTGATTCCGATAGCAATTTTCCAGTAATGGTGGTAGTTATTATGGAAACAATCCCACAAGGCCTTTTTCTATAACTTGGAGACTTGGGATATCGTTCTCTATCTCTCACCTCATACTAGATACCTAGAAGACGTTTCTAAACTCTACGGTGTCGCCACACTTTGCCAGTAATAATTATGCCCATCGCGGGAGCGATCGGCATACTTATTACCGGCCACATACCAATATGTAAGTGTTTAGCGTTAATTAATTAAAATAACAATTTCTATATATTTCTGATTGGGAAACTATCGATCGGTTATTTAATTAAGGCCACGATTTTAATGATTTAATCAATGAAGTAGTTTCTGTTCGATGCACAGTTGAATGATATGCAATAAGTGAAGACTTTTATTGCGTATCCTGACTGTGTACCAAATTTCACCTCTTTAGGTTCAGCAGTTTGCTCTGGGTGATGATGAATCAATTAGTGACTCAGTCAGTCAGGACAAGTAATTTTATATATTTAGATATAGTTAATACAGCATTTAATAGTTTGTTATTTGTTGTGTGTTTTGTTACAATAGATCTTGAATTTTATGAAGAAATTTTAAGGAAAGAAAATTGGATTCAGTTGTGGAGATTGTTTTATGTTATCGAAAGAAATTCCTGTAGAGGTGAGACGTATTTAAATTTCTTTTTATTTTAAATGCATTAAGGCATGTTCGATAATAGTTACGAGGTTATAATTTGAAGGCCGTGGCAACGGCATGCCTAGTTTACAACTGTTGCGTGGGTGCTTAGCATCTGTTGTCATGGTGTTTATGATGCGTTTATGAATTGTGGGGATCTACTAAACGTTTATCTCAACACAGTAGGAGAAACGGCTACAATCTACATGTAAACAGGAGCCCACAAGCGGAAGAGTGGATAAAACCACTGAACACTTATCATTGGCCTCTTGCCAATGTCCTGATCACGTGGAGATTTCTGGTCTTTCTTCATGTTTATAACTCCTAAATGGCCTAGTTTCCCATTGAAAGTCACCCTCGGCAGATCTCGTTTTCTCTCAGTTCTACCTGGACTCTTGCTTTATTTCTTGTTGGAAGAGAAAGTGGCCGCTGCCACCACTGGCCGTTGCTTTGTGAAACATATTTCTTCAAAATGTACTAAGGGTGGAAAGAATAAATCCTGTCGTTGCGTGAGGCAGTCGGTAGGTGAGCGGGACCGCTACCTGCCAGCTTCTGCTTTACGAACTTCATTGGGAGTTTCATCAACGAAATTGATAAAATCATGTGCTAAAATTCCATAAACTTTTGATTTTATTTCATGTATAATGTGATGATTTAACATGAAAACTTGATATTATTTTACTTTTTCAGGTGTTAAATGCATTATACACCGTATTCAACATGTTGCTGAACATACGTGATATCATATTGGGAACGACTTCGGCATGCATCGATAATAAACCTACGTCACTGTTTAATAATACTCATAGTATATTACAAGAGTAAATGTCCTTAAGTCCATAACAAACAGACATTACACGAAGCTTAAAATATAGTGCTAAATTGCACTCTTTACTTATATTACAACTATTGAGTCGTCTATGACGACTCAATAGTTGTTTCCCGACTTGGTAGTTTTGGTAAGAAACTATTGGGAAAAATCTGGTACTTTGATAAGAAACTATTGAATCGTCATAGACGACTCAATAGTTTTTTACCAACGCGATTTCGACGGTTCCATTGTCAATCTCAATGCAGAATCGTTACATTTAGCAGATCACAAAAATAATAAAGGATTCCCTTAATTAATAAATATACCCGAAGAAAATTCACACGTACATTGGGTCTAATACTGCTAGCAAGCGTTGGGTAGAAGGAATAACGTAACACTTGGAAGATGTGACAAAAAATACCGTTTAGTTAGCCTTTCTAAAACCTATTGGGTAATAGGCACCCAAACACAACACGGAAAACTCGATATGACCAGTTTATTAGTGATATGAACAATTACCAAAATTCAGTGGTTTTGTGCCCCAGGACGATGCTATATTGTGATTTGTTTTTGTATTTTTCATTGTCAAATAAAATTTTTTAAACTGGGAGTGATGATCTTATAATATGAGGAAAAATACAAGTTCCTTCTTTCAAAAAGCACTAAAAGATGTAAAATTAGCAATGCATTCTGAACAGTCTTGAAAGTACAATATTACAAGGGGCAGCAATCAAAGACAATAAACACTTTCTTTATTGAAAGCCTGTAAATAATAATATTATTTCTATTATATCTCATCATTGTCAAAATTTGTGTAGAGAGAATTTAAGTATCAGAAACACGTAATCCGAGGGTTCAGTTTTTGTTTTAGCGCGAATTCCAACACGTCTCTTACCATGACTGCATCTACCTCCTACTATGCACAATGACTACACGTTAATTGTGGGCAGTAATTATACATAAAATCAATGAAAGAAGTAACTAGTTCTTAATTTATAAAAAATTATTTTAAAAAAACTAGCTACAACGTAAAACTTTATGAAGCCAACAAACCAATTAATCTATTTTTATAATTGATGTTTCAAGTCGAATTTTGTATTATAGTCGTGCATTTTGTTTATTTATTTATATATATATATATATTTTCTTTTCATTCAAAATTTGAGTTACAGAAGGATGGAAAAAAGCAAAGAATGGGAGCATAGGTTGAGTTGAGAAAGGGCCTGTTTGCATCCATGGTTCCCGCATGGCTTGAGTTGAAGAATGTCCTGCTTATATTTCTGGTTCTTACTGGGTTGAGTTTGATGAAGGCCCTGCTTCCATTCATGGTTCCTGCATGGTTTGAGTTAAATAAGGTTGGATCAAAGCAAAGAGTGTAGGCAAACGCTGTGTTGAAAAACATCCTGTTTGCACCGCTAGTTCCAAAAGGGTTTTTGTTAAAAAAGTCTAGCTTGCCTTGCTAGTTCTAAAGCGGTATTCATTGAGAGTTCGTATTTGTACCACTGATACCAAACTGTTTTGCGTTGTACATGGTTCATTCAGAGTTTGAGCTGAAGAAAGTCCTGTTTGCATAACTAGTTCCAAAAGGGTTTGTGTTGCGGATGGTCCTACTTTTATTTGTGGTTGGTGAGTAGTTTGTGTTGAGGATGGACCGGCTTGCTCATGAGGTTCATGCAGAGTTTGAGTTGAGGATCGTCCTGCTTGCACTTGAGATTCGCGCAGAGTTTGTGCTGAAGTTGGTCCTGCTTGCATTTGAAGTTCATTCAGGGTTCGAGTTGAGGAAAGTCCTGCTTGCATCGCTAGTTCGAAAAGGGTTTGTGTTGTGGACCTCCCTGCTTTCACTTGAGATTCGTGCAGAGATTGTGTTGAAGATTGTTCTGCTTGTACTTGAGGTGCGTGCAGAGTTTGTGTTGAGGATCGTTCTGCTTGTCAGGATCATGAGTTTTGAGCAGTGATTTCCAGACAGTTATATGGGATATTTTTTATTTTAAGACAATGAAATAACTTAATTGGATATCATTATTTTAAAAAAAGGTATAGACAAAAGTTGTAGGGCATCGAAGGGTCAATCAATTGGTGACCTCAGATGTGACCTTGATCTTCAAGATCATTTCGAGCTCATGTCTAGTTTTTTTAAAATGAAAACACATATTTGTGACCCCGGAAATGGAAAGAGCAGAAAATTTCACAACCGGATGTACCTCTGACCTTATTGTTTAGGTCAAAAGTCAAGATTATTTTAAGGTTAAAATAATGGCTTTTTATAATGGGAAACCATACTTTTCATTACTGGAATAGGCAGGGAAGTATAAGTTACATTTACATTAATACAACGGGAAATTTCACAATCAGCCACGTTCTTGAGTACACCAAATTTGACCTCTGAACGTCATCTCAAGTGTTATAATTGTAAGCGCGGCTCAATAAATGCATTGAAGTAGAAGGGCATCATTTTGAACATTTGTTATAAAATTTTTCCCCCAAACCAACATCCCAAACAATGGTAGAAATTAAAGTGACTCACCAAAACCAAGCACCACAATAGGGATGGGCAAGGAGATTCACTGAAAATAAGTACCTCAAAGGAAGCAGAAAACTACTACATCCACATCGTTACTTCTTGGTAATGTTAAAAGTAGTGAATGCTTTTAAAGTGCAAAGTAATAAGGTCATGAAAAAATGTAACTTTTACCTTACTGCCTATTCCAGTAATAAAAAGTATGGTTTCCCATTAGAAATAGCATGTTATTTTAACCTTAAAATAATTTTGACGTTCGACAATAAGATGAGAGGTACTGTATATCCGGTTGTGAAATTTTCTGCTCTTTCCATTGCCAGGGTCAAAAATATGTGTTTCCATTGAAAAAACAGACTCGACCTCGAAGGTCAAGGTCAAGGTCACATATGAAGTCACCAATTAATTGTCTCCTTGATACCCAACAACTTTTGTCTATACCTTTTTCCAAAATAATAAGATCCAATTAAGTTATTTAATTGTCTCAAGATAAAAAACACACCTTGTATATACAGTAGAGCGTCGATTATCCGAAAGACAATTATCCGAAACGTCAATTATCGGAAAGAATTCCAGTCGGCAAATTTAAATTTTCGCCAGTGCTGTGGCGCTGGAATCTTTGGCTATGTGTTGGGCTACTCAAATATTTTACGTTTTTGATACTAAATTAACTTCTGAAGTATAATTTTTTTATTGTTTTTATATTTTTCAATATATTTATTTTGTTTGTACAAAATAAAAAAATAATTTTTAACGATACAATAGCCTTCGTTAGGCTTAACATCGACGAAAATTCAATGCGAAGCGACACGCAACGGAGAAAAATTTCAACATGAGATAAATTAATATATTTTCTTCGTAAATAATCGGTTATCCGAAATATCGTTTTTTTCCCCGAACAATCCCAGTCTCCAATTGATTCGGATAATCGACGCTCTACTGTAATCTGAGAACGAAATTTTAATTCAAAATAATTATTATCGTTTCGTAGCGCCCCCTGCTGAATTTTTAAATAATCAGCCAACTGAATTTTAATTTAAAAATTATTAATTAAATTAATTAGTTGTTTAAGTAAGGGCATGATTTTAATCAATTAATCAATAAAGAAATTACTGTTTTTGTTTATTAATAAAAAATTTCAATATACTAATTGAAATGTTTAATCAAGCATAATAATTATGCACTTTGACTGTTGCATTAAGTACGGTACACCAATAAAAAGTATTTTAGGATTTTAAAAAGGTCTTCTTTTCAATATTTATCTATGTACTGCATTGATTTTTAGCCGTAGGAAAGAAGAATTCACGGTTAATTATATAAGGATGGATTATAAATCGATACAAAATATTTCAAGCAGAGACATTATCGATCGAACTACCATTACACTAAATCATTCGGATGCAATTAGCAGAAATAATATTGACAAATTTCAATTTTTGAAAGGAATTGGATTGATTTGAAGAGATATAGCCATGCACAGTTGGATGATCTGCGAAAAGTGAAGACTTTCTACAAAAAGTGGCCAATTTATGGCCTCACAAACGTAAATGAAAGCGAAAATTCCAAATGGTTAGGCGAGGCAAAACCCACCAATAACTTAGCAATTCTGCCACGTTTTGCGGGGAGAAAATGGATGACGATTGTTTATTCTGTCTCCTCTTTCCGTCATTTTCTTTATTTAGCCCCGTTGGTGATATTATGTTCGAGCGATGCGCCTGCTGCCGATTAACAAATACACAACAAAATATCATTTCCGCTTACACAAATTTCGTAGAAATGGTTATTGCCAGTCATATTGTGATAATAAACCTACACTTTATTGTCACCACAGATGACGTCTATGCCTGTAGTCCAGTCATTAATTTAGCTGGAGAAAATAATATTTTCATGACCGGATTATTAGATTGTATGTCTAGCGGAGCCCTCCTCATTATTCATAACGGCAAAAAGAATAAATTGAGTTTGGATCTGAAAAAATCGAGTTACGAAGGCGACAAAGAAAGAATAATCAAGTACCAAACCTTTGCTCTATTCTTCAATGGCATCACTTATTTATTCGTTATAATTCTCTCTTACGTAACCACGTCCATTGTCATCTACAAAGAGATCGAAGCTCATTAGAGTTCCAAGAGGGCACTCATCTGCTCGATATTCTTCAATATCAGCTGTATATACGAGTCGATTGGGTGGATGTGGTTCCTATCAATCAATGTTTTGATAGGATTTATATTGCACGAAAGAATCAGAATCATTTCGAATGAATTACAGGAAGCTCAAGTTACTTGGCCAAAGAAGAATATCGACCAACTGATAGCTAAACATACCGAATTATGCGATTTCCTGAATGAAATTAATAAAAAATGGAACAAATGTGTGTTTCTTCTGTACGGGGTTGTCATCTATCTCGTTTCTTTTCTCTTCTACAATTCCATATTTCCAGGAATATCTCAGTATCTTCGAATTATGATTTGTTTTCTTAATTTTCCGGCTGTCATCTTGGTGATTTCTATTTCATTTGCGGTTTCTCGAATGTTTGTTTTGGTAATAACAATTTTCATAATATTACAATACTGAAGTGTTAATTTTATTTGTAATAATAATTTAAATTTCCGCAGTTGTATGATTCCTTTCAAGAAATAAGAAGATTGGGTGCGGCACCTCATAGAATGGAAGATAAGCTCAAGGTATTTTTATTATATTTCGTACATTAATATGTACATACAGTTTCTTGATTTCGCCTTGTGGGTACTTTTTATACCCATGATGAGTTTGAACCAGACCCATAATGGAATGGCCGAATGGTTGAAATGGGATCCAAAATATATGGGATAGATACGTTTTCGCTCGCTAGGATTCGATCGTGATCCACCAGAGAGTTAATCAGGTGGATCACGACCAAAACCTTCTTGGTCACCTGGGCGTTGTTAATACACTGGAACTTGATAGATCCAGGGGTCTATTGGGTCATCCACACACTCGTTTTGTTTAGTGTTTTGGAAAAAAACACTAAGCAATGTTGAATTAAAATTTCAAGAACAATAAATACTGTATTTGAAGGTGTATTAATTTACTGAAAATCTAACGTAATGTTGCGTATATAAACTTGTTTCGCGGCTCTACAATCGACGAATAACGTAGTGATTATCACTACGTTATCTATAATTACGTGGAGAGTTTAGTCTATGTATATTCTACTATGTGGGATGTACAATTCTATACGTTGTGGGTACTTTTAACATTATTTTCGATAATGAGTTTTCAGTGTATTTATGTATTAACTTGCTGTTACCCGCGACTTCGCCCTCGGGGGGTTTTTCAAGCAAACTTCATTTATACTCAGTAATTCAACAACAATAGTAATTGTTATATAACACCTATCGCTGAGAATATTGAGAATTGCTGAGAATCAAACGAACTACAGTATATCCAATTTGATCAATTTTCTGAAACGTTTGCAATCGTTCTATAATCGAACCAATATGCAGTAACAAATTCGAATTTAAAACGGTTCGAATATTTGGTTAAAAATCGAAATATATGAAAATATTTATAAGAATGTCTGAAATGTTTTCGATTTAATACACCAAAGTACTTAAATGAAGACTAAACGTAGTTAAAAACAAAAATGCGTATCTAAAATAGTCCAGTAGCAGCTGTTTTCCGGTTAAGCCTTAAAGCTCTCCCTTTCCCCCCTCGGGGAAATTTCGAAAAATTACTTCTTAGAGTGCGTTTTCATGGTGTACCCTAACTGTGTACCCAATTTCACCTCTTTAGGTTCAGCGGTTTGCTCTGGGCTCTGATGAATCAATACGTGACTCAGTCAGTCAGTCAGGACAAGTAATTTGATATATTTAGATATAGCTAATACAGCATTTAATAGTTTGTTGTGTGTTTTTTACAATAGATCTTGAATTTTATGAAGAAATTTCAAGGAAAGAAAATTGGATTCAGTTGTGGAGATTGTTTTATTTTATCGAAAGAAACTCCTGTAGAGGTAATACGTATTTAAATTTCTTTTTATTTTAAATGCATTAAGGCATGTTCGATAACAGTTACGAGGTCATAATTTGAAGGCCGTGGCAACGACGTGCCTAGTTTACAACTGTTGCGTGGATGTTTAGCATCTGTTGTCATGGTGTTTATAATGCGTTTATGAATTGTGGGGATCTACTGAATGTTTATCTCAACATAGTAGGAAAAACGGTTACAACCTCCGTGTAAACAGAAGCCAACAAAAGGCCAAGTGGATAAAACCACTGAACACTTATCATTGGCCTCTTGCCAATGTGCTGATCACGTGGAGATTTCCGGTCTTTCTTCACGTTTATAACTCCTAAATGGGCAAGTTTTCCATTGAAAGTCCCCATCGGCAAATCTCGTTTTCTCTCAGTTATACCTGAACTCTCGCTTTATTTCTTGTTGGACGAGAAAGTGGCCACTGGCACCTCTGGCCGTTGCTTTATGGAACATATTTCTTCAAAATGTACTAAGAGTGGAAAGAATAAATTCTGTCGTTGCGTGAGGCAGTCGGTGGGTGAGCAGGCCCGCCACCTGCCACCTTCTGCTTTATGGACTTTATTGGGAGTTTTATCAACAAAGTTGATAAAATCATGCGCTAAAATTCCATAAAATTTTGATTTTATTTAATGTGTAATGTGAAGATTTAACATGAAAACTTGATATTATTTTTTTTCAGGTGTTCAATGCATTATACACCGTATTCAACATGTTGCTGAACATACGTGATATCATGTTGGGAACAACTTCGGCATGCATCGATAATAAACCTACGTCACTGTTTAATACTACTCATAGTATCTTACAGGAGTAAATGTCCTTAAGTCCATAACAAACACACATTACACGAAAGCGTGAAATATAGTACCAAATTGCACTCATTTATGGGTTTGATGGTATTGTTATGTAACAGATAATAATTAATCATATATTTATAAAAGAAAAACAGCTATATAAAGACTTGTAAAAAAACGGAATGTCTACAACGATCTTTTGATTCAAGTTTATGTCCCACAAAAGAGATTGGGGGGAAAAGTATATATTTTTTCAACAACAATTGGAGAACAAAATTTTATTCAAGAAACCTATTGCCATGGGTGACAAATGGGCAAGTTGGTACAGAAAGAGAGGAAACAGAAGAGATCTTGGAACCATTCGGATAAGAAGAGAGAAATAATAAAGAAAGACGATTGTTGGATTTATGTAACAGACAAATACATTGTCGAGATACAACTATTGAGTCGTCATAGACGACTCAAAAGTTGTTTCCCGACTTGGTAGTTTTTGGTAAGAAACTATTGGTAAAAATCTGGTAGTTTTTTGTAAGAAACTACCAGATTTTTAAATATACCTCGTAGTACAAAGGATATCCATGATTTCTTTCCATGTTTGCTCTAGCAAGTTATTCATGACGCTGGCATTGGCATTGAGCAATTCGGTCTCGCAAGACTTGCAGATTGATCATTTTCGTGGCATAGACATCGTCGTTGAGATAACCTCACAGAAAAAATCTAGGAAAGTGGTTTCGGGAAACAAGGCGGCCAGTGGATTAGCCTACCATATTCAATCCATCATCCTAGAAAAGTGTCATTCAGAACACGTACCTGTAGGGTAGAATGAAGTGTTGTGTCACGTTGAAAGTTAACGTGTGATCCCGAGTTTCGAGTAATTACAGAGAAATTGGAAGATTGAAAAATTCGATGCTTTTTTACGAATCAAGTTATTTAAAAACAAAACAATAAATGGTTTAATTATATTCCTTATGTAACAATTAACGTAAAAACAAAAATCATTATGGTCTGTTTGGGGGAAAACGAAATGCTTCAACATCTCCAGGTAGTTTTTAGCTTTCGGTGCTGACAGCGAAAAGTAATAACTGGTTGGACATGTTAGAAAAATCTCAGAAGAATAGACCAAAAGCATGTCATGTCTCAGGCCACATCAGTTTTCTTCAACACTGTTAACTACTCCTTTACAACGTGAAGGTTTTCTAAACCCCTGATGGGCATGTTATCTCAGTTTGCATTTCCAGAGACATAGAAAATGGCCTCGTCTGAGAACGTTGCCATATCCAATAATCTTGCTTTCGTGTCAATTCGATGTAGAATAACTACAGCAAACGATCGTCTTCTAGGTTTGTCATTAGATTTGATTTTTCGCAACATTGGATCTTGTAGGCATACAGTTTCAGCCGTGTGCGTATTACATTGTGCATCTGCACTACCGGTATGTTTTCGGAATTGATTTGCATGAACTCTCGATGAATTCTCTACATGATCGTCATACACTCTTGTTTGATCTATCTCTATGACATTGTTGCCAGAAATTTGCGATTCTCTTCACTGATACCTTTAGAGCCTGTAGGGAATTTTGTACTCACATGTTGCAAGTGACTCTGCACAGTAATCACAGAGTTACAGTCATAAAACCATGCCACTGCTTGAACCTTCTCCTGGGAAGTTCGAAACTCGCTTGTTCTTATGAGGTTCAAACTGTGCTGAATAAAACTTGATATTGTAACTATGCCTATGCCTCCCGTCACGTTTGGCATATATCACACCGAACTTTTCATTATAATTTAAACTCGGGGCAGATCGTGGTTATTCTGTAAATGTAAATTATATAAATGTGTTAATATGCAAATGATATTGTTTACGACCGGGGTAAATTTACCTTTCTGCTTCTCGTAGGCACGGAAAATGGCTCACCAGTGGCATTCCCTAAACGTTAAGAGTTCGATGGTTAGTTCGCGCCTCGACAGGACAAGCTGGCCACGTGGAGTTTACCGGGTTTTCTCTACGTCTTTAACGCCTGAATAGGGGCCAGTTATTCTTAAAAGACCTCCCGGAAGGCATTATTCCCAGCGTAAAAACAATATACATCTACTAATTACAGTTCTGTCACATCTTACCACCATAGCTTACAACCTCTCATCCAACGCGTAGACAAGACAAGGAACGGTAGATTTTGCCACTTCTAATCATCTCAGACATTAATTAAAATAAATAAAAAGTATTTTACGTGTTTAAAATTAATGTATTTATTGCTAGTAAATTACCAGTTCGTATTCTTAGATGGAAAAAGTTATGGAACATATTTCTTCAAAATGTACTAAGGGTGGAAACACACTTCTTACAATGCTGTAAGTATCATACGTTGCAAATGAAGAACTTTGTAAAATTTTTATTATTTATGTATTTATATATTCTATAATAAATAATTAATTATTGTAATACTGTGTATTTTTACTGTTGTGTATTTATTTTTGTAATTTGTTTTTGTCCCTCGCATCATTAGTAAAACTAGTATGTATGAATAAATAAATAAAATAAAAAATACAAATGGAAAAGAAATTAAAATATAGAAATGCACATGTAGACACTTTGAATTGTTTTTGCTTGTCCATTCCACTCTGTTGATGAATAAAATGGTACGGATTCACTTCAAACTGACATTCATTGCACTGATGTGGATTGGACTTGAATCTATATCTTTTTTCTCTGTAACCAGCCAGTAACTATTCTATTCTTTCTGCTTAGCATTATTAATTCATTACTATTGTTAATTTAAGGCTATAACGTCTTTTAGGGCTTATGGTACATGGAGACGATTTCTAGCTTTTTGTTTTTATTTAACATGAAAATACAATACTTTAAAGTTTTCAGCCTACTAAGAAGTATACATTTCGGCATCAGTTTACAGCTTTATCTATCAAATATATGTAAAAACTTTTAAACTATGTTCACGATCTTATATGATTCTTTTCTTCAGCAACATTCATTACTCTCTTCTGATCATTCATTTTGTCGAAATATCCTTTAAAATAATTAATGAAATATGGAGTAAACTAAACGATACAAATACACGCTTTGGCATTAGTGTTAAAAAGCGTTTAATCTTTAACGATTCGCACTCATTCGAGGTGGAGAGCAGCAATACGAAAAGTAATACTTATTTAGCTGCTTAGAAAGCCTTTTAGAAGCTAAAGATTCCTGTTATTACTTCATTTAAACATGGCACAACTGCCCTTAGTTATCAAAATACAATTATAACGTAATTAATAAACAGGAAAATCGTTTTATACTCGATAAGTCTTCAAGTTAAACCGATCTGATAATGGGGTAAACGAATACTTCGGAAACGTTAGAAATAATTAAATTATTGTAAAAGAAACCACTGATTTGTAAGTATTATTTCAGTTTAAAATATAAATTAAAGTGATTTTTATACTTGCAATGTCGTTTGTAATGCAAAATGGCACAAATCGCTGAAAAAATTACTCTTTTACTATTTAATACTTGCGAGGAAGATTCGCAAATATATTGGCATCTTATGAGAATAACAATACTTTAGATAGGGTTGATGTGATAAAACAATCTAAGACTTAGATGATACTCCAAGAAATGGTTTTCGTGTAGGCTTTTTATGAAAATATGACTTGTATTTAGGTGTTAGGCACGCCAAGTAAACACGCAAAATTTCTTGTGGCCAGCCCATTTGATCAGCTGCATCTTTGAACAAATTATCATAATTCAGTAGGCTTATCCACTTGGGCTCTGGTGAACAGAGCTACAGATGGTATATTGGGATTTGGTTTTATCCGTATTTATCATTATAAAATAAAATTTCTTTTTCGAAAAACACAACTTTTACAGAACGATTGATGGAAATTGCGTAGACACTCTAAACTACCCTGGAAGGCCCGTAATGGGACTTTGGAGTCATATAATGTCTGTTACTATCTAAATTTCGTAAAGGTTAAAAAAAACAAAATATGGCATTACACAGTTTGTTGTGCATTTATGTTTAGTATTTAATGTGCTGCTTTGCGCTGTTGTACTAATTTACCATACTTGCAACGTCTATCGAGTTTCGACATGAAATTTTGTACTATGTAGAAAAATTTTATGTTTTTTACATTAAAAAAAACATGTCATTTAGGGATGAAGTTATTTTTGCACCAAGTTCTACTCGTTTTAAATTACGTTACTGCGGCTGGTCCCATTTTTTATGACTATCTCTAATTAACGTGCAACGTATACTGCTGACCAAATCAATGAAGTACTATGTTTTTAATTTATAACATTTTATTTTTAATACATTTAACAGTAAAATTAGTCAAAAGGATAATAGAAACTTCTTAATACCAGAGATATAAAACTATATTAAAATAATTGGTAATTGATGTTTCAGTTTGAATTTTGTATTCAGACATACGTTTTGTTTATTTATTCTCTTTCACTTTCTTTCTCTTCATCCCCGGATTCAGTTGAGGTATGTCCTATTTTCATTAACAATCCCTGCAGGATTGGAATTAAGGAATACGATCTTAATTGCCTTAAACGTTCCTTCATGGTTTGAGTAAAGTGTTCTTCTTCCATCAACAGTTCCTGCGGGGTTAGACTTGACAAGGTTCTTGTTTGCATTTGTGGTTCCTGCAGGGTTTCTGTTGAGAAACTTACTAGGTGCATTGATAGTTTCTGCAGGATTGGAATGAAGAACGATTCTGCTTGCGTTTGTGGTTCCTGTGAAGTTTGAGTTAAGAAATTTCCTGCTTGCATTAATAGTTCCTGCAGGATTATATTTGAAAAACTTCTTGTTTGCATCTGTGGTTCCGGCAGAGTTTCACTCGAGGAAGGTCCTGCTTGCATCCGTGGTTCCTGTAAAGTTTGAGTCGAGGAATGTCTTGCTTCTATTTGCGGTTCATGTAAAGTTTGTGTCGAAGGTTTTGCTTGCATTTGAGGTTCCTGCAAGGTTTGCAGTGAGGAAGGTCCTACTTGCACTTGTGGTTCCTGAGGTGTTAGCAATGAGGAATATTTTGCTTGCATCGATCTTTTTCGCATGGATTGAGTTGAAGAAGGTCTTGCTTGTGTGCATGATTTTTTTAAGGTTTCAATTGAGTAAGGTTTTTGTTTTAAATGTTGTTTACAATGCATTTTATCGCATAGTTCACAGCGGTAACGGGGTCCTTCAGATTTGTGTACTGTTTTTACATGCTTTCGTAATTTTATTTCACTTTTAAAGTTTTGAGTAAATCCTGTACATTTATCAGGTTGTTTTTCTGTATGAAGTGTCTTGTGCACTTGCTCTTTTTGTTGCTGTTGATCTTTCAGGTTCTGTTTTTTCGAAGTTCTTTCATGTCTGTATCCGTGGTTGCAGGTTTCACTTACATGATGTTTTAGTTCCTGGTGGATTTCCGTGTATCTTTGTAAATTTTTTGAATTTGGAAACGTTTCTGGGCATTTTACATTCTTGTATCTTTCTTGTGTGTGAGTCATCTGATGGAGAACATATGAACTTTTTTTAGGGAATGTCATTCCGCAATCATCGCATTGAAATCCCATTGTCTTGTACTTGGAGACACTGTAAAAAACAATAAACGGCTTATGAGTCAGGTATGAGTTTTGTGGTTCGCAGAACGTAATAAACACTGATTTCCTGATTTATTTCTCTATTGAATAGAGAAATGAATTAGGAAATCATAACGAAGCAGTAGTTAAGAAGTATGGGTGTGTAATAAAGTAAGCGATGCACCTTGCTAGAAATTATCATTATGAACAAAGCTAATAAAAAATTTCGAAATTTATACTATAGGCCAAAATTTTTGTAATTAAGACCACGTCACATATTGTTACGCGTAAATACGTATAGATAAAGTATAGAGATTGACAACTACAACTATCTGTAAATAACAATTCTTAAACAATTTAATTAACAGAATGCAGCATGGAAGGAAAAGTAAGAAATAAGTACAGTAGACCCCCTATAACGCGGGTTCCTAAAATGAGGATTCTTATAACGCGGCGAAAAAAATGCGACAGTATTCGTATAAAGACGCTAAAAGAGACGCGTAAAACGCGGTAAAACGTCATTTCCGACTCGTGTCGCGTCAGGGTTGGTCGAATCTGGACTCGGTAAGTAATCCTACAATTTTTTGTTTATAACATAGTTTATACGGATTATTCCCAAAAAATTATACGTATTTTGGAAATATTGAGTCGAATTAGTCTAGAATCGATTAATGTTATGGAAGAAAACCTTTTAAACAGCCATAGTCGGTAAACTTCACACGTGTCGGGCTGTGATTGGCTCATGTATTTAAGGGTTCTTACAACGCTAAATTCTTATAAAGCGGAACGTATCTACCGCGTTATAGGGGGTCTACTGTATTACGTAAACTTCTAACTTAATACTTATGTAAGAAATAATAATTAATAAGTGTACAAGTGAAGTTCGTTGAGCATTTATTCGCCAATGGCCATAATAAATAAATGGTGTGTAATATTTTACAGCAACACGAAATATCAGGAATGTGGAATAGAAGGTCGGGAAGTGAAAGAAGGTTGTTACGAATGCTAAAAATTGAAGAGCATTGCGACAAATGTTTGAGAACGAAGATGCAGTTACCTTAGTGAATGTAGATAAAACGTTTAACTGTCATCGAACATACATTAATAAAACACTTATCCGTACTTTTGCGGATTGAGTAGCATGCTGCATATAAGCGGGATAGACCAGGATGAAGAAAAAATGAAAATACGGTATGAAGATGGAGAGGATGAAGGGCCCCAGAGTACACTCTTGAAGAAAATTCGAACGCAATGCAGATGGCTTGTAAGAAATTTGGCACAAATAGTATACAAGAAAAGTCGGCGATCAGAAAATAACGGAAAACTGATCCAAAGAATCAGACTTTCATTTGAAGACCATCCAAAGAAGTCGCGAGTCTATCAAAACAAACTTACGGCTCATCGAAGACCATGTGCCAAATGATCACGTACAGTTGACCCCCCCCTATAACACTGTTGATAATTCATATAAAATGGAATTTCATGTTGTACGAATCACTTAGATTTTACAAATACGTGTGCTGTGAATAGCTCACATATTTGTAAAATCTAAGTGACTCCTACAACATGGAATTCATATAAAACGGAATTATCAATAGTTCTATAGGGGGTTCAACTGTACATGTTAATAGTACAATTTTTCGATAAACTATTATGCTTTAAAACAGTAAAAATCTTTGTTTTATTCTTTTAGAGAGTAAAATAAACGAAAGACATTCATCTTTCGAAATTAATGATAATTAAAACCGCTGAACAACTAATGCTTAGCACAACTAATTGTGTATGATTACTTAAGTTAAACATTCCATAATACTTTTGGTTGTCAAAATACCATTAAAACATAATTAATAAATAAGAAAATACGTTTTATAAATGATAAATCTTCGAAAGAAACACATTTGATTAAAGTGCAAAGAAATATTTGGAAATCATCGAAATAATCTTATCGTTTTAAAATTAAATAGTGAAATTATTAATATAACTGCAGCGTAAAATATAAATTTAAGTATTATTATTATTATACTTACACAAATCTTTCTTTATTTACAAAGCACCAATCTGTACTTTTTTTGTCTTCAAGTGTTGCATTCACTATTTAATTACCATAAATGTACTTTCTGTTTACGATGAAGGAGCAGAATTTTAATTGTTTTTTGTTAATAACAAACAGTTTTATTTTGGTTTCTGTTTTCTAGAGGAATTAATAACGTTTGTGGAGTTTGAAAAGGGATTGGTATATTATTAATTTACATAATTCAATGAATGGATTTCAGCAGCAAAGTCTAAGCAATTTACCCTTTATTTTTGTTGAAATTATATAAAAAGATTGTTTAAAAATAAAATTTACTTATACTAGTTAATAATTGTGTTCAAATTTGATCGAATTTAATGAACTAATCTCGTTAAAATTGTGGCATTATCCGGTAAAATGACATTAATCCAGTGTCATTTGAAATAAACGGTTTTATCGGTTTACTTATCTAGTTGTATTAAAATCGACTTATCGTTCCGTAACTACACAGGCACAGCAAAAGGCTCGGGAAGGACAAGGCTTCCAAGTGAAATTAGCAGAAAGATAAGTGACCGGATATTTCGCCGAAAGTTCGTTTATTAAGTTACGGCAACAGCAACACTTGGGGAATCTGCCTAGGGGTATTCTTTTCGGTAAAACTTTTTTTAAGGGTAACTGGCTCCTATTCAGGCGTTAAAGATGTGTAGAAAACACGGAAAACTCCATGTGGCCAGCACGTTGTAGTGAGGCGCGAACCCATGACCGAACTCTCGGTGTTCAGGGTACGAAGAACGCTTGGCCACTGGTGGGCAAAAAATAAACTTAAAACGGTTACGACAACATCGGTTTAGTGTGGTGAAAGTTCAAAGGTCGCGATTATTGAACTTTCGATACAAAGGTGATTTGCTGGACACTTAAAGTGTAGGAACATATTCGGTATCCTAGCATTCTGGCGTCATTTATGAGGTTAACAGCTTTGTGGTGGCTTAAGTATAATTTTTTTTTATCAATCACTCATTGAAAAAGCAAAAAGCGTTCGAAAAATTACAGCTACTTGATAAACTACAAAGCAGACAAAGCAACTCGGCATTTGAACTATGCCTAAACCAGCCTTTGTCCACAGAATAACAATACAAAAGTACTAGTATGTAAAAGAATCATTTGTATAATGAATTTTTATATGCCGTCTAAATTGTATTAGCTTTACAAATGATATTTTAAATAATCACATATTACCAAATAAATTCTGCAAATGCTGCCTGTCAATAAGGTCAAAAGTACTAGTGTGTCTTTGTATTGTTATTGTACAGGATGTATTAAAAAAGTCTTACGAGTAATTCTTCGTGGTGGACGGTTTTCTAAAGAGCGATAATTTCGGAAAAATCAGTATAAAATTAAATTTTGGTTAAATTTTGTTACCTTAGACTAAACAGCTAAGCTAACAAACGATTTTTTTTTCATTTATTGCCTTTTTTTTAAAGCTTAAATATAAACGTAAACATAAAAACATAGCAAATTCATCCATACCTGTTATCAAATGTGTTCAAAATTTTCTAGATTACTTTATAAATGACTTTAAAGAACACTTACAATTCGAAATATACAGAACATAACGGATTTTAACCACGTGATACACCTAACCAATAGAAAATTTGACAACCCGTTGTTCCTACTATAATCAAGTTACTCTACTTTTAGGAATTAGTGTAGTTATTCCGTGATTAATTAAAGCCATTTGGTCAGTTTGTCGGTTTTTTGCTGCGTTGTTGATCATTTTACTTATACCAATGTGTATTTTTTAAAAATACGCAGATACTGCGTACCTTACAGCAGAAACTACCCGATATTTCCCCGAAACAATGTTACAACGACGACAGAGCTGTTTATAAAGTTGTAGTATTCAGAGTATTCTGTAGCTCCAACCAACAATCCAATTGACACAAAAATTTAAGTACGAGCTATTCAAAGAACTCGGAAAAGGATTCTGCAAAGAGAAATTTTACTTTTAAAATTCTTCGCAACGGATAAAGTGACGCTGCAAGCAACTGTGGTAATGTTACACCTTAAGAGACATAAGTTGCGGTCGGCTATTCATCGTTTTCCAGTTTAATCTAACGATGTGTAACATATCGAACAATCTTCTCTGCATCACTAAGCAAGCTGCACCTCAGGTTGTTTTTTTTTTTTAAAATGGAATCACAACTAGTGCCCACAGGAAAAGCCTGGCCGAATATGCTTGCAAAAAAAGGACTTTCCGTTCCCACTGGGAGGAAACAGCTAATGGATGTCGTTGGTCCTGATCATCGTCTTAATCCCACAACGGGAGTGTCAGGATGGTAAGGGATGTAACTAGATGTATCCACAGAAACGTTTGTGGATCTGACGTGGTTCGTGCATTGCGTTGCCTTATTCGATTAACCCAGTGGTTCGCAAAGTGGGCACTACCACCCCATGTAAACGGTAAATAAATCTGATGGGCGAAAATAAAGAAGAGGACGGATAGCGTTTAATGGTTTCCAGATGTTGTAAACGATGTACGGTGAGGTCACAGTGTAGTTCATAGAAAAGTTTCCAAAAATATTTTTAAGCCTTTATCACACAAGGGAAAATGCGTTAGAGGGCAATAGGGTACGGTCGAGGGCATTGGATATAACTACGGATCGAAAAAGTTTGGGAATTACTGGATTAATTAACCCAAATCAAATCACACGATCCCCATGATTTATGATTAATGCGCCCATAAATCATATTGCCATTATAAAGCCCATAAATAGGACTTGAGATATCGTTCTCTATCTCTCACCTCATACTAGATACCTAGAAGACGTTTCTAAACTCTACGGTATCGCCACAGTTTGCCGGTAATAATATGTAAGTGTTTAACGTTAATTAACTTAAGTAACAATTTCTATATATTTCTCATTGGGAAACTATCGATCTGTTATTTAATCAAAGCCACGATTTTAATAATTTAATCAATGAAGTAGTTTCTGTTTATTATTAAAAACTCTCGATCCACTAATGGAAATATTCAATCAAGCATTAATCAAGCATTGCATTAAGAATAGTACATCGACAAAAGTATTTTAGGATAATAAAAAAGGCTTTTTGTCAATCTTTATCTATGTACCGTATCGATTTTTATCTATAAAAAGGAAGATTTAATAGAAAATATTGCATGCAAAAACATTATTGATCGAACTACCATTACACTAAATCACTCGGATGCTATTAGAACGAATTAAGTGACTTTTATTGTTAATTTCCTCTAATGTTATTCTTATGCGCCAGGATTATATATTATGTTATTACATTATGGAAGATACAAGAGTATTCAGGGCAAAGCATGAAATAATATTGACAAATTATAATTTTTGAAAGAAATTGGATTGACTTGAAGAGATAAAGCGATGCACAGTTGAATGATTCGTGAAAAGTGAAAACTTTCTACAGAAACTGGTCAATTTATGGCGTTACAAACGTGAAGAAAAGCGAAAATTCCAAATGGTTAGGCGCGGCAAAACCCACCAATAATTTAGCGATTCGGCCAGGTTTTGCGGGGAGAAAATGGATGACGAGTGTTTATTCTGTCTCCTCTTTCCGTCATTTTCTTTATTTGGCCCCGTTGGTGATATTATGTTCGAGCGATGCGCCTGTTGCCAATTAACAAATACACAAGAAAATATCATTTTCGTCTACACAAATTTCGTAGAAATGGTTATTGCCAGTCATATTGTGATAATAATCCTACACTTTATTGTCACCACAGATGACGTCTATGCCTGTAGTCCAGTCATTAATTTAGCTGGAGAAAATATTATTTTTATGACGGGATTATTTCTTTGTGTGTCTAGCGGAGCCCTCCTGATTATTCATAACGGCAAAAAGAATAAATTGAGTTTGGATCTGAAAAAATCGAGTTACGAGGGCGAGAAAGAAAGAATAATCAAGTACCGAACCTTTGCTGTATTCTTCAATGGCGTCACTTATTTATTCGTTATAATTCTATCTTACGTAATCACGTCCACTGTCATCTACAAAGAGGTCGAAGCTCATTCGAGTTCCAAGAGGGCACTCACCTGCTCGATGTTCTTAAATATCAGCGTTATTTACGAGGTAATTGGGTGGATGTGGTTCCTATCAATCGATGTTTTGATAGGATTTATATTGCACGAAAGAATAAGAATCATTTCGAATGAATTACAGGAAGCTCAAGTTACTTGGCCAAAGAAGAATATCGACCAACTGATAGCTAAACATACCGAATTATGCGATTTCCTGAATGAAATTAATAAAAAATGGAACAAATATGTGTTTCTTCTGTACGGGGTTGTCATCTATCTCGTTTCTTTTCTCTTCTACAATTCCATATTTCCAGGAATACCTCAGTATATTCGAATTATTGTTTGTTTTGTTAATTTACAGCTTGTCATCTTGGTCATTTCTATTTCATTTGCGGTTTCTCGATATTTTGTTTCGGTAATAACAATTTTTATAATATTACAATACTAAAGTGTTAATTTTGTTTCTAATAATATTTAAAATTTCCGCAGTCGTATGATTCCTTTCAAGAAATAAGAAGATTGGGTGCGGCACCTCGTCGACTGGAAGATAAGCTCAAGGTATTTTTATTATATTTCGTATATTAATATGTAAATACAGTTTCTTGATGTCGCGTTGTGGGTACTTTTTATACCCATGATGGGTTTGGGCCAGACCCATAATGGAATGGCCGGGTGGTTGAAATAAGGTCCAAAATATCCGGAATAGACTCGTTTTCGAAGATTTGATCGTGATTCACCAGAGGATAACCAGGTGATTATGGTGGATCATGACCAAAATCTCTTCGGTCATCCAAGAGTTCTTTTAGATCATTCAGAAACTTATTTGTTTTTGCACTAAACACTAAGCAATGTGTATTTAAAGTTTCAGAAACAATAAATAATGTATTTGAAGGTATATAAATTTACAGAAAATCTAACATAATGTTGCATATACAGGCGACCCCTTCATAACACTGTTGATAGTGTCGTTTTATATAAATTCCATGTGGTACAAGTCAGTTAGATTTTACAAATACGTATGCCGGGCTGTGAACGGCTCACGTATTTGTAAAATCTAACCGACTCGTACAACATGAAGCTATCAACAATGTTATAGAGGGGTCGACTTTATAAACGAGTTTCGCGGCCCTACGATTGACGAATAACGTAGTGATTATCATTACGTTATTTGTAATTACGTGGAGAGTTTAGTCTTTATGTATTGTACTATGTGGAATGTACACGTTGTAAGTATTTTTAAAACCATTTTGGATAATGATGTTTTAAGTGTACAGTAGATCCCCCTATAAAACCGTTTCCTATAGTTATGACTCCTATAAAAATTGTGGCAGTATCTGTAAACAACGGTAAAAATAACTCCTATAATACGTAAAACGTCATCGGGCAGCCGAACTACTTTCCCGCCGTCCGTAGCGCCACGCTACGGACGTTTAGGCGGATAAATTGAGTTTAGTATCGTCTGTTCATATAATTATATATA